>NC_064635.1:104056757-104373121 GCF_023864275.1 Schistocerca cancellata
CGGTACCATCACTTTTGAGATATAGATTATTCAGGATGGCCGTCATTTCGCCTTCTAGTGGCCAGCTGCGGCCTTCTGTAACGTCTTTGCCACTCGACATGCTGTTGGGCTGCAGGCATGACTGCCTACAGCGATTTTGCAGCTGCGCTCCTTCATTTTGATCTACACTCTAACACCAGCATATAAGCAGACATTCTAATGACACATCATAAATACATTTTTTTATAACGAGATACACCCAGGTGCTGAGCCAACAATTTAAGGTGAATATACCCGTCGAGATGAAAGAAAAAAAATCCGAATGGGACGGAAATACGTGATGCACATAAACAAAAACATTATTACAGTTTCAGAAAAACGGGATGTTTAATTAAAGACAGAGCTTCACAAATGGAGCAAATCAATAACGTCTTGGCCCCCCTCTGGTTCTTATGCTAGCAGTTACTCGGCTTGATATTGATTACAGAGTTGTTGGACGTCCGCCCGGTACCAAATTGTCTCTCATGGCTCATTGGATCGACAAAACGCGAGCTGGTTGGAGGGCCCTGGACATAAAGCTTGAACGTTCTCTGTTGGGGTGACATCCGGCGACGCTGTTGGCCAATGTAGGGATTGGCAAGCACGAAATCGACCAATAGAAATTCTCGCCATGTGCGGGCGGGCATTATCTTGCTGAAGTGTACGCCCAGGATGGTTCGCCATGAATGGTAACAAAACGAAGCGTGGAATAACATCGACATGCCGCCGTGCTTTAAGGGCGCCGCGGATGACAATCAAAGGGGTCCTGGAATGAAAAAAATGGCACCCCGCACAATCTCTCATTGTAGGGTCATATGGCGAGCGACACTCTGGTTGGTATCAGCCCGCTGTCCGGAATGTCTCCAGACACGTATTCGGCCAACAATCCCATTGATTGGAGTAGAATTGTCGTCAGTGACGAGTCCCGCTTCGACTTACGCCCGATGATTGGCGAAGACATGTCTAGAGACTCCTCGAAGAGCAGTGGGATACGAACCTGTCACTCGACATACGCGGCCTGTCTGAACAGTATCCCACCTTTGGCCAGAAAGAATATTTCGAATACCTGACGGGGTTGGGACTCTAATCCCCTTCAAAGTAGGCCGCTTGTGCTTGCACACACTAAGCCCACCGATCATTCCACCCCCGGAAACGCCTCTGAGAGTCTTCTTTTGGAATGGTGTTCAGCTCCGTCGTAGTGTTCCGCATGATCTCTTCTCTACTCTCAAAACGGGATCATTTCAGTGGCATCTTCAAGTCTGAAAACAACCAGAAGTCGCAAGGAGCCATGTCTGGAGATTAGGGAGGTTAGCGAACTGCTGTAATTCCATGTTTGGCCAAGAAATTTTGGATCAAGTGGGTTGAATGTGCGGGGACGTTGTTATGCAGTTGCCAGTTTTTCGTCGTCCACATGTCTGGTCTTTTGTGCTGAACTGCGCCACGGAGTCGACGGAGAACATCTTGTTAGTACTCCTGGAGTCACTGTTTGTCCTTCTGGTGCGTATTCGTGATGCACAATTCCACGGACATCCAAGAAGACAGCCAGTATCACCTTGATTTTGCTTCGCACCTGCTGCACTTTCTTCGGCCTTGGAGAATCGGGATGCTTTCATTGCAACGACTTTCTTCTTGTTTCTGGGTCGTACCTGTACACTCATGACTCAGAAACCCAGGATCAGCGTTGGTGGTGTCCACAAGGTCCTGTGCAACGTCAAAACGGAGGTCTTTTTGATCCGGCGGCAACAACTTGGGCACGAATTTCGCAGCATGTTCAAATCACGCAAAATTGCACGTACGGAATCTTTATTCACCCCAACCTTTTGGGCAATCGCCCGCACGCCGAAACTACGATCTGCCATCACCAAATTTTGCACCCTCCCAACAACAGCTGCACCCCGAGCAGTTTGGGGCCTGCCACAACGCTGGTCACTCTCCGCTGATGTGCGGCCTTTTTTGAATCGCTTTTTTGAATCGCTTTTTTGAATCGCTTTTTTGAATCGCTTTTTTGAATCGCTTTTTTGAATCGCTTTTTTGAATCGCTTTTTTGAATCGCTTTTTTGAATCGGTTGAACCACTCCTTAATTTATGTTACAGCCATCGTATCTTCTCCAAACACCTGCTTTGAGAATCACCAGGCTTTTGACAAAATTTGATGCAATATCTTTTCTCAACACGTTCAGTCATCTTGAGAGAATCGGTAATCCGGCGAACACGTCAGTGATAGACAGGCAGCGACTGATGCGATTGGAGGTAGGGACGAAATTCACGCAGGCGCTTAAAGGTCTCTTCCTTTATTGTGTACAGTGGCTCCGCGCTATCATCTCTATTTTGCGCGGGAAAATAGGTCGGATACTTTTTAGACAGACCTCTTACAGCCCGACAGCCAGGAGTGATGGTCTGCGGTACCATTTAATTTTATAGCAGGACCCCTTTTTTGTCTTCCGCAGCACCCTTAAAATACAGCGGTACGTCCACGATATGCTACGTCCTGTTTTTGTTGCCCTTCATGGCAAGCCATTCTGGGCTTACATTTAAACAAGATAATGTCCGCCTGCATACGGCGAGAATTTCTGCAGCTTGTCTTCGTGCTTGCCAAAATGCCAGCTCGGCCAGAAAGGTCACCGGATACTGAAAACGTTTGAAGTATTATGGGCAGGGTCCTCCACCCATCTCGGGATTTTGATGATCTAATGCCCCAGTTGGTCAGAATTTGGCACGATATCCCTCAGGGGGACGTCGGAAATATATAGATATAACTACCAGGCGAATAACTATTTGCATAAGGCCGGTATTACACTATCAAATTTCTTTGAGCAATGTCTTTGTCAAATATCTTTGTCAAAGAAATTTGATGGTGTAATAGGGAACTTTGTCAAATGTCGTCCAATATTTGATCAAATCTAGGGCCTCGCTGTAGATTTGATCATAGAAGTCGCTTTTCTTCTGTTCACTGCAATGTGGCATGTTACCACTTGGAGCGCTAGCATCGCTGCAGCGTTGTCATCTGTAGTGTTTTTATAAACATTGTCGGTAAATACTATTGGTGTGCACTGACAACTACAAAATTAATAGAGATGTATGAAGCTGATGAGGCGCTTTACAACGTGAAGCACCCTGAATACAAAAATAGATTAAGAAGATTGGAGACCTGACCTAACCTAACATGTCTCTCCTGTAGTAAGTCATCGGAGTGTTACAGTGAGCCTGTCTTCTGCAGATATACCAGTTCTTAAGTGAGGATACACTTCACTGAGCATATACAGAAATGTATGCTCATCCATTCTTAAGTAATTGATGTACGACTTGAAGTCCTCCACTATAAGCTCAAGTAACAAGTTTTGTTGAATGCTTTTATCGTGTCGTTGTAAAACCCACGCGTTCACCCACATACGTATCCTTTTTTTCCCCTGCTTCTCTTCCGCATGTGCACACAGTGCAATTGTGGTACATGCAACTGCTGCGGTTAATAACAAGTTGTTGTCAGCCATCTTGAACTTTGACGAACAATATGATGACGGTGTAGTACCCCTATTTAGCGCCACGGCAAGATCTTTGTCAAATATACAGGGTGTTACAAAAAGGTACGGCCAAACTTTCAGGAAACATTCCTCACACACAAATAAAGAAAAGATGTTATGTGGACATGTGTCCAGAAACGCTTAATTTTCATGTTAGAGCTCATTTTAGTTTCGTCAGTATGTACTGTACTTCCTCGATTCACCGCCAGTTGGCCCAATTGAAGGAAGGTAATGTTGATTTCGGTGCTTGTGTTGACATGCGACTCATTGCTCTGCAGTACTAGCATCAAGCACATCAGTACGTAGCATCAGCAGGTTAGTGTTCATCACGAACGTGGTTTTGCAGTCAGTGCAATGTTTACAAATGCGGAGTTGGCGGATGTCCATTTGATGTATGGATTAGCACGGGGCAATAGCCGTGGTGCGGTACGTTTGTATCGAGACAGATTTCCAGAACGAAGGTGTCCCGACAGGAAGACGTTCGAAGCAATTGATCGGCGTCTTAGGGAGCACGGAACATTCCAGCCTATGACTCGCGACTGGGGAAGACCTAGAACGACGAGGACACCTGCAATGGACGAGGCAATTCTTCGTGCAGTTCACGATAACCATAGTGTCAGCGTCAGAGAAGTTGCTGCTGTACAAGGTAACGTTGACCACGTGACTGTGTGGAGAGTGCTACGGGAGAACCAGTTGTTTCCGTACCGTGTACAGCGTGTGCAGGCACTATCAGCAGCTGATTGGCCTCCACGGGTACACTTCTGCGAATGGTTCATCCAACAATGTGTCAATCCTCATTTCAGTGCAAATGTTCTCTTTACGGATGAGGCTTCATTCCAACGTGATCAAATTGTAAATTTTCACAATCAACATGTGTGGGCTGACGAGAATCCGCACGCAATTGTGCAATCACGTCATCAACACAGATTTTCTGTGAACGTTTGGGCAGGCATTGTTGGTGATGTCTTGATTGGGCCCCATGTTCTTCCACCTACGCTCAATGGAGCACGTTATCATGATTTCATACGGGATACTCTACCTGTGCTGCTACAACATGTGACTTTACAAGTACGACACAACATGTGGTTAATGCACGATGAAGCTCCTGCACATTTTAGTCGAAGTGTTCGTACGCTTCTCAACAACAGATTCGGTGACCAATGGATTGGTAGAGGCGGACTAATTCCATGGCCTCCACGCTCTCCTGGCCTCAACCCTCTTGACTTTCATTTATGGGGGCATTTGAAAGCTCTTGTCTACGCAACCCCGGTGCCAAATGTAGAGACTCTTCGTGCTCGTATTGTGGACGGCTGTGAGATAATACGCCATTCTCCAGGGCTCCATCAGCGCATCAGGGATTCCATGCGACGGAGGGTGGATGCATGTATCCTCGCTAACGGAGGACATTTTGAGCATTTCCTGTAACAAAGTGTTTGAAGTCACGCTGGTACGTTCTGTTGCTGTGTGTTTCCATTCCATGATTAATGTGATTTGAAGAGAAGTAATAAAATGGTTCAAATGGCTCTGAGCACTATGGGACTTAACTACTGAGGTCATCAGTCCCCTAGAACTTAGAACTACTTAAACCTAACTAACCTAAGGACATCACACACATCCATGCCCGAGGCAGGATTCGAACCTGCGACCGCAGCGGTCACGCGGTTCCAAACTGACGCGCTTAGAACCGCACGGCCACACCGGCCGGCAGAGAAGTAATAAAATGAGCTCTAACATGGAAAGTAAGCGTTTCCGGACACATGTCCACATAACATATTTTCTTCCTTTGTGTGTGAGGAATGTTTCCTGAAAGTTAGGCCGTACCTTTTTGTAACACCCTGAGTCTGACGAATATTTGATCACATCTTTGATCAAATCCTTGACAAAGAAATTTGATAGTGAGTGGAGCAACGAGTTACGGACTAGCTCAGTTTGTGAAGCTCTTTTTGTTGAATAAATCACTCAATTCTTCTGAAATTGTAATCATGTGTTTTTTCTGTATATCACATCTACCGATTTCCGTCCACACGGATAATTCCTTCGAGGTGCGTCGTGTTCTACCGTGACGCCAAATACCATAAAGTCCTTCAGAAGAAAATGCAACATTCGGTCTGTGAACACTAGGTAAAAAATGATATGTACTTCGGTAACATTTCCTTAAGAATCGTACAGAGGTGTGCAGTGCCCAGTGGATTTCCAATGGAACCGAAAATAATTGAGCTGAAAGATTTCCTCGTGGCACACTCCTTTGTCTTCTGTCCAGGGGTTCCTCGCCGCAAATAAGAGCTCCTCTACAATGTATGCTAAAGATGTCTGCTGGTTTGTGATCGATTTGGACCCCCTATAAACCACGTAAATAACTACTTCTGATTCAACTTTGTTTTCCAGTAATTTTTCTTTCGATTAGTGTGTGTTGTTAGTGAAGTGGTGACCACTTTAATCCAGTTTTTATTTTCTCTGGAGATGGGAATTTAAAACCATCTTTTGAAACGTATTTATGCTCAGAATTTAATGTTCATCTTTTTCAGACCACTGCCAATTTCTTGCAGCCTCTTCGACCTGGGAATTTTTTTCTGATTGAAGTGATAAAAAAGTCACTTGCATATTCTGTTTTCTGGTTGAAGTGTTCAAAAATGCGCGTGCATGTTCTGTTGTCATTCATTGAACCAGATAGCCGTAAAAAATTCTACGTTTCCTTAGATCTTCCTCAATGTTTCCCTCTCTTTGTTATCTACGTTTTCCGTTTCTTCTTTGATACTCAAATCGATTCATTAGGGTGCATATAAACATTCTGGTTTATTACTGTAACACAGCGCTGTAACTTCGCTTGCGAAATTCAAAAAGCTGGTCAGGTGGGAGTAGGACTGGCGCATTGAGGGTTTCGTACAAACTGAATTTCGTATACAGACAGTTTACACACACCGGGAATCCAGAATCTGGACAATTTTTGTCTGTTATCGACATTGATGCAGGCAAGATATAGGTCCCGGGAAATTCAAGACTTTGGCGAACGTTTTAATTTCAGTTTTGAAGTCGGATAACAAATGAGAAAAGAAATAGGTTTTCGTATGACAGAATTACAAATGAAGTTTTCTGACCCTTTACTTTCAAACCTTTCTTCGTGCCAAATTTCATGATTCTACGTCAAAGGTAAGTATCCTATAGGTTTTATCACTTCGCATCAAAATATCTGACATATATGACCATACCTCTCAATTACATCGACTTAGAAGTTTAATATTTTTACACCATCAAAGGACCTCAGTGTGTGTGATAAATTTTAACTTGAAACGTCTGTTTCTGAGAAAGAGGGTCTTAAGACACGAACTGACACAGTCCTTCTGATAACTAATGACAATTTTATTTTCCTGTGATATAATTACAAATGTTAGGATTTGTTTCCTTTACTTGTTCAGTGAAACCTTGCTTGTGACCAAACTTCATTATTCTAGACCTACGAGAAGTAGCCTAATTATTTCTGATGAGTGACTTTGCAAGTATCACAATCTGTGACATAAATTGTCGTCTCTCTTGCTTGCACTGACTTAAAAGTATTTATTATACCACCAAGGGACTGTAGACACAATTTTAAGTTCATAGGTCTACTCGTTCCTGAGAAAAAGGGGTCTTAATAGAGAACAGACTGTCTGATAACACATGAAAAAAAATTTTCGTGTGATGTAATGACAAATTAAGTTTCCATATTTTTATCCTTTGGTTGTAATATAAATCTTTCCTTCCTGGCAAATCATTAGGTTGCCTTGACTTAAAAGCGCTTCGATTTTTTGCGTCGCCAAGAGACCGTGGACATAAATGTGACATACATTTCAATTCGATACGTCTCCCCGTTCGTGAGAACAATGGTTTTGAACAGTCAGACACAGATGGACAACGAAGTGGTCCTGTAAAGAATCCGTGTTAATAGATTTAGACACGGAACCCCAAAAAGTGTGTGGCAGCACTTCAGTTCTAGGGTGGTGTCTGCCTTGTTCTATAGGCACTGTTATCTGGAAGTGGACCTGTTTTTGACTTATCAGACTGGAATCCGGCATTCATGTGCCATCCTGATGAAGGCAATAGATGCTTTCGACCTGGGAGTTCTGCTGTGTTTGTGTTTGAAATGCCGACCACTGTGATATTATGTAAGAGCCGCGTATCTCTTAACTGACAGTAACAAGCAGCTACGAAGTAAATGCCAGCACATCATCTTAAACGACTCAGTTAATGTTGTGTATTTCGCGTGTAGGTCAACATTAAGTGTCCTATATTTTTTGATGAGTGAGTTTCAAGGCTTCATATGTGCACAAACTGCACAAACATAAGGCGCCGGTGTACAAGCAAGCCTTCGATTCACGCTTGTTCCTGGAAATTCACAGGTCCCAGTATGTAGCGTGCTGATGTTCTAGAAGCATGAATTAATACGGCTTTAAAATGTAACTGTCAGTGTCATGTATTATTGGAGACCACGATCTCAAAACTTGTATGCAAAATAAATAAATTGAAAGAAACGAGAATTAAGTGTGGCAGTTTTTATGATTTCGTCACGAATGGGACACGTTTGTAAAAAGTTGTAATTATTGTAGTTTAAAATATAAAGTAATCTATAGTAAGAATCCTATTGTAATATAACCTAGATTGTAAAAATCTAATTATGTCGTGATTTAAAGCAAAGAAGAAAGATTAAGTTGGACTACATCATCGAAAAGTTATAAAAGATTGACATGGATGCTATCGTTTAGGTCAGCTCATTACCTATTTGGTTGGCAATACTTACTGAGTTTTGTGCTGTGTTAAGACCATGGAGTTTGCACTGGAATTTCTAGGCGAACCTATAAATAATAAATGAAAAGTTGGGAGAAATCAAACTGTTTCTTCAGTTTATATAATTTCCCGGCACAGGTACATACATATTCCTTAATGGTGGTTAGTTCATTTTCAAATCGTTGCCTGCGTATTTCTCATGCGATTATGATTATATGTTATTACTGTTCTAACGATATCGGTTTTAGGGCTAGCATATAGTACATTTTGGGTTGTCTTTCCAAGCAAGTAACTCGCTGATTTAATTCTGTAACAATTTTCCATTGTTTCTAATGTCATGATGAAACAGTGGACTACGTTGGAGCTGGCTAATTTCTGGGATACAGTAAAGAGCGGGGTAATGACTCAAAATTTCAACGCCCAATACCAACAGAGAATGGCAGGAATGTTTACATATTCAGAGAAGTCTCTTAAGGCGAACGCTTGGGTGTTTGCAGGAATTCTCAGTTTTGTTACATTTTATTCACGAGCCATTTGCTGCATATTAAGTTTTGGTTGGTCTTCTTTTAATATCTGGCGCTGTAACTGTGGGACACCATCCTAACTAAACCCTTACGCGTTACTGTGTTCCAGCTTCATGAAATAACTCTCACAAAACGATCTATGGACGCGCAGCCAGGATGGATGCACAATTTTTCGCTCATGTGGAACACAACTATCTCGTTATTCACACGAAGTAATGAATACTGTCGACAAGGAATCTCAAGTGAATTCCATGCCTCTAGAGTTACAGAAACGTTTGACACTGTTCCTCACAAGCGAATTCTTATCAAATTGCGTGCCTTTGGAGTACCGTCTCAGTTTTTTCTGGATTCGTGATTTCCTCTCGGAAAGATCACAGTTCATATTAACTGACGAGAATTCATGTAGTGAAATGTAAGTGATATCTAATTTTCCGCAGGGAAGGATTTTAGGCCATACACTGTGTTAATCTGTAAAAAAACAATTGAGGAGACAATATGAGCAGCCCTCTTAGATTGCTTGCAGATGATGCAGCCATTTATCGTCCAATAAAGACGAAATACAAAATGATTTAGACAAGATATCTGCATGGCGTGAAAAGTGGCATTTGGCCTTTAACAATAAAACGTGTGAGGTCCTTCACATGCGCTTATTTTGGTTACACGAAAACTTACACACACTTACAGTTGTCGACACAACTAAATACCTATAGATTAGAATTGGAAATCACATAGAAAAGCTTGTGGAGAATGCAGAGACTACGTTTTATTGGCAAAAATGCAGATGCCACAGGTCTGCTGAATAGACTGCCTACACCACACTGGTCCGACCTCTTCTAGAGTAATGCTGCGTGGTGTTTTTTCTGCATACCACAGGATTGGCGGAGGTCATCCTAAAAGTTCTAAGAAGGGCAGTAAGTTTTGTGTTATCCCGAAATACGAGAGACTGCGTCACGGTTATGATACGCGAATTGGAGTGGCAGTCATTAAAAGCGTTTTCCGCTACGGCGTGATCTATTCAAGAAATTTGAGTCACGAACCTTCTCGTCGGAATGCCAAATTACTTTTTGGCTCTAGTCTGCGCAGGGAGAGTCTGAACTAGCGCGGAAAGATTTAGATGTCCATTTTTCGGCATACTATTCGAGAGTGGAACGGTCGAGAAATAGTCTGAAAAATGGTTCTGTGAACCTTCTGCCAAATATGTGTGAACTGCAGAACACTGATGTAGATATAGATTCGTGTTTAAATTTCAACAAACTTAAGGGTGTAATCGAATGGTCGTAGGCCCTGTTGGTTTTCAATTAACCTCCACCCCATCTAGAACACGTGTTTGTTAAGCAATACGCTCAAGTCAATGTTTTAACTTTCCACCACCAGTACAAACGTTAGACTTTCTCGCCTCTAACGCCAGTGTGTTCCCACAGGAATCAGTTGTCCAGAACAATGGGTCACCTGAACGTGTTAACACTGCATTGTATTCACATCAGGGCTGTATGTATTACGGAACGTATACTAGTCTCCCGGAAATGGTACGGCTGGTAGCTGGTTACGTGCGTTCTGAGATTTTACGTTACACTCACCGGAATGAAAAGTCTTACACCATGAAGTCCAGTCTCGTATTTATCAAACTTTGTGTAGATGTTCATCACACAGCGGGTAGCGTATTACGAGAAATAAATCTTTCAATCCATTCGGAACAGATACCCATTACCAACATCAATATGAGGTGGTACCCATCAGACGAGTACGCATTTGCATTTCATTGTGGGATGAAAGAAAACAACTTCCAAATGTCATCGTGAGGAATGTCTTGTCATGTGTGGAACCATGAGATATAAGTCCATGACGATTGCTAGCTGAAGGCAGATATGAAAGTATGTCTTCCATCGCATCAGAGACCTACTGTATGTATGTCAGATCGGCGGACAGGACAGACCAGGCCAGTCAAGGATCCTTACCTTCGACAAGGCGCTTTTGGTTTCAAATGCAGTGTGCGGTCTTGCGTTAACCTGCTGGAATATGCCATTCGGTACCTGGTCATGAAGGGTACGATAGCAGGTTTTACCTTTCTTACCACAGTCTGGCAAGACCTCAGCCTGCCTTAACTAACAACTCAGTCCTGTTGTCATACCCAACAGCTGCCCAAACCCGGATTTGGAGAGGTTTTGGGCATCTAGAAATGCTGCTTCCTCTGACCTGTCACCAAGTCGTCTAAAAATAAGAGGGGCTTTCAATAAGTAGTGCTACACACTTCTTTGTTAGTTCCGGGTGAAAAAAAGCATAATTTGTTGTGAGACATTGAGGAATCTCCCCACTTCAGCCCTACAGTTTCATGTAGTTAACATAAGTGTCGGCGCTATAGGTAGCTATCAAAATGGTGTCTTTAATCGAGGTCTTTGAGGCCTATGAATGGCATTTGCAGAATGTCTACTGATACTCAGCAGTGAACAAAAGCACGGTGAGTCGTTGGGAGAGGCGTCTGTCATCATCGCAACAAGGTGGCGCAAACTTGTCTAGTGTCCCGCGTGCCGACTGGCCGCAGACAGCAATGACTACTGCACTGTTGGAACGTGCGGACACTCTTATTCAAGGTGGTGGACGGATCACAAACACCTCGCTGCAATACTGAACGTCGCTATTGGCAGTCTCGTCCATCAGGTGGGTACTCAAAGGTGTGTACCCGCTGGGTTCCACACAGCCTAACAGATCATAAACACCACTCGAGGAGCAACTGTGCAGAATCGTGACAATTTTTTTTGTCAAACATGGTCGTAGGCGATAAAACATGGGTGCATCACTTCAATACGGAAACAAAACAACAATCCATGTAGTGGTGCCACATCACCTCTCCTCCGAAAACGAAATTCAGCTGCACCAGCCGTTACTCGTGGCGATTGTCTTCTGGCACTCTGAAGGTATTATTCAGTTTATTGTCCTGATGTCCTCCCTCATGGTGGAACGATAAAGTCTGAAGGGTATCGCGCTACCCTCAGGAAAATAAAGAAACGCGTATGTTTGTCGCCACAGAAATGCAAACGAATTTCTTATCTATGACAAAACAAGGCCTATTACAAGTTTGCGCACTCGAGAGGAACACACAAAACATCTTTGGACTGTTCTTTCTTATCTACTCTGCAGCCCATATCTCTCACCTTCCAACTTCCATCTCTTTGACTTAGTGAAGCACGCGGGAAGCAACAGTTGGACGATGGGAAGGTTATTGATTCGCGGAAGACTTTTGCTCCGACATCGACAAGTAGGGTGGTGCCATGCAGGCATACAGTCCCTCCCCCCTAAGGTGGCGTTAAGGCCGTCACATGAACGGAGATTATGTTGGAAAATAGGATTTTTCGTAGGCAAATCAGTGGGAAATAATATTGTATTGGAATCCTCAATAAAACCAATCTGCTGTCAGAAAAAAAATGTATTGCATTACATGCTGAACGCCCCCCGTACGTTGGTGTCGATCTGGGCGCCACTCACCAAGACTCAACGCTCAACAAGACAGAATGCCACTTAATGCCCCATTTGACTCTGGCTGTACACCATGCTAGTTTCAGTTACCTGTAATATGGTATCGCCAGTAAACGACGCATGGCGATAACCGAGCGTCGAATAACAGATTCGCGACTGTCCCTTTTGACACTGTAATCTCTACCCTGATTTCTGCTGTTGATATCCGTCTATTCGTCAGAGCCAGTCGAACAACCCTACGAACTTCTCGCGGTTCAGTGAAGGACTCGTACCTACTCTGCTTTCCACACTGTTATCCTGAATCCAGTGGTCATACTAAAGATGATGAAGAGGTGTCATTCTATTCTAAGCAAACATTGCAGGTTTTCAACTCTGATTTACAAATTTTCTCTCAAATATTGGGGGCTGTAGAATCGATGACATTACCCTAGGAGCTCCCGTCTTGTGAGTATATGGGTGGCAACCACATGGACCCTTTGCTAAGTGTGACATTGTAGTGTATGTTAACCGGGGACCTAGAAACGACGGAGAGGCTCCGTCCCCGCGGCAGCCGCAGTGGTCCACAGTCTGACGACGACTATCCCTCCGCCGCTCCACACCGAATCCAGGGGTTATTGTGCGGTTCGGTTCCCGGTCGACAACCCCCCCCCCCCCCCCCCCCCCCAGGGGAACGTCTCATCACCCCTATGTTCGCGTGGTAGAGTAATGGTAGTTTATGCGTACGTGGAGAACTTGTTTGCGCAGCAATCGCCGACATAGGAACAAGGGGAACCAGCCCGCATTCGCCGATGGAAAACCGCCTAAAAACCATCCGCAGACTGGCCGGCTCACCGGATCTCGACTCTAAGTCCCTTGGGCGGATTCGTGCCGGGGACCAGGCGCTCCTTCCCGCCGGAAAGCCGTGCGTTAGACCGCTCGGCTAACCGGGCGGGCAAGTGTGACATTACTTCCACTTGTCAGACTTCTGTATACTTTTCTATCAGCCTCCCTTGGCTAGCTCTTCTTTTTCGGCCCTGCGGTACTAGGTTTCGAGACCTGAAGGTCCCTTCCTTTCTTGTCTACGATAAAAAGACGGGAGTTCCAGATTTTTCAAGAGACACCGTATTGAAGATATCCATACGGGGAAAGCGGAAAATCATCGCCTAAGTCTGAACGCCGTGATCTCCTTTCCTTTCATTGCCGTCCGCAGCTCGTGGTCTCGCTGTCGCGTTCTCGCTTCCCAAGCACGGGGTCCCGGGTTCGATTCCCGGCGGGGTCAGGGATTTTCACCTGCCTCGAGATGACTGGGTGTTCGTTGTCCTCATCATTTCATAATCATTCATGAAGGTGGCGAGACTGGGCTGAGCAAAGGTTGGGAATTTGTACGGGCTGAGCGCCCCACAAACCAATCATCATCATCATTCATTGCCATGATTTGCTCACTTTGTGTGGGCTGGAGGGTGTTGAACCTGTACTGTAGCATAGCTGTACTATGCCCGTTCTTCCGATAGGTATAAAAATGGCGGCTAGGCCATGGGCTATCCAAAACACTTCACCCTTATCTCTGTGATCAGTAGAACCCGAAATATGACCGCCTCAAAAATCGCATTTCCGGGCGTAGATTTTTGGAGCATATAGTTACGTGCAGTGTCAAGCACAGGCCGATAATGTAACAGTAGCTCAGAATACCAGCTGATGCCAGGACCCTAGCGAAGATGTTTAGTTTCCATTTTGCGTGCCGCTACGTCCCATCTGTGAGCATTAATATCTGATTGTCAGCATCCCTCTATAACGAGCGAGATGTTGAGCTCAGAGAAAGGATCAAGCGTTGGTATTGTAGATTTCAGAGCTTCTCGAGTACGTTTTTTTTTTTTCAGAGAAAAAGGAAAACCACAATCCGAAAGTGCTGTGTGAAATCGTAGATATTTTGAAATCGTTGGTACTGTGTTCCATTTTTGTGCCACGCTCGAAATCTGTTTTAACTAAGTAATCCTTCAGTGCATAGAATGCACTGCTTAACAAGTACTTTTAAAGACCTTTTTAAATTATTTTTTTTCATTCCATCAGCAGTATATTGTACAGTTTTTGTCCTTGTTGGAAAATGCTGATTTGAGTTTTACGTTTATTGTTTGTCGGTAAATGTAAGTTACCTGTACGAGGTTTTCTAGAAAGATGAGTGCGGTAGTTATGTGGTATAGTGCGGAGTTACTGATTCAACATGAGACGTTTAAGGTAAAAATAGATAAAGATAGGAAAAGAGATTGCCGGGGGAAACACGGCCAACTAAGTAGTGCTGTTATCTGCAGCAGTTAGCAGTCCATTGAGGTAGTAACGTCAGATAAGATACTATAGCTTCCAGTCAGAGCATCATAGATTCGTTAGAGGAACACGATGTGCGTGTCACACGCGACGAGGAACGATTTGAATAGTAAGCGTGCTGCACTTCAATACTTCCGTTCCGAATCGGCATCATTTAATTCCGCAAATTCAATATTTAGCCTATTCTTCGGCACATGAGAGGCAATCGATTAACATAAGTTTTACTTGAACGAAGAAAATTGCACAAGCAGATGGATAAACATTCAGAATCAGTGATATAAACTTGACTAAACTTCGTTTTATAATTCTGAATGCGTTTCTCGTGCTGAAGTCTAATGTTCATTAATGGCGCTACAGTCGCATTACGTCTTTAACGTAAAGCAGATTCAGTGAATTCTGTCTGTAGTGTTTTTTCCCCTAACAAAATCCGCTGAAGGATCATTAATATAAAAGGTGAAATGCCTCTGGGACGTGAATATTAGATGGCAGCAAGAAAAAAGCGTTCACTGAAGTGCTTTTCACTGACAATACAATTCTTAACCAAAGCATAAATTATTTACAAAAAGTCTTCTTATTATTAAAAGAAATAGGCAACAAGAAGAATTTAAATGTCAACATTTACTAACACAGAGTATGATACGCTCAGTTCTCATTTTAACCCTTTTCAGTATTAGTATTTCGCAGAAACAGAGATAATGATAACATCAGCAAACCGCACAATCTGAAAGTGTAAGCTGGTTTACATAATTTTTCTTTAGTGCCTTGAGAAGTAAATATGAGAGATAAATAACATTAAACAGGAACAGTACCTGGTCAGTATTTGGTCAAGAACCGGCTTTCGGTTTCTTAGGCCATCGCAAGGTGATAACTGAATGTCGCAACCACAGATAAAATGCTGTGCAACTTAAACCGCTATTGTTTGTACAGAAGAGACAAAAATGACGTCGAATGTTTACATAGGGGATAAAACAAATTTTTGTCATATAGAAATAATTACATAGACTAAAAAAACTGGGAAACAAAGCTTTTTATGTGGAGATATATTTAACAACTGTAACGAATACTTTATTCAACGGAGGAGAAAAAGGAAACTCTCATCACTTAATACTTATCTGGCATTCTGTGTTATGTTTTCTTTGATTCCCGCCAATGGGCTATAAAAGTCCGTATTATATGTCATGAGTATAGTTTGCATTGTAAACAAAAGTACTGCCAACGAATTTTAATTTTAGTATTTCAAAATCTAATAATAATAATAATAATAATAATAATAATAATAATAATTTTGCAACATGAAGTCACCCAAACAATTAATTCTACACATAATTGGAAAGCCCCTGGAAATGATAAAATAGCAAATTACTGGCTAAAGAAGTTCACCTCAACACATTCACATCTAACTAAATTATTTAATAGTTACATTGCAGACCCATACACATTCCCTGATACACTTGCACATGGAATAACCTATCTGAAACCTAAAGATCAAGCAGACACAGCAAACCCAGCTAAATATCGCCCCATAACATGCCTACCAACAATATACAAAATATTAACTTCAGTCATCACACAGAAATTAATGACACATACAACACAGAACAAAATTATAAATGAAGAACAAAAAGGCTGCTGCAAAGGAGCACGAGGATGTAAAGAGCAACTGATAATGGAAATATACAAAGTAGATCCTAAATTGATACAGTTTCTAAAGATAGTAATGAAAAACTGGAAAACCACACTTAATATGCAAACAAATTCAGATAACATCACATCACAGCCAATACAGATTAAGCGTGGAATATACCAAGGAGACTCATTAAGTCCCTTCTGGTTCTGTCTTGCTCTGAACCCACTATCCAACATGCTAAATAATACAAATTATGGATACAATATTACTGGAACATACCCACACAAAATCACACATTTGCTATACATGGATGATCTAAAACTACTGGCAGCAACAAATCAACAACTCAACCAATTACTAAAGATAACAGAAGTATTCAGCAATGATATAAATATGGCTTTTGGAACAGACAAATGTAAGAAAAATAGCATAGTCAAGGGAAAACACACTAAACAAGAAGATTACATATTGGATAACCACAGCGACTGCATAGAAGCGATGGAAAAAACAGATGCCTATAAGTATTTAGGATACAGACAAAAATAGAAATAGATAATACAAATGTTAAAGAAGAACTAAAAGAAAAATATAGACAAAGACTAACAAAAATACTGAAAACAGAATTGACAGCAAGAAACAAGACAAAAGCTATAAATACTTATGCTATACCAGTATTGACCTACTCATTTGGAGTAGTGAAATGGAGTGACACAGACCTAGAAGCACTCAATACACTTACACGATCACAATGCCACAAATATAGAATACATCACATACATTCAGCAACAGAAAGATTCACATTAAGCAGAAAGGAAGGTGGAAGGGGATTTATAGATATAAAAAACCTACATTATGGACAGGTAGACAATTTAAGAAAATTCTTTCTAGAACGAGCAGAAACTAGCAAAATACACAAAGCAATCACTCATATAAATACATCAGCTACACCACTGCAATTTCATAACCACTTCTACAACCCTTTAGATCTCATAACATCAACAGATACAAAGAAAGTAAATTGGAAAAAGAAAACACTACATGGCAAGCACCCGTATCATCTAACACAGCCACACATAGATCAAGATGCATCCAACACATGGCTAAGAAAAGGCAATATATACAGTGAGACGGAAGGATTCATGATTGCAATACAGGATCAAACAATAGACACCAGATATTACAGCAAACATATTATTAAAGATCCCAACACCACAACAGATAAATGCAGACTTTGCAAACAACAAATAGAAACAGTAGATCACATCACAAGCGGATGTACAATACTAGCAAATACAGAATACCCCAGAAGACATGACAATGTAGCAAAAATAATACATCAACAGCTTGCCATACAATATAAACTTATAAAACAACTCGTTCCCACATACAAGTATGCACCACAAAGTGTACTGGAGAATGATGAATACAAATTGTACTGGAACAGAACCATTATAACAGATAAAACAACACCACATAACAAACCTGACATCATACTCACCAATAAAAAGAAGAAATTAACACAACTAATCGAAATATCCATACCCAATACAACAAATATACAAAAGAAAACAGGAGAAAAAATTGAAAAATACATCCAACTGGCTGAGGAAGTCAATGACATGTGGCATCAGGATAAAGTTGACATTATACCAATTATACTATCAACTACAGGAGTCATACCACACAATATCCACCAGTACATCAACGCAATACAGCTACAACCAAACGTATATATACAACTACAGAAATCTGTAATTATTGATACATGTTCAATTACCCGAAAGTTCCTAAATGCAATGTGACATATACTGTACAGTTAAAAGGAAGTCACGCTTGATGAAGGTCCGCGTCACTTTCCATTCTTAACCAGACATAACGTCTGAGAAAGGAAAGTAATAATAATAATAATAATAATAATAATAATAATAATAATAATAATAATAATAATAATAATAATAATAATAGCCTACGTTTCTAATGACAAGAATGCGCAAAATATGTACGATAATTTGCATTGTTTACACGGAAACAATCAAACTTGCACATACTTAACGTTACGTTGAAAATATTTGCATTAAATAAAAACGTTGCGTGTGAAATTTTATGCGATCGTGATGAATTAAATAAATGTATCGTACTCTTTACTAAACACGGAATCAGTAAGTTCCATTCATAATCAACGAAGAGTTAGTGCTCAAACAAGTGATCATATGGTAGTTAACCACCTCAAATATTTAGCCTACAATACTTACGGATCAAACATTATATTTACAAAATATGTACTACGTCGAACATGAAGAAAAGTTCACGAAGAAAAGTTCACGAAGAAACCCTCCTGACAAGGAGACTACACGGCAGCCGGTCTTCTGTATTTTTTTGAATATTTAAGGTATGTGAAGTTCAGAATGTAAATACGAGGGTTTCCGATAATGAATGCAACACATTTTTTCGGAAAGGTTAGTTTTATTCAGGATTTCAGTACACAACTTTTCCCACTATTGGCTAAAAAGAACCTATTTTTCAACATAATATCCGTTCAGTCAGACTACTTCACGCCGCCTTAATGCGAGGGTCACTATGCCCTCATGGTACCGCTCTAGTGGTCGACGTCGGAGGCAACGTCTTGCTGCATCGACCACTTCCACACCATCCACGTATCTCTTCCTGCGGAGTGCATCCTTCATTTGGCCAAACAGATAGAAGTCTGAAGGTGCGAGATCTGAGCTGTCTGAAGGATGAGGAATGACAGTCCAATGAAATTTTGTCGACGAGTGTCAGCACTGCCAACAGAGGCATCCACATATGCAGCGAGGCGTTTGTGATCCGTCGACCACCTCGAATGAGTGTGTCCACACGGTCTAATATTGCAGGAGTCAAAACTGTGTGCGGCCGGCACGCTAGAGATCGAACAGGTTTGCACGACCCAATTGCGTTGATGACAAACGCGTCGCCCAAGGTCTCGCCGTACTTACGTTTAATAACAGGTCTCCATAGACATTCTGCAAACGCCTATGACTATCTGCAATGCTGTGGTATTATGTCAAAGAAACTCAGTGACAGCTCTCGGCTTGGAATGCAAGTCCGTTACAGACGCCATTTCGAAGGATGCATATAGCGATGCCACACCCGCAAGGTTAACCGAGAGCTAACGCGCTGCTTTCTGGACTCGGGTAGGGGCGCTGGCCCCGGATCGAATCCGTCCGCCGGATTAACGACGAGGGCCAGTGTGCCGGCCAGCCTGGATGGGGTTTTTAGGCGATTTTCCACATCCCTCTAGGTGAATACTGGGCTGGTCCCCACGTCTCGCCTCAGTTACACGACTCACGGACATTTGACACACATCCGCACTTTTCCATGATTTACACTCGACGCAGACAGATGGGGTACTCTGATTCCGTCCCGGGGGGGTACGGGGTGGCGGCAGGAAGGGCCACCGCTTCAAATTAACATGCCAAATCCACGCACAGTGCAGGACAAAGGCGCAAGCAATAGAAAGCGATAGAATATAGCGATGCAACATACCGGACTTCATGAAACTGTAGGGGCTGAAGTGGGAACATTCCTCGATATCTCTCAACAAATTCCGCCTTTCTTCAACCAAAATTGGCCGAGAAAAAAATTATTGTATTACATATTGAAAGCCCCTCGCATCAATTTCTGAGAGCAGTTCGATGCAACTTTCAAACACATTTGAGAAACGTGACTTTGAAGTTTACCGACCGTTCTTGATGTTCTACAATGAGACGGATTTTTCTACAGGCAGGGTAAAACTGTGGCAGAGGGCCTGGGATCGATTCTCGTCTAATGCTAATTTTTAAACAAAGGTGCATGTTCCACCAGTTTCTCTGTGAAGTAAGAAATACACAAATATGAAGAAATCCAAACAATCTTCGTTAACAATCTTTTATAAAAGATCAGTAATTAAGAATTTATATTTGCAATGAAAACTGAATTTTTTTTGCATGCGATATGTGCATTTTTAATAAAAATGACAATTACACATGGTTTGCTTAGCGTATACACTGTCGGAAAAAATCGCAACACTAAGGAGTTGTGTGACATTAACGAAAGTTGGTAGGCGCATTTCAACATCTGGAATATGGTGTCCATTCAAATTTCGCGACAGTCGCATTAAGAGCTGCGCTAGTAGCGCCCCTATGAGGATGTAAATCAACCAAGTTAATATGTGTGCACTATTCTTACTCTACTCTTCGAAAATCACTTGATTGCTGCACTGCTTACCTCTGAACTGGCAGAAATTTGAAGACGTCAGACTGTTAATGCTTTGTATGATCACGGCCAATACTAGTAGTTGCGGTGGTGGTGGTGGTGGGGGTGATGTGTACAGTACTATAGTAGCCCTTACGTTGTTACTGCTGTGTCGTGGTGTCAGTTAATTCATTCATCTTATCGAAGCGGGTAGTGAAGCAGTTGCTGGATTACATCAGGTATTATCTATAAGGAGCGTTCAAAGCGCAAACTGGTGACAGGAGGGTAATATCGTGGCATGTGTAATAAGTTGTGGTTTCGACCTGAACATGGAAGTTCACAGTTCGTCGCTAGAGGGTACGCATGCACGTCACGTGACTCTACAGAGCTAGCAGTAGCATACATCAATCGTCCAATACTGCCAGTCGCATTGCAAACAGTAACATCAAGGTGTCAAAAGAAGAGCAAAGATGGGTTGCTCGTTTTCTGATAGCGGAAGGAGTAGGAGGAACGGTCATTAATCGACGAATGTCAAAAGTGTATGCATTGCATGTCTCTTGCAATGGTCATGGCGTGGCACAAGCACTTCAGGGAAAGACGGGTGTCGTTAGCCTGTGATTCAGAGTCAGGAGCACCACACTGCATTACCGATGACATCGTCCAGCTGGTCGATGTGCTCAGTACTCATGACCGCCGAGTGACAATGAAAAGCCGGCCGCGGTGGCCGTGCGGTTCTAGGTGCTGCAGTCCGGAACCGTGGGACTGCTACGGTCGCAGGTTCGAATCCTGCCTCGGGCATGGATGTGTGTGATGTCCTTAGGTTAGTTAGCTTTAAGCAGTTCTAAGTTCTAGGGGACTGATGACCTAAGATGTTAAGTCCCTTAATGCTCAGAGCCATTTTGACAATGAAAACCATAGCCGCCGTAGTCGGATTGGGCGTCGGAAGTGTTCACACCATCATGAAGGAACGACTGCACTTGCGCGAAGTGTGTGCCCAACGGGTGCCCCACAGTCTTCAACCACACCAGGAAGCATGTCGAATGGCCCACTGTCTTGCTCATCTGCAGCACTGTGCTCGGGAAGGGAATGCGTTCCTGGCACGAGTGGTGGCAGGAAATGGGTCGTGGTGTCGTCACTTCGAACCAGAATCAAAATCTCCAGTGTAAGCATGCACCACCAAAAAAAAAAAAAAAAAAAAAAAAAAAAAAAAAAAAAAAAAAAAAAAAAGCCAAGGCGAGTGCAGGAAATGTTATGCTGACGTTCTTCTTTGACCAAGATGGCCCCCCTCTCATTCACTTCCTGCAGCACGGGACAATAGTGAATGCCCAGCGTTACTCGCAAACCTTGACCACCCTTCGCCGAGCGATCAAATCAGAACGACCAGGCAATCTCACACGTGGCGTCATTCTGCAAAGCCTCCTACGGCCAACACAGTCGCGGCACTCCTGCAGAAATTCAAATGGGAGGTTCTCGGCCACCCTCCATACTGTCCGGACCTCTCCCCCTGTGGTTACGCCATTTCTGTTCCCCTTAAAAAGGCTCTGAGGGGCAAACGATTCACCTCGGACCGACGACGTCCAGCTGTACGTGCGGAACTGGTTAACATCGCAGCCCCGGGATTTTTATGGGAAAGCCATTGACCGCCTGGCAGGTGCACCAGTCTCTTTGGCTCCTCAGTGTACATATTAAAAGTGTTTAACCATGGGGGAGATAAGTATACACAGGATGATTCAAAAGTATCTGCACACGCTTCGCTGGTGTAAGGTAGGCATCAAAATAAGAGTAAAATGTTAAAGTTTCGTCTTAATGGGCTTTATTTTCGGGATATGCAGTAGAGCAGGGATCACAAGTGCAACACAAACAAAATATAATTAATCGTGCTCAGAAATCACCAACACGAAGGGTTTCGAAATTAAGTAGAAATAAGCACTGTACATTTATCCTACTTTGTTGAGAATTATGTCGATGTCGACGAAGATAGTGATATGCTCGACGTCTTACCGTTCACGGAAAGTTGCAGCCTCCGTTCAGCTCATTCTGCACAGTAGCACAGTCATTTTTATTTCGCTGCTTAAGTTGGTACTACATTCTCAGTTTCAACACTTTACACGAGCTCCTTGAGATGGCCCCAGACGTAGATCCTGGGGGTTAAGATTCGAAGATCTGGCGGGCCAAGCACATGGTCCTGCGCGATATATATTACTAATCGGGATAAGCAGTACTGAGACACTCCCTTGTCTCCCCAATGAAATGTGCTGCAGCACAGTCGTGCATAAACAGTAAAGTGATTCGGGTAGCGAGTGGGACAGCACGAAACATAACACCCACTTCATGTTCCAAAAACTGTTGATACACCCTGTCAATCAGTTGCTGTGGGGTAACATGCGGCCCGAGTAACTAATTGTCCACTACACTACCCCAAATGTTTACTGCAAAACGATGTTGTCATCGTAATGTAATTACGTGAGGTTTCTCAGTCGCCCACACGTGCATGTTACGCGCGTTCACGATACCCGCACGGGTAAAGAGGCTCTCATCCGTAAACTGTACCCGACGACCGAACACTCGATCAGCATTGTGGCATTCGAGTAACCACTGACAGAAATCCAGTTTACAGATGTCAGCTCCTGTATTTTCTGCGGTGAAATGGGTGGAATTTGTGTCTCCGAAGCAGGCGTTATACAGCCGATTGAGGAACACGCACAGTGCGCTTTATACGGTGGGTGCTTACGATCAGATCTTCACCTCTGGGTTCGATTCCCGGCAGGGTCAGGGAGTCCGCCCCGGTAGCTGAGTGGTCAGCGTGACAGACTGTCAATCCTAAGGACCCGGGTTCGATTCCCGGCTGGGTCGGAGATTTTCTCCGCTCAGGGACTGGGTGTTGTGTTGTCCTAATCATCATCATTTCATCCCCATCGAAGCGCAGGTCGCCGAAGTGGCGTCAAATCGAAAGACCTGCACCAGGCGAACGGTCTACCCGCGGGAGGCCCTAGCCACACGACATTTCCATTTACCTGCCTCGAGATGACTGGGTGTTTGTGTCGCCCTCATCATTTCATCACCATTCATGACAGTGGCGAGATTGGGCTGAGCAAAGGTTAGGAATTTGTACGGGCGCTGATAACCGCGCAGTTGAGCGCCCGACAAACCAAACATCATCATCTCAGGTCTTCACTTACCATTTCCAGGATGTTTCTCGACACCCACTCCATCCAGCTGAGGCCGACCTAACGGTGGCGCACGCTTGTCCCCAGATTTGAAAATCTGATGTTTTGGTACTCTTCTCTTTGGGAACATTTACATATACCCACGTCTTGCTGCTCTTCTTCTGGGCCGTAAAGGAGATGCATGTCCGCGTATTCGCCTTCTGAGTGCGTCATCGTACTTTCCAGAAAGACTGCTGTTACGAACTACCTTCTGAACGAACTGCACTGAGGACGTGAGATTCCGCTACGCTACAACGGCTCTGTAGAGTAAAACAAACTAGGACTAGAATGAAATTTTCACTCTACAGCGGAGTGTGCGCTGATATGAAACTTCCTGGCAGATTGCAACTGTATGCCGGCTCGAGACACTAACTCGAGGTCCCGAGTTCGAGTCTCTGTCCGGCACACAGTTTTAATCTGCCAGGAAGTTTCAAACTAAGATTGTTGACAGTTTTAAAAATGTCGGGAATCGAATGTTCTGATATTTAAAAGATATCATCTGCGCCCCATATATATCGAAAAAGTTATCAACGGAAAAAGTATCGGTGTACAACCCAAAAAAACTGCTGTACATTGTAAATATACTGCCAGTTTTAGAGCTGTATTTATGTGTTGATTTATTATTAGATATTCTGTACATCAACACGCTACCAGTCTGCCTATATTCCTTAGAGCAAGAACTGAAAGGAAAAAGATGCACGTTCCGATGGGTCCGTCGTTCGGTTTCGTCACATGTCGGATTTGTCTGGAACACTTCATATAGACTTCCCCCCCCCCCCCCCCCCCGACGCCAGCGGGGTTCTAGTGTCAAAACTGTTGCAGTTTCTGTAGGAAGCGCCGAGCGCCGATTACGTCAGCATTTCCCCTCACAGGACTCCGCCCACCGCAGAGACCACCGAGCGAGGTGGCGCAGTGGTTAGCACACTGGACTCGCATTCGGGAGGACGACGGTTCAATCCCGTCTCCAGCCATCCTGATTAAGGTTTTCCGTGATTTCCCTAAATCACTCCAGGCAAATGCCGGGATGGTTCCTCTGAAAGGGCACGGCCGACTTCCTTCCCCATCGTTCCCTACTTCGATGAGACCGATGACCACGCTGTCTGGTCTCCTTCCCCAAACAACCAACCAACCAACCAACCAACCACCGCAGAGACCAATTTAGTCATTTAGATTTTTGTTCATATTTAGCAATTGTTTTTGAATTCAAAATATCCACGGGTGTACTGCGGGTCTACAGTGTCCAACGGGCACAATATTTCGGCGATCATACATGTGGTCATCATCAGGTGAACTGACGGACTGAGCTCCTGTGAACGTGCCGGCACGGAGATCCGTACGCTATGGCTGCTCAGGGGGAACTGGGTTCGGTCGCGGCGGCGGCGGCCGATTTAAATACCCTCCGCCCGCGGCGCGCTCCCTCCGCTGTCCGCGCCCCGCGCCGCGGTCGCGCGGTGGAACAGATTGCGACGGCGTCTGAGATGACGTCGGTGTGATGGCTCTGTCCGCCGTGGTCGTCACAACTATGTTTGCTCGATTTACTCCTGATTAACCCAATCGCTGGTTCCCAAGCCTTGCATAGATTATAGCCACCGTCACGGTTTATGAGGTCGCTATTGGTGCGAATTTCGATGGCCTCTCTAACAACGCTGTCCCAGTATCTCTACGTCTGTACCAGAATCCTCGAGCGTTCATACTCATTTAAATCGGCCGCCGCCGCGACCGAACCCAGTTTCCTGTGAGCAGCCATAGCGTACGGATCTCCGTGCCGGCACGTTCACAGGAGCTCAGTCCGTCAGTTCACCTGATGATGGCGACATGTATGATCGCCGAAATATTGTGCCCGTTGGACACTGTACACCGGCAGTACACCCGTGAATTTTTTATTATAAAATACGCCGGGAGAAACTCATTCGTTTTTGAATTATTCCATTGTGAAGAAATAGCAAAGTAGCTGCGTCAAAAATTGTTTTCTTAACTCAACTGGTTTGCTACTTCTTCACATCGGAAATCCTGTTATTTTATTCACTCCCCCGCCCCACAACTAGTGCAATCTGACTACTACTTTGTGCCCACCGTACTTGCTTCACACAGTCAAAGAGACTGGACGTGATGAAGGAAAATAGTAGTAAGACTTCTTCACACAGCGAAAGTAAAATTATGTTCTACTACAATTTGAATAGAAAAATTTCAAATATTTATCGAGAATTGGAAAAAAAATCTACATCTACGTGATTACTCTGCTATTTTCAATAAAGTGTCTGGCAGAGAGTTCAATGAACCACCTTCACGCTGTCTCTGTACCGTTCCACTCTCGAACGGCACGCGGGAACAACGAGCACTTAAATTTTTCTGTGGGAGCCCTGATTTTTCTTATTTTATCGTGATGATCATTTCTCCCTATTTAGGTGGGTGCCAACAGAATGTTTTCGCAATCGGAGGAGAGAACTGGTGGTAGAAATTTCATGAGAAGATCCCGTCGCAACGAAAAACGCCTTTGTTTTAATCATTGCCTTTCCAATTCACGTATCATGTCTGTGGCACTATCTCCTCTATTTCGCGTTAATACAAAACGAGCTGCCCTTCTTTGCACTTTTTTCGATGTCATCCCCTCAGTCCCGCCTGATGCGGATCCCACACCGCACAGCCATACTCCAGAATAGGGCGGACAAGCGTATTGTAAGCAGTCTGTTTTGTAGACCTGTTGCACCTTCTAAGTGTTCTGCCAATGAATCGCAGTCTTTGGTTTGCTCTACCCACAATATTATTTATGTGATCGTTCCAATTTACGTTATTTGTAATTCTAATCCCTAAGTATTTAGTTGAATTTACAGCCCTCAGATTTGTGTGAGTTATCGCGTAATCTAAATTTAGCTGATTTATTTAAGTACTCATGTGAATAACTTCGCACTTTTCTTTATTCAGGGTCAATTGCCACTTTTCGCACCATAATCTTATCTAAATCGTTTTGCAAGTCATTTTGATCATCTGATGACTTTACAAGACGGTAAATGACAGCATCATCTGCAAACAATCTAAGACGGCTACTCAGATTGTCTCCTATGTCGTTAATATGATATAAAATAAAAATATCAGCACACGATATTGCCGTTTCGATAGCGTTATATCATTGAAAAAATATCACCGATACATATCGATATTTTTTTAAGTAAATACGATACGCGGGCGAACACGACACGCCAAAAACCTGTGCTGGCCCATGATGTAATGTATAAATGCATACCACAAATTACATTACGCATCATAACCTGGAAATAAGTTTCAGAAAAAACTGTGTGTGTGTCCACTGTTGGTTACGCCTCCAACCTTGCGACACGGCACAACACGGGTCAGAGGTTATCCCGGCGGGCGCAATGTCCAGTCCGCTCCGGACGCCATCTGGACTTTGTCCAGTGAAGTCCCACTAGGCGGCAGCCACTGACGTCAACCGTCTCCAAAGTGGGCTCGCAAAGCTCCCCACTAGGAAAAACATAATACCCATTTCTTTCGCCAGTTACAGTAAATTGGTCAATAGCTTGACATTCAGATATCTGCATGACCGTGAAATACCTCTGAAGCTCACGATCTCTCGGTTCGATGTAGCACTGATGTTAAATCTCGTTCTTCATAGACATCAGGAAGCCCAATCAGTCCAAAACGTTTCGTAGATTTTTGGACAACATGGTCGTGGAGATGAAGCAGCGATTAGTATGATTAATCAATTATTCAAAAATAGTCTTAATCACATTTATTATTATTATTATTATTATTATTATTATTGTTATTTCTTTCCTTTCTCAGACCTTATGTCTGGTTAAAAATGGAAAGTGACGCGGACCATGATTAGGCGTGACTTCCTTTTAACTGTACGGTATATGTTACATTGCATTTAGGAACTTTCGGGTAATTGAACATGTATCAATAATTACAGATTTCTGTAGTTGTATATATACGTTTGGTTGTAGCTGTATTGCGTTGATGTACTGGTGGATATTGTGTGGTATGACTCCTGTAGTTGATAGTATAATTGGTATAATGTCAACTTTATCCTGATGCCACATGTCCTTGACTTCCTCAGCCAGTTGGATGTATTTTTCAATTTTTTCTCCTGTTTTCTTCTGTATATTTGTTGTATTGGGTATGTATATTTCGATTTAGTTGTGTTAATTTCTTCTTTTTATTGGTGAGTATGATGTCAGGTTTGTTATGTGGTGTTGTTTTATCTGTTATAATAGTTCTCTTCCTGTATAATTTGTATTCATCGTTCTCCAGTACATTTTGTGGTGCATACTTGTATGTGGGAACGTGTTGTTTTATTAGTTTGTTGTATGGCAAGTTGTTGTTGTATTATTTTTTCTACATTGTCATGTCTTCTGGTGTATTCTGTATTTGCTAGTATTGTACATCCGCTTCTGATCTACTGTTTCTATTTGTTGTTTGCAAAGTCTGCATTTATCTGTTGTGGTATTGGGATCTTTAATAATATGCTTGCTGTAATATCTGGTGTTTATTGTTTGATCCTGTATTGCAATCATGAATCCTTCTGTCTCACTGTATATATTGCCTTTTCTTAGCCATGTGTTGGATGCGTCTTGATCGATATGTGGCTGTGTTAGATGATACGGGTGCTTGCCATGTAGTGTTTTCTTTTTCCAATTTACTTTCTTCGTATCTGTTGATGTTATGTGATCTAAAGGGTTGTAGAAGTGGTTATGAAATTGCAATGGTGTAGCTGATGTATTTATATGAGTGATTGCTTTGTGTATTTTGCTAGTTTCTGCTCGTTCTAGAAAGAATTTTCTTAAATTGTCTACCTGTCCATAATGTAGGTTTTTTTATGTCGATAAATCCCCTTCCTCCCTGCTTAATGTGAATCTTTCTGTTGCTGAATATATGTGATGTATCCTATATTTGTGGCATTGTGATCGTGTAAGTATATAGAGTGCTTCTAGTTCTGTGTTACTCCATTTCACAACTTTTATTATTATTATACTACCGCCAAACGGTTTCACCCCGACTTAGGGTCATCTTCTGGGCGTTTACACCATTGGTCGACTGCTGGTGGTGTCACTCCTGTCTACATAACGGGAGGAAACCATGTTATGTAGACAGGAGTGACACCACCAACAGTCCACCAATGGTGTAAACGTCCAGATGATGACCCCAAGTCGGGTTGAAACCGGTTGGTGGTATAATAACAATTATAAATGCGACTAAGACTGTTTTTGAATAATTGATAATTCAGAGTTTCGTGACTGGATTAATATAAACTAGAGGAAAGTTAAGATGGTGGTTTTAATGCTTCAGCTTGTCCACATGGCCTCCCCGAACAACGCAGAGAACGTCCATACAACAACCAGATTAAACTGTCAGAAAAGTCGTTCGTTTTTTTGGGATGTTGCTGAACTCGCGCGCCGCATTGACGTGAGTATCGTTTATGTTGTCAATGCGACCCTTGACGTGAATTACAGCACTTCGTCGTTTCGTGATACGTTCGTGTTGATAACACAGTCGCATCACTGTATTTTTTCTAAAAAACAATCTGCATTTAGCATTTCATTTAAGTCGAGTATCATGTGCAAGACAAACTTTTCACACACTTTTCTCTTCTTCAGAACATTCTGGAGAACGTCTTGAACACTTAAGAGCTGTTTCTCCTTAACGATTCGTGACTTGACAACGTTGACACGTCCCCTACCTGAGAGTGGCTGCTCAAAACTGGATGGATATTGTGTGACTATTTCCTTGTCTTCCCAGGTCGCCTGACCTACAATTCTGTGACATTTTCCTTTGGGGGTACACTAAGGACCGTCTCAGCGTACACCACTGGCAAGAACACTGCAACAGCTCAGAGAACCATCGTTGCTGCTGTAATGACCATTAGCAGGATACTGCTACAGAATGGACTTGGCCACTGTTTCTATTTTTCGATACAGTGTATCGATACGTGGAATTGTTTCAGTGTCTCGGGACGGCTGTGGTTCACTGTTTCGAAACAGTGGTGTTTCATTCCGCCCGTCTCGGATAACCGGACCAGATTCGATCTCGAGCCAGACACAGAAACTGTATCGTTGTTTCAAAATAAGGCTGTTTCAGTCCACCTGTGCTTGGAACGGACTAATTGTATCGAAACAGTGATTTTTCATTCCGCTCTGTGTCGGACGAGATTCGCGCTCGGCACAGGTACTGAAACACAACATACCACTTCATGAAACACTTCCAAGAGCGTCGAAATCTTTTTGACAAGCAATAGCATGAAGCTTAAGATATCCGAAAATAAAGCTTCGTTTCTAGCTGACTCTCCTATTTCGAAATGGCGTAACATCTGCTTCATAAACACTAACCAAACAATAAAACGACGCATACTATTCACATTCAAAATAATAAATATGTGAAAATCATTCAGTTAAATTACTTTTTTTATAACATACGCTTCTCTGTTCATGTACAGTAACCATATTAAGAAACGCAAGTAAACCTACAACATTTTGAATAAAAAAAGGCGTAGAGTGACAGTTATTAGACACATACATAAATTTGATGTAGGTATAATTGCAAGCAATCTGACATATCACTAATAGTGTAATGATGAACGGGAAGGGCTGGGAAGCATGGTGAATTTATAGTAACGGTTCGAAACACCTTGAAACACAAAATTTTTTTTCTGTTATATTTTGTTACTTATTCTAATTATTTAGCGTTATTTGTCACTGTGCCTATTATCCACAATGATTCCCTTTGTGTGCATGGAAATTAGCAGGATGGGTATATTACCCATACTAACGGAATGTGGGAATCCCAGTAGCATATCCTTTGTTTCTGCAGTTTGCTCCCATCTCCACTTCCGTTCGTGGTGGTTCTTCTATCTTCAGCTACGGCTATCCTCAGCCAATTGAAAAGTATGAAAGTCACACGACACGAAAGCAGCGCATGTGCTGCAGGAAATACGAAACTGCCAAGACACCTAAAAGTGATAGTTTCATACTTTCTGCGATATGATCAGCGCTCTCGCACCTCATTTGTATTTATATGGACATACTTACACAGTAGACATTCAAGACGATAAAATGTGTAGGGATATTGCATTACAAAACACAAACTGTTTCATTGTTTCGAAACAGCGTATCGAAACATTAAATTGTACTGTTTCATTTGTTTCGAAACAGATGCGTGTTTGTTTGCCCATCTCTACTACAGAAGTTATAGAAAAAAAATTTAACTACCGCTTGAATGTGTGTCGTGTAACTGACGCATTATTAGAACATTAGTGCAGTGAAACATCCCCTTCGAAAAATTAATGAATTACTGCGCTGATAAACCTCTTACGTTATTTGATTTTCAAACAGCTGAGCAGAACTGAGCGTACTCAGACATTTCTCGTTTTAATTATTCTGATCAACACTAAACTGACACACAATATTTTTAGCAGAACGCAATCTGGCTTTCAATAATCCCTACAAAAGAATGGCCCTGACTAACAATAATCTATACCTTTTATGAATCACTTACAAATATCTTCGTTCCTCGAAGCGAGCGCCAATACTGTGTGTGTATAGAAAAATCAGTTCATGATATACAGTATTACTAATTTACTCATTCTGATGGACACACGTCCAGATAGTCCGCTCTCAAAATTCTGCGATCTCTCTCTCCCCACATCCACCACTGTTGGCGGCTCACCGCCAATTGCGCAACGCTACAATAGCAAAAATTCCAACAATGCAAACCAGCCACAAAGTGCACACAGCACAATCAGTGATTTTCATACAGAGCGTTACGAGGCGTTACCAACATAAAAACCTAAAGAGCCTACTTACAACAGGACAAGATGCGAACTTGGTAACTGGTTTTATTCATGCATCAGTCATATTTGTACATGTCATATTTTGAAAATATTTGAGAACGAATGAATCATATATACTCTGAAGAGCCAGAGAAACTGATACACGTGGCTCCCGCGAGCACGCAGAAGTGCCGCAACACAACGTGGCATGGACTCGACTAACGTCTGAAGTAGTGCTGGAGGGAACTGAGACCGTGGATACTGCAGGGCTGTCCATAAGTCCGTAAGAATACCGAGGGGGTGGAGATCTCTTCTGAACAGCACGTTGCATGGCATCCCAGATATGCTCAGTTATGTTCAGGTCTGGGGAGTTTGGTGGCCAGCGGAAGTGTTCCTCGAGCAACACCGTAGCAATTCTGGACATGTGAGGTGTCGCATTGTCCTGCTGGAATTTCCCAAGTCTGTCGGAATGCACAATTGACATGAATGGATGTAAGTGATCAGACACGCTTACGTACGTGTCACCCGTCAGAGTCGAATCTAGACGTATCAGGGATCCCATATCACTCTGACTGCACACGGCCCACACAACTACAGAGTCTTCACCAGCTTGAGCTGTCCCCTGGTGACTTGCAGGATCCATGGATTCATGAAGTTGTCTCAATACCCGTACACGTACATCCCCTCGATGAAATCTGAAACGAAACTCAGCCAACTGGGAAACGTGTTTCCAGACATCAACAGTCCAATGTTGATGTTGAAGATCCCAGGAGAGGCGTAAAGTTTTGTGTCGTGCAGTCATCAAGGGTAAACGGGTGGGCGTTCGGCTCCGAAAGCCCATATCGATGTTGTTTCGTTGAATGGCTAGCACGCTGACCCTTGTTGATGGCGTCCGCCCCCGGTAGCTGAGTGGTCAGCGCGATTCCCGGCTGGGTCGCAGATTTTCTCCGGTCAGGGACTGGGTGTTGTGTTGCCCTAATCATCATTTCATCCCCATCGACGCGCAAGTCGCTGAAGTGGCGTCAAAGCCAAAGACGTGCACTCGGCGAACGGTCTACCCGACGGGAGGCTCCAGTCACACTGTTGTTGTTGTTGTTGAGGTCGTGGTCTTCAGTCCTGAGACTGGTTTGATGCAGCTCTCCATGCTACTCTATCCTGTGCAAGCTTCTTCATCTCCCAGTACGTACTGCAACCTACATCCTTCTGAATCTGCTTAGTGTATTCATCTCTTGGTCTCCCCCTACGATTTTTACCCTCCACGCTGCCCTCCAATACTAAATTGGTGATCCCTTGATGCCTCAGAACATGTCCTACTAACCGATCCCTTCTTCTGGTCAAGTTGTGCCACAAACTTCTCTTCTCCCCAATCCTATTCAATACTTCCTCATTAGTTATGTGATCTACCCATCTAATCTTCAGCATTCTTCTGTAGCACCACATTTCGAAAGCTTCTATTCTCCTCCTGTCCGAACTATTTATCGTCCATGTTTCACTTCCATACATGGCTACAGTCCATACAAATACTTTCAGAAACGACTTCCTGACGCTTAAATTTATACTCGATGTTACCAAATTTCTCTTCTTCAGAAACGCTTTCCTTGCCATTGCCAGTCTACATTTTATATCTTCTCTACTTCGGCCATCATCAGTTATTTTGCTCCCCAAATAGCAAAACTCCTTTACTACTTTAAGTGTCTCATTTCCTAATCTAATTCCCTCAGCATCACCCGATTTAGTTCGACTACATTCCATTATTCTCGTTTTGCTTTTGTTGATGTTCATCTTATATCCTCCTTTCAAGACACTGTCCATTCCGTTCAACTGCTCTTCCAAGTCCTTTGCTGTCTGTGACAGAATTACAATGTCATCGGCGAACCTCAAAATTTTTATTTCTTTTCCATGGATTTTAATACCTACTCCGAATTTTTCTTTCGTTTCCTTTACTGCTTGCTCAATATACAGATTGAATAACATCGGGGAGAGGCTACAACCATGTTGAACTCCTTTCCCAACCACTGCTTCCCTTTCACGACATTTACATTTACATGTTGATGGCCCAGCATTGAAACCTGTAGCAATTTGTGGGAGGGTTGCATTTCTGTCACGATGCACGATTCTCTTCAATTTTCCGGGCACAGCGACGTCGCAGATTCGATGTTTTACCAGATTACTGATATTCACGGTACACTCGTGAAATGGTCGTACGAGAAAATCCCGATTTCATCGCTACCTCGGAGACGCTGTGTCCCATCGCTCGTGCGCCGACTGTAACACCACGTTCAAACCCACTTAAATCTTGATAACCTGCCACTGTAGCAGCAGTAACTGATCTAAGAACTATGCCAGACACTTGTCTTATATAGGCGTTGCCGACCGCGGCGCCGTGTTCTCCCTGTTTACATCTGTCTGTGTTTGAAAACGCGAGCGGTCTAGGGCGCTGCAGTCATGGACTGTGCGGCTGGTCCCGGCGGAGGTTCGAGTCCTCCCTCGGGCATGGGTGTGTGTGTGTGTGTGTGTGTGTGTGTGTGTGTGTGTGTGTTTGTCATTAGGACAATTTAGGATAAGTTGTGTGTAGGCTTAGGGACTGATGACCTTCGCAGTTAAGTCCCATAAGATTTCACACACACATTTGAAAACGCATGCCTATACCAATTTCTTTGGCGCTTCAGTGGAGCAGCCCTGTTTAGGGGTCGGGGCAGTTCGTACTGCGGAGCAGACGAGGGGTCTCCCACACCTATCTGCGTGTTTTTTACATTTATACTAGTATCCCTGTACTTGTATTTCTCTTAACGTTATTTCGAGATGAACTGTGTTTTGACCGAGAAACCAAGGACCTCGCTGTTTACTCCCGTAACCCCAAGCAACCAGTCTTTCCTAACTTTGTGCGCCCGCCCATGTGGTCTTGTGGTAGCTTCCGGGTGAGACGCCTCGCCGCTGTGACAGAACTTCCTCCTAGTGTTATAACCGTAACGCCGGATTCCGCGTCTCTCTTCCTTGTAGGACAGGCACCGTGCCACACGCTTTCACAACGAGCCGGACTTGTTTGGACATCGTTGCATGGGCAGAGAGATAGCTCCCGCCCGGGGGGACTTACTGTAGTATGTTGGGAGGGAGGGGGGGGGGGGGGAGAGCCGTATCGTTTCATAACATCCTAAGCGCTCTGCTTTCCTCGTGTGTATTCCACTGTCATCCTTCGTGATGGCTTTCCAGGAACAGCTTAGCGCCAGCAGTACATCGTTTGTGTCGAGTATTATTCTGTGATAGTGAATGCTTGCACGTCTCTCATCCTGATGAAATAATTGGGTATACACAATTTTAAGGGAAGGGGGGAGGGAGGGAGAGAGAGCGGGAGAGAATATTATTCAATTACATTTTATCAAAGAAACTTATCTTTGCGTTAATTGAGAGTTCAGCAACACACCACGCCGCTCCCGTACATCATGTATAATCTCTGTACGCTAAACGGGTGTAGGATGTAATAAACAATTTTCCGTAAGTTACGAACACAGTTATTTTCTACTACTATGTGCTCGTCCCAGGGCTCTCAAATAGTTTCATTACCGGTTTTGCCATGTCAGGAAGTAGTCAATCAGAATCTGAAGAAAGAAAAAAAAAAAATAAACACACACAGAAATCAATCCTCTAATTCTGAGAAGGAAAACAAATGGAATTAGGTGAACTGCCTGACTTTCGCAGACGATTTTGCAACACTTTCAGAAAATGATACAACCAGTTACTCAAGTTTTCTGAAAAAAAGCACTGGTCTCAAAAATCCAGCTGAAAAACAGTTCCTGACAAATATATATAAAAAAATGCATCGAAAGGCATTAAAAAACCCAGATAAAATATAGTTAGTAAATTCAAATATGTTTGAGTAACTATACAAGAAAATCGACTTGACAAATTTGCGGTAGACGTTACAGTTAATAAAACGAAAAGAACATAAGGTTTGGCAAAAAAAAATCTACTACAGGAAATGCATATATACAAAACGAAACTGAAATACCAGCGGCAAGACCAGAAAGTTTATAAGCATGTGAATGAATGCTGAACAGTAAGCTGGACAGAATAGAAGTACACGAAAAACGTATCGTTAGAAAAGTAACAGGAGCAATAGAAACTACGGATGGCTAATATAGATAAAATATCGGAAGTAATGGCAAAGCGAAGATTAACCTTCTCTGAACGTCTCTATCGAATGAATGAGACTCAAATATTCCTGTATTTCTAGAGAAAGACTAGGCAATACATGGATTGATAAAATAAGAAGAGCACTAGAAGCAAACATCTTCAACGGATCGGAAATAACAGAAAGAAACCTATTTAAGAGTAAAGTACAGTATGTAGAAGGCATTCAAGGTAAAAAAAAGAAATGAGGAACAGTATGGACAGAAGAAAGGAAAAGACAACGTGGGCAGAAGATGGGTTTTGGAAAAAATGAGAAACAAGAATGAAGGGGGACCGAAGCTGGTAAGTGATCTTAGTTGGCTAATAATTTACAGGACAGTAACAGGGTTCCACTAAGGCAGTATATTTCATCTGTTTAGACTCGCATATATTTTGGAAGTTCTTGAATCAAAATTCTCAGTTCTGTATCCTCTGAATTACCAGTCACTAGGCCAATCGGCAGTGTGTACTTGCACATATAAACTCCCAATATTCCGCGGTAATTATGTGACGTCCCGTTTGTCAACACTAAAATCTTAGTCTCTCATTCATACCGGACTCAGCTGAAAGCGTATTCTTGTCATTTCTAAGAAGTATACGAAAATTTTCAGAATTCAAACTCTTGTTGCCTTCCCAGTGTCGCGTGAGTGCGTATACATTCCTCTTACCCTTAGTGACTCTCTATTCGGCAGATAGTACGACAGTGCGCTTTTCTAAAAGTCACACTTTGTACTAGAACTGTTGATATTTTTAAAAATATGGCGAATCCGATATATCGTTATTTAAAAAGATATTGTCAGCACTATATACATCGAAAAAGCACCCACAGATCGACCTAAAAAATCGACCTACTGGCCTATAAAAATATCGGCTTCACATTGTAAATATAGTGTCAGTTTTAGAACTGTATATGTAAGTATTGATATAATTAGATTTTCTGTATATCAACAAGCTAGCTACCTGCTTATTCCCCTTCGAGCAAGAATTGAAAGGAAAAGGATGCACATTCACGCTTGGCGATAACAACTTTAACTGTGGTAACTGCTTGTAAGTGCCAGAATAAACGATGCCCGATGGGTCCGTCGCACGGTTTCGTCACATATCGGACTTGTCCGGGAACAGTTCATGTCGACTTCCCTGTTTTTTTTTTTTTTTTTTTTTCATTTCTGCCAACGACAGCGACGTAGCATTTGTAGTGTCAAAATTGCGTGGTGAAGTTAAACGTTCTAGTTTCTGTTAGTAGCGCCAGTTACGCATTTTCTCTCACACGTCTCCGTCCACAGCAAAGACCAATATTGTCGTTTAAATTTTTGTTCATAAAGACCAATATTGTCGCTTAAATTTTTGTTCATAATTTTCAGCAGCTGTTTTTGATGCTGCCGATGTGAAGAGATAACACGCTAGTTGAGTTAAAATTTTCAGAATTTTACCGGAAGTTGCGAAAAAATACAATGTAAAATAAAAATATGGGCACTCGATATTGCCATCTCGATATCGATGTATTGCCAATATAAAAATATCGATGGAATGAACGCTTCAGGATGTCTGACTAGGAGCCGCCCTTGAAGTAACCTGTTTCGTTGTGTCGCTGCGGTGCCAGCTGCCACTCAAGTTGCTGCTGCAGATGCAGTGCGATGCTCCAGCCATACGCCGAACACGATGGCCTTCCCTCTCGTTTGTGACACATGGCTGTAACCCAGTCGTCTTGCGACCGTACCTTCCCGTGTTCTGTGACCACATTCCTGCCAAGTCTTTCTGCAGTATCGAAGGAGGAACATCCAGCTATGTTAAACGACCTCTTTCAAACACACTGAGGTGTTGATAATGGCGTTTTTGTCGCCTTAAAAGCATTCTCGACTAACGTCAGCTCACCACGTGCAATCTCACAGGCAACTAACGCTGTCGACTGTTAAAGCGCGCATTCGAAACAAACCTGATTTGCATCCTCACAGCGGCGTACTAGCTCTACTTTTATGCGACTGGCTCGAAATTTGAGTTGACGTCATCTTTCAGTTGTACAAACACGCCTACCAACTTCTATTTCGCACTGCTTGGTGTTGGGATATTTTTCTCCGTCAGTGTAGTTAATGTTGGTTATCATACATTTTATATGTATCGAATGAGTTACTGAACTAAGTTCCCCCTAAACGACTGTCCTGATGTGTGTTTATCTGTGTTACAGATTCAGCGCGTCCGGTCGTTGAACATCGCCACACACACATCACAGCAGGTATGTACCCTCGTAGTGGCCGTTACAGCAGCAAGTGAGTGTGCTGTGCGCCACACGGAGTAATGCAGTGTTCATACATGATACGTATAAAAATACGTCAAACTTTAGGGATTTATTCGTGACATGAAAACATTACAGGAAGTTCATATGGAAAAGCGTAAGAAAATCCTTCGTCAGTGCCATATGGAATTACTTATTATTTGTGGCCCAAAACTGTTACTTACCAGACACACTTGTATCTACAGAAATAGCTTGAAGTGACGACTTCCTGCTTCCATACATGACTTTTCCGTACGTCATGGAAAACGCCTGGTGTATTCCGCATTAAGTTAAATCCCTTTTGGATAGGCTCTCTCAGGACATTGGGTACGGGATGCACCAAGGATTTTAAGCATCGCGAAAGAAAAAACTGAAAAAAACATTGGATTCAGATCTGGCGATCTGTACACTGGATCCCCATCGACAAGTCCACGTCCTTAGTAACTGGTTATGGAAATACTGGCGATCTATCCGTAGAAGGCGAGACGGAGCACCGGCGTGCATAAATGACATTGGTTGGATTTTTACTATCAAAACCAGTCTTGATCACAATTTATTTATTACAGTGACCAGTTTCGACCATTACTGTGGTCATCTCCAGACCAATGAGTAAGAATAGTGATTTACCACCAGGAGGTGGTTCTTGCTCATTGGTCTGAAGTTGACCACAGTAAAGGTCGAAACCGGTCACCGTAATAAATAAATGGTGATCAAGAATGGTTTTGATAGTAAATATTTGTAACACATTGATCACTGTTCACTCCCACAATGTATTCAAAAGTAACATTCGTTGGATGTCTAGAGGTACTTCATCACGTAAATGAAGCGGTTCATGTCTAAAAAACTGAAGGTAAGTTTATCCTGTAAGACGTCGCGGAAATATATAGGCGCCGATGATGATGATGATGATGATGATGATGATGATGATTCCAACCCACACATTGAGGATTTTTCAAACGGAAAAATATAAACCATCTGAAACTTATTTACTTCTGTGTTTCTCTAAACTGTTGTTAAAGAATCAATAAAAGAAAGGCTGCTATTTATAAAAAATCATTCTTTATCAAAAAATAAATATCTTACCAATAGTCGAGGCCCTTACATAAACTTACTCTTCTGACGCCATCAGCGTGGGGTCGATAATTGGTATTATGGACACTGAATAAATTCTCAATTGCCAAGATCGCTAAAATCTTTTATTCATATAGATGACCAGTTTCGGCAATTCCGTGTTGCCATCTTCGGATCTGTGTTTACATCATGGCGTAAACATAGATCCGAAGATGACACAGGGAATTTGCCGAAACTGTATGAATAAAAGATTTTAGCGATCCTGACAATTAACAATTTATTCCGTGTTCACCATAAATTAGTATTGGTATTTTCAACAGAGTTTCTGGAATTAACTTAAAAATCGGAGAAAATCTACTTCAGCTATGTTCGGAAATAAACTACAAAGAAAAAATAAACAATGATTTTCAATTATGACTGTAGGTACATCCACGAATCAGCAGAGCACTTACTTTCCTTAATCACAGTCAAGACATACCTTATTGTCAATGGACTGGATTTTACACAGGTATTTTTGACATTTAGTAGTTTTTTATTCCTAATGGGTGGTCATATGTGGCATCGTAACAACTTTGAATTTCTTTTCACTGACTTTCTCCCGCTTGCACTTGTTCCGCAGATTTCAGCCGTCACTAAGTCTGGGATTTCAGATAGCGTCATCCTATCAAATACTTGAAATTTATTAAAAGAAATAACCCATTTCTCTAAGTAATCAAATGCTATGGCATAGAAAGACATTGTCCCTTCCTCAAATTTAGAAATCGAATTAATTATTTTTTGTTAGGGTTCTCATTCTTTAATTTGTTCAAATTAATCTTGGTTTGCGTGCCAATAAAATTGACAGTTTTCCTTTCAATCATACCTGTTCGGGTGTAGATTGTTATATTTCTCATTTCAATTATCAAGATTTTATTCTTCTCCAAGCTTTTTAGATGTCTCTTCAAACACAGCCAAGTTTGACCGCTGGAACATGAAGTAAATTTCATTGATCGGACTACTGAAAAAATTTGAAATTATTTTAGGTGGCCTGTCTTCTGCGTCAAAAAATTGTTTTAACGGAATCCAAAACTTAAGAACTCTTTCAACTGCGGATATTAACGACAGCCATCTTGTTTTTTTCTGTGGATTGAAATCAACTTATAAGCAGAACTCTTTCAGCTTCTGTCCTTACCGTGTATATTGAAAAATAAATATTTTAATGATTATTTCGATGTCGACACCTAGGACTCCAGCAGTGGTTGATATATTTCTTATGGATAATCTAATTCCTTCTACATTTTTCCTAGTTCTTTTTTAATTTCGCGAAACTCATTCGGCTGGCCGTGTTGATGAAGCCCTCCGAAGTTGGTATTGCTGTTGTCACCAGAAAAAGCGATTAATTTGGCTAACAAAATTTGCAGTTGCATTAAGTTATCTAGACAAAACTGGAATTGTCTCCGATGTTTCGTTATTCAGCTAATCAAACTTCAACAGCTCCTGTTCGATTCAGTCGGTTTCAGTACAGTATTGAACAAGTAAAGGTAGCGTCTTTTCTGCCTTGTGGTGCGATGCGTCGATGCCTACACCGCAAAATGAACCATCTCGCAATTGTTTTGTGCATTCGGACACGGCATGTGGTGCGAGAATATTTTTGATAATCGCTGCAGCTTTGTTCCTGGCTGTAGACTGCTTTGCAGCGATGTTGAAATCAGGTTAGATTGCGGCATTTAGTTTTACGGTACAATCAAGAGAACAAGGATTGATGATGTTAGACGACTTTATAAAACTGTTCTTCAATTTTGAGCAAGTCTTCCTGACAGAGTTGTTTAATCATAAATGTAGAAACAGGCGTTGATAAAGATCCTACTGCGAATCTATTTGTATGATTCTTGGTAGAAATATGATGCCTCACATCTGTCTTACCTCCGTGAGTTACTGAGTCGAAACAGTTACTACAAATCTACATAACGCTTCCTCATCCGTACATCCATCCTTGGCAAAAAACACTTTTCCTTTCCAGCCGCAGGCATTTTCGTAAGCTTCGATAAGTTTATTAGTCGGAAACAGTCGACAGTAACACTTTAGTCATAAGTACACGTCACTATACTCTCCATATCCTATATACCCACAGCAAACACGTCAGACATTACTAACTTGCACCCGTTGTTCGTATTACGTTTAGAAAGAATCGTCTTATTAGACCGCTGTTCAAATGATAACTGCCAGTTTCTTCCGCGTAGCGCTGCTTACAAGGGAACCTCCCCATCGCACCCCCCTCAGATTTAGTTCTAAGTTGGCACAGTGGATAGGCCTTGAAAAACTGAACAGGAAGAAGTTGTGTGGAACTATGAAAAAAATAAACAAAATATACAAACTGAGTAGTCCATGTGCGAGATAGGCAACATCAAGGATAATATGCGCTCAGGAGTGTCGTGGTCCCGTGGTTAGCGTGAGCAGCTGCGGAAGGAGAGGTCCTTGGTTCAAGACTTCCCTCGAGTGAAAATTTTACTTTCTTTATTTTCGCCAAGTTATGATCTATCGTTCGTTCATTGAGGTCTCTGTTCACTGTAATTAGTTTAGTGTCTGTGTTTTGCGACCGCACCGCAAAACCGTGCGATTAGTAGACGAAAGGACGTGCCTCTCCAATGGGAACCGAAAACTTTTGATCGCAAGGTCATAGGTCAACCGATTCCTCCACAGGAAAACACGTCTGATATATTCTATACGACACTGGTGACGGCATGTGAGTCACATGACAAGAACATGTTGTCGACCCACCTAACTTGTACACTTGGCGAATGGGTAAAAAGATTCTTCTACCTTGCCCGATTTAGGTTTTCTCGTGGATGTGATGATCACTCCCAAAAAAGTGATGAAAACATAAGAGTTTGTCACATAAACTGCAACAAATGAGTGCAACAGTTTCACAGTCGCACAGTTTTCTCTGTGCTCTGTCAAAACATGTTTTTAACGTTTTCAAATTTTTCCGTGTGTAGACCGTCAAATCCTGCATATGTCCAAGCAAATCTGAACATGTCCTGGAATTTTGGAGAGCGAAGTTGATTATGTGTGAGAGCTTGAACTTTGATAAATGTCTGAAAATAAAAAAATAAACTTTTCACTCCAGGGAAGAGTTGAACCAAGGACCTCTTGTTACACAGCTGATCACGCTAACCACGGGACCACGGTGCGCCTCAGCTCATACTCTCCTTGATGTTGCCTATCTTGCGCATGGACTACTCAGTTTGTATATTTTGCTTATTTTTCCTAGTTCCACACAACTTCTTCCTGTTTTCTCGATTGATCTGTGTTCAGTTTTTCAAGGCCTGTCCACTGTGCCAACTTATAACTAAATCTGGGGGGGTGCGATGGGGAGGTTCCCTTGTTAGAGTTCCAGCGTCGCGCTATGGAGAAGTCTCGTAGTTTTTTCGAATGATGGCGCCAGGTCTAGAACGTGCTTACATCGTCGATACGTGCAACACCATCTGTGAGACGACCTTGTCAACATAAAGTTGTTGACAGGGATCAAACTGGGGCTGCATTTACATGTTGCGTTAAACAGATCTTCAGCACTTGATCCAAGCTCGTAACAGTATTTTGCAAAGTCTGGAGAAAATTGGGTCCATTGGGGGTGTTGGGACAAGGACGACCTTAACAGTGACGGTCCCGATATATCGGGACGGATGGCAACTCTAAGATACAAAGATAAAAGGAGCTAAGGAATGAAACAAAATGAAGTTGGTAAAGAGCTAGCGGATGCTACCCAGAAAATGGTCTTGATCGTATTCCGAAATATTGTCGGTGAAGATCGGTTTCACCGTGTTCGGTGTAGCAGTTACGTAGAGATTAGCACGAGACAGGAAATGTGGGCCACCGAAAGACCTAAAGACTCGCAACAAAAAAAGGAGAAAAAAGCCACATTGTCGACCTACTGTAAGCGACGTTGACGGGGAACTTACGAGTAGCTTTAGACAAGGCATCCAGTTTCAGAACTGCCGAGAGCTTGTTCCGTGCCAGAAACGCGAGACTCCTGATTGCCAATGTTTTGGCACAGACGGCAGCTACGTGACGTTGCTTGCCGTTCTGAAGCGCTTTCGCTTCACAAGGACAGCACAAAAAGATGCCTCAAGTATTACCCAGCCCCCGTGGCTACCGTCTCCTCTGCAGAAAGTACAGGGTGTGGAGGAGGACTAGGGATTTACTACTCAAATGACATTTCTAATTAGGAATAACGATTTTGTGCGTATCGGACGCCCAACGCCGTCTTGCAACGAAAATTTTATAAATTTATTGTAATTCAGTGACAGTTCCGTTTTATTAAGCCGGCGATTAGTTTCGACCTGCAAAGGTAATTTTCAGGCTAGGCCTATTAAAGCTATTATTTGTTTATTCGAATGGGTCACATGCAGTTTACAAGACCCAAGTATATAACATTAGTATATGTACACTATGTGATCAAAAGTATCCGAACACCCCTAAAACATATGTTTTTCATATCGGTGCATTGTGCTGCCGCCTGCTGCCAGGTACTCGATATCAGCGTCCTCAGTAGTCATTAGACATCATGAGAGAGCAGAATGGGGCGCTCCGCGGAACTCACGGACTTCGAACGTGGTCAGGTGATAGGGTGTCATTTGTGTCATACGTCTGTACGCGAGATTTCCACACTCCTAAACATCCCGCTGTTTCCAGTGTGGTAGTGAAGTGGAAACGTGAAGGGACACGTACAGCACAAAAGCGTATAGGCTGACCTCGTCTGTTGACTGACAAGAGACCGCCGACAGTTGAAGAGAGTCGTAATGTGTAATAAGCAGGCATCTATCCAGGCCATCACGCAGGAATTCCAAACTGCATCAGGATCCACTTCAAGTACTACGACAGTTAGGCGGGAGGTGAGAAAACTTGGTTGTGGCCGAGTGGTTCTAGGCGCTTCAGACTGGAACCGCGCGACCGCTACGGGCGTGGATGTGTGTTGTGTCCTTAAATTAGTTAGCTTTAAGTAGTTCTAAGTTATAGGGGACTCACGACCTCAGATGTTAAGTTCCATAGTGCTCAGACACATTTGAACCATTTGAGAAAACTTGGATTTCATGGTCGAGCGGCTGCTCGTAAGGCACACATCACTCCGGTAAATGCCAAACGACGCCTGGCTTGGTGTAAGGAGCGTAAACATTGGACGATTGAACGGTGAAAAAACGTTGTGTGGATTGACGAACCACGGTACACAATGCGGTGATCCGATGGCAGAGTGTGGGTATGGCGAATGCCCGGTGAGCGTCATCTGCCAGCGTGTGTAGTGGCAACAGTAAAATTCGAAGGCCGTGGTTTTGTGGTGTGGTCGTGTCTTTCATGGAGATGGCTTGCACCCTTGTTATTTTGCGTGGCACTATCGCAGACCAGGCCTACACTGATGCTGCAAGCACCTTCTTGCTTCCCAGTGTCGAAGAGCACTTCCGGGATGGCGATTGCGTCTTCCAACACGATCGAGCACTTGTTCATAATGGACGACCTGAGGTGGAGCGGTTACACGACAATAACATTCCTTTAATGGACTTGTCTGCACAGAGTGCTGACCTGAATCCTACAGAATACCTTCGGGATATTTTGGAAGCCGACTTCGTGCCAGGCCACACCGACCGACATCGATACCACTCCTCAGTGAAGAATAGGCTGTCATTCCCCATCACCTGATAGAACGTATGCCTGCGAGAGAGGAAGCTGTCATCGAGGCTAAGGGCGGGCCAACACCATTTTGAATTCCAGCATTTCCGATGGAGGGCGCCACGAACTTGTAAGTCATTTTCAGCCATGTGTGCGAATAGTTTTGATCACATAGTAGTGTGTATAAGAAAAATACGAAAATAAGACTACATATGAAACTAACTAAACGTCAATAAGTTTCTAATCCACATAAGAGCTGTATCATCACCTTTCATGAGGTCTCTCCAACTCCTCTGATAGGAACGCAAGGGCCATTCATCTATAATGTCCATGACTGTCTGTTTCGTAGCCCCACTGTCACAAACGGGAGACTCTGCAACACCCCATTTGTAAGGAGAGTCTGCGCATCGTCCCTGTCCAGCGCGAGGTGTGTTCAATTTGATCCATAGATTACTGTCAAGTTCTGTGCCCCCAGCATCACAGTTACACTTTCGGAACCGGATGGTGCTCTTCAGGATTTTCAATAAGTTGACTGTTCTGATCCCTTAGATCTCTCATCCCGCTATTACTGGCATCTAGCTGTTCTGCTTGCCGTAGTGGTGTGTCTCTTTAATGGAGTCTATTTCGGTGGACTTGGTATGTCTTCATGTATGGATAATTCCAGCTTCTTCTGTAGATTGCGACATTCCCTAAGAAAGACCTCGCTCCTGTGTATTGCGGGTAGACAGATGTTGATCAACAGAGGACGCCAACAGATCTGTGTTGGTCCGATTGTGCCAGTTATTAGTCGCACAGTGTGGATCGATTGGACGTCGATCAAGTGGCTGTGGCAGCCGTGTAGCCACACCGGCGAACAATACTCGGCTGCTGAGAAGACCAGCGTAATGGATGATGTGAGCAAGGTATCTGCTGAAGTTCTCCATGTCATTCCACAGCATTCGTGGCATTCGCTTCAGAACTGTTGCAGAGATTCGACAGGCAGTAGACCGCTCCATTCGCATCATCAACAGAACACGCTCTGCTAACCGTATACTACGCCTTCCACGTCGTGGCAACGGGTTCTACACTAGACTACTTTGAAGGACAGTAACAACGGCAAACATGTAACTCTTTTGTATCGGTTGTGAATAAGTTCCAACCTGGGTACATACTCCAGTTTTACATGTACTCCGTTTAAGTCGCCACTTTCTAAAATAGCTTATAACGGCTCGATCTCCTGTGAGAACTGTCACTGCTTGTCGGAGATCCTTGGTTCGACAAGCAAGAGCGATATCGTCCGCGTAGCATCATTTCTGATAAACATGGATAATGGTGAAAAAATGGCTGTTAAGCTTCAACATGCTAGGTGATGGATCACTGCCCAGCAAGCTTGAAACGTCCCCTTTCAACAATTATACACGACTGTGCTTAAACTGACACACAATATTTTTAGCGCAACGCAATCTGACTTTCAAAAATCCCTACAAAAGAATGGCCCTGACTAACATTAAACTATACCTTTCACAAATAACTTACCTCACAAAAATCTTCATTACTCGAACTACTGCAATACAGCGAGCGCCACTATTGCCAGCTAAATAAAAGATTCAAACTACAGAAGGCACTAACTACTGATAGGGATAGTTAGCAAATGAAAGATATGAATAGAGAACAAACAATGTATTTACCTTAATAGTGTTGAAAAATCATAATATACATAGCAGTTCATGACATCCAGTATTGGAAATTTCAAAACTCCGCCATCTCTCTCCCCACATCCACCACTGCTGGCGGCTCACCTCCAACTGCGCAACGCTATGTGCTGTTAACATCCAGCTGCCCAACACTACAATGGCTGACAACAATGCAAACTGGCCACAGACTACACACAGCACAGCCAGTGATTTTCATATAGAGCGCTACGTAACGTTGCCAATAAGAAAACATAAACAGCCTACTTACATAAAGAAAACATAAACAGCCTACTTACAAGCTGAAGCGAACAAAAATAGTGGCAATTCTGAAACTAGGGAAACCAGCTGATCACCCTCAAAGTTTCAAACCAGTTTCCCTTTTCAGCTGTACTTATAAACTCTTGGAGAGGCTCATTTATAATAGAATTAGCCGCTCCGTTCTGTAACATATACCAGCTGAGTAAGCGGTTTTTAGCCCACAAAGAATTTACCCTAACAAGTTTCATAGAGAATAGTTTCCAAGAAAACGTGAAGACATTAGTATTGTGTTCGCAGACCTAACCACGATATACACTCCTGGAAATTGAAATAAGAACACCGTGAATTCATTGTCCCAGGAAGGGGAAACTTTATTGACACATTCCTGGTGTCAGATACATCACATGATCACACTGACAGAACCACAGGCACATAGACACAGGCAACAGAGCATGCACAATGTCGGCACTAGTACAGTGTATATCCACCTTTCGCAGCAATGCAGGCTGCTATTCTCCCATGGAGACGATCGTAGAGATGCTGGGTGTAGTCCTGTGGAACGGCTTACCATGCCATTTCCACCTGGCGCCTCAGTTGGACCAGCGTTCGTGCTGGACGTGCAGACCGCGTGAGACGACGCTTCATCCAGTCCCAAACATGCTCAATGGGGGACAGATCCGGAGATCTTGCTGGCCAGGGTAGTTGACTTACACCTTCTAGAGCACGTTGGGTGGCACGGGATACATGCGGACGTGCATTGTCCTGTTGGAACAGCAAGTTCCCTTGCCGGTCTAGGAATGGTAGAACGATGGGTTCGATGACGGTTTGGATGTACCGTGCACTATTCAGTGTCCCCTCGACGATCACCAGTGGTGTACGGCCAGTGTAGGAGATCGCTCCCCACACCATGATGCCGGGTGTTGGCCCTTTGTGCCTCGGTCGTATGCAGTCCTGATTGTGGCGCTCACCTGCACGGCGCCAAACACGCATACGACCATCATTGGCACCAAGGCAGAAGCGACTCTCATCGCTGAAGACGACACGTCTCCATTCGTCCCTCCATTCACGCCTGTCGCGACACCACTGGAGGCGGGCTGCACGATGTTGGGGCGTGAGCGGAAGACGGCCTAACGGTGTGCGGGACCGTAGCCCAGCTTCATGGAGACGGTTGCGAATGATCCTCGCCGATACCCCAGGAGCAACAGTGTCCCTAATTTGCTGGGAAGTGGCGGTGCGGTCCCCTACGGCACTGCGTAGGATCCTACGGTCTTGGCGTGCATCCGTGCGTCGCTGCGGTCCGGTCCCAGGTCGACGGGCACGTGCACCTTCCGCCGACCACTGGCGACAACATCGATGTACTGTGGAGACCTCACGCCCCACGTGTTGAGCAATTCGGCGGTACGTCCACCCGGCCTCCCGCATGCCCACTATACGCCCTCGCTCAAAGTCCGTCAACTGCACATACGGTTGACGTCCACGCTGTCGCGGCATGCTACCAGTGTTAAAGACTGCGATGGAGCTCCGTATGCCACGGCAAACTGGCTGACACTGACGGCGGCGGTGCACAAATGCTGCGCAGCTAGCGCCATTCGACGGCCAACACCGCGGTTCCTGGTGTGTCCGCTGTGCGGTGCGTGTGATCATTGCTTGTACAGCCCTCTCGCAGTGTCCGGAGCAAGTATGTTGGGTCTGACACACCGGTGTCAATGTGTTCTTTTTTCCATTTCCAGGAGTGTATGACACAGTCTAGATAGGATGATACACAAATTACTAAAAACAATTCGACTTCGAAAAAACTGTAACTGTCAACACCGCGATAAACAATAGATATTTCAGAGTTCATCTGGAAGGAAAATTCAGCAAGGAAAGGAAACTGAGTAATAGTCTACCACAGGGCTCACTTTTAGCCCATCACACCCTGTTATTCAACCTATATATCTCCTATTTCCCCGATATCAGGCCAACACAAAGATTTATAAGACTAATTAAAAATAAAATTTGGTAAACAAAATGCAGATCTCAAGATTTCAGTAGTTGTTCAGTGCACAGTAACTTACCTGCACTAATAGTACAGACTAGTCTCAATTTTGATAAGGGAACAAAGATTGTCATTTGCCATGTAACGTATGTGGTGCGCTATATAAAGATTCGCATGAAGAACGATTTGAGGTGCGACGCACCCACCGTTCGTTGTAGGCACGCGCGCGCGGGGATACCAAACGAGACACTAGCGTCATCAGCTGTTTCCTTTGCAACTAGTCCTTAATCTAGTCCAACTTCACTTCATGAATACATCAACATTGCGAAAGTTGCCTGTCATTCCATGTGACTATGTATCATGAGCGGGGTCGCATTAAAGGGGGGGGGGGGCTTGGGGGGCTCCAAACTAGGGCATCCACTCTGATAGTTCTCAACTTGTCCAGTAAGAACCATTTAGGATACAATCATCATAGGATGAAATATGACCAAAAATTTGAAACAAATTTCTTTGTTGCATCAACCTTTTTAATAAATGAACTTAGTTTTAAAAAAGGAAGTACGAATGTAGTGCATGATAATCGTGATTCATATTTTCTCGTTGAACAGAAGTGTTCTGCACTCTCTTGTAGTTACAGAATACCCAACACGAAAACAACGAAAAATCAAGTCACTGCGTAGTTGCGCAGTAGGATGCACAATCGCACCAAAAAGTATTGGCACACTTACTTCATATTGTTGTAGGTTAAACGAAACATATAGTTCAGAACAGAACCCAGACACGTGCCACCTTACATTACATAGGTGTTTGTTTGGGGGAGGGGGGGCATGTTCAGTAAGTAATGCAACACTTTTTCTTTTTTTTCCACTTCTTTGGTTGAAAAAAAATTAGGTATTCGTTGCGGGGTATAGTGGAATATTATTCCCGCTTCGGAGCCTCTAGTTTCATGAAGTTCAGATAGGCGCCTGCACTAAACGTAGTCTTCAAAGTGGCATCTGTAATGGAGGTGTGTTCCAAGCAGAGCGCTGTCAATGAATTTCTTTTGGCTAAAAACCAGAGCATCGTAGATATTCAAAGGCGTTTGCAGAATGTCTACGGAGGCCTGGCAGTGAGTAAAAGGACAGACAATCGTTGGACGAGGCGTCTGTCGTCATTGCGACAAGGTCGCGCAAACCCGTCTGATCACCCGCGTGCCGGCCGGCTATACACAGCTTTGACTCCTGTAGTGTTGGAACGTGGGGACACTCTCACTCGAGGTGATCGGCGGATAACAAACACTGGACGTCTCTGTTAATAGTGCTGACAGACTCTCGCACCAACTGGGATACTCAAAGGTGTCCGGCCGCTGGGTCCCTCGCCGCCTAACAGAAAACGGTATAGAGTAACAAAGGACCATCAGTGAAGAGTTTCTTGTGTGTTACGAGGAAAATCGTGACACTTTTTGTCGAACTGCGTTACAGGCAACCAAAGATGCGTTCACGAATTCGAACCGGAAACAAAAGGGCAATCCATGAAGTGCCGACACACCACGTGTTCTCTGAAAACAAATTTCATAGCCGCATCCTCTTCGACGGTCTTCTGGGACTCTGGAAGGGTTATTCTGTTTGAGTCGTCTCTCGTGGTGCAACGACCAACTTGGAAGTGTGTTGCGCTATCCTCGAGAAATACAAGAAACGGCTTCAGCGTGTTCGCAGACACAAAAACGCAAACAGACTACTTCTTTATGACAATGCAAAGCCTCATACAAGTCTGCGCACCCGAGAGCAGTTCACAAAACTTCATTGGACTGTACACTCTCATACCCCCCCTAGAGACTGGATCTCGCACCCACCTTTCAACTTGTCTGTTTGGTACAATGGAGGATGCACTCTGCGGGAAGCAGTACATGGATGATGAAGAGGTTGAGAGGTGGCATGAGCCCCCTCTCATATTTCTATCTTACGATTCTCCTCTCTAATTGCATGCGGTGGAAAGTTGCTATTCCTTCACACGCGGACTTCCCATGCAGCGTCTCTCGTCACCCGGGTGGTCCGGTGACAGGCGGGCTCTGCTGACTTGGAAAGGGTAAGCCGACGGGTGTGAGAGAGTCGTGTGAATGCTTTCCAGACGCCGACATTGTCAAGAGGCACGCCCGCAGGGGCCTGAAGTAGCGGCTGGGCTAGAGGTTCCGTTACTTCGCAGAAACTTAGTGAAAACACTTCCTGGCCGGCTATCAGCGAGGCGTGGGAATGACTTGTGTACCCAGGCAGTTGTGGCGGGCAAATTCCCGCGCTTTCTGCAAAATCGTAACTGTGATTGGCTTACTCAGGGCATAGCTCCGTGACGTAGCAAAATCGGCGCAGAAATTGGCGCCAAGAATCTCCATTGGTGGAATGGTAGTGTTCCGGCAATGGAGTGGAATTTTCCGCCGGTTTTCGAGTTGCTGATTGGAACGGTTAACCACGGCCACTGTCGTGGGGGCGGGAATGTTCTGTGTTCGGTTTTGTACGGGTGCTCTTGTGAGTAGTCGGCTCTCGCCTTTCGGTCGAGGACATCGAAGCAACCAGCCATCGCCTCCGGTACGCCAGATCGTGTTCTGGCAGTTAAGAAGACAGTTTGGTAAGGTATGTCCGCAGCACCGGCAGACAGGGATTTTCCTAGGTGATAATCAGAGCTCTGCAGAGCGCGCCTGTTCGTCTTTTTCTAACTTTGTTCTGTCTTGGGTAGCAGCAATTAATGTCGGGTTGGCTATGTGTTTTCTCTAAGATTTGAGTTGAAAGGAATTGGCTGCACATACCACTTCGTCATAATCCTCACAATCTAGTTTAGGGACAACTTCACATTCACAGCGTTTGTTTGAGTATCCAATTTGAGCCAATTTGATGTATTGTAAATGTTTCATGTGTTTTTGTTTATTATTTTGTGTTTAGTCTTAATAAATCATATTGTTATTTTGGACAGAACTTCCATTCTGTTAATCGGTAGAGCAACCCTATCATTCCTCACTATGTTAATGAAACCTTCGTTTATTTAACTTATTTATCAAATTAAATTATTGCAGGTGCCAATCTCTCTTCTACTCCACTGGCAGGGTTGATTAGAGTCAGTTCGCGTATTTTTTTATCCTTATGCAACAGCAAAAGTCGGAGTTAGAATAGGGGGCGCTTAGAGCATCATTTACATATGTAGATTCTAGAAGAATTTAGTGTTAAATACACTGCTAGCCCCGGCACCTCGCAAGGTTATTGGAGCAGCGAGACATTGGCGCTGACGTCGACCTGTAGTGTGGTCCCATACGGACACACAGGACCTCCTAGTAAGCTGGCCTAAGGCAGTCGCTTCATGTTGAAAAATAGGGTTATGTAGCCAAAAGAGTGGGGAAGAATGTGGTTTGGATACTTGAATAGAATCAACCTGCATTCCGAAAAAAGTGTATTGCATTACAGGGCTATTACAAATGATTGAAGCGATTTCATAAATTCACTGTAGCTCCATTCATTGACATATGGTCACGACACACTACAGATACGTAGAAAAACTCATAAAGTTTTGTTCGGCTGAAGCCGCACTTCAGGTCTCTGCCGCCAGAGCGCTCGAGAGCGCAGTGGGACAAAATGGCGACAGGAGCCGAGAAAGCGTATGTCGTGCTTGAAATGCACTCACGTCAGTCAGCCATAACAGTTCAACGACACTTCAGGAGGAAGTTCAACAAAGATCCACCAACTGCTAACTCCGTTCGGCGATGGTATGCGCAGTTTAAAGCTTCTGGATGCCTCTGTAAGGGGAAATCAACGGGTCGGCCTGCAGTGAGCGAAGAAACGGTTGAACGCGTTCGGGCAAGTATCACGCGCAGCCCGCGGAAGTCGACGAATATAGCAAGTAGGGAACTAAACGTACCACAGCCGACGGTTTGGAAAATCATACGGAAAAGGCTAAAGCAGAAGCCTTACCGTTTACAATTGCTACAAGCCCTGACACCCGATGACAAAGTCAAACGCTTTGAATTTTAGGCGCGGTTGCAACAGCTCACGGAAGAGGATGCGTTTAGTGCGAAACTTGTTTTCAGTGATGTTATGTGAAAGATTCAGTGTTTAAACCTCCTCCTAGCAAGAAACGTGCTACAACGGTGAGCTCGCATCAACGATGCTTTCGAACTCATTGATGAGGAGATGCTGCGCCGAGTGTGGGAGGAACTTGATTATCGGCTTGATGTCTGCCGAATCACTAAAGGGGCACATATCGAACATTTGTGAATGCCTAAAAAAACTTTTTGAGTTTTTGTATGTGTGTGCAAAGCAATGTGAAAATACCTCAAATAATAAAGTTATTGTAGAGCTGTGAAATCGCTTCAATCATTTGTAATAATCCTGTACTTATTGACTGTCCCCCGTAATTGAAGTCCACCGCTGCTGTATTCTGTCTGTATGAGAAGGCTATTCTCAGAAACTGCTGAAGGGATTCTGGTAAGGTTTTCATATTCACCAGGAAGGTTTGGGTATATTCGAGGGTAACTTCTAGAAGTTACACTTCATCATGGCAGGCCAAGTAACCTTTGTCGAATGCTGTGTCACACTGCAAAGTGACACAGACACTATTATCCAACATACGACTAGTCTCTAAGACTCTGTGAGCAACGGTTGAAATGTTGTACCAATTTTTAAATTCCTTGGCGTTACAAATCCACTTATCGGCCACGGAATCATTCCCGAACCGCTGTGTCGAAGTCCTCATCGCTGGAAAATCACTTTCCTCCCCAGGTATTGTTTCAGCTTGGCTAAAAAATGCAAATCGTATGGGGGCAAGATCTGGACTTCCCGATCAGCGTAAACATCGTCTGAGTGGCCTCGGTCCAGTACTTGCCAGCTCTTCACAGCACCTGGACACGACACTGCATTTGCTTCTATACCGCCAGAATTTGACGGAGAACCTGTGTGTAATTTTAGACGTTTTGCCACAAGAATCGTACCACCCCGCATACTTGGTCTGGAATATGTCTCAAACTGCAGCGTCAGTATCACTTACACTCTGTAACGCACCTGTTATACGTACCACAGCAGGTCTGCAGGAAACTCTGAACATTCACACTTTTGTGACAATGCGATACACCTGTGAGCCGTGTTGGCCCCGGCTTATGCGTTGGTTTAAACCTTGACTGTTACTCAGCGTTTGGTTTCCCGCGGTTATTGCGGTTATGCCGTGGTTCTTCCTCTTTCTACGTGTGGCAGCAGCGGTATGTATCGATATTCGCACCTTGTACTATCTTTGGTCTGGTGCTCATAGTTTCCGGCTAGCTGGTGTGCGGCAGTCGGTTGGTTGGTGTGGATCAGCCAGGAAATCTCCGCGCAGTGCACTGGGCCGCCGCTGGCGGTCTCTACGCAGTGTCGGAGTGTGTGGCAGCTTTTCCGATTGCTACGAGGTTCGTGGCCCACTGACGAAGGAAATCAAAGTTGACTGGTGATTTAAATACCGAAGCCAGTCTGTTCACATTGTGCCGTAGGTTTTCATGGTTGGGGGGGGGGGGGGGGGGGAGGAGATTCCCGTGAGCAACAACGAGTGTTCGAGTAAGAGAAAGTTGGGTTACCATCCGGTGGAGTTTAACTGCTATTTGAAGTCAAAGTGCACCAGCGGAATTTTCTGCCTTGTGACAGCGTTCCGTTTACCAGCCCTGGCCGCTGATGTAAAATTCAGGCAGTGTCCTTTCCTCACCGTGTTGTCGTTGCCCAACACGTGTGTGTAGTTTTGACAGCTTATGCATACTTGGTTGTGGGCCGCTACGCCTTTTACGTTTTGGCATTGGACTTCTTTGTGTTCTGGTCGGGTGGAAAGCAAGTCGTCTTGTCGATGGGTCCGTTGCAACTAGCATTGGTTGGGTTGCCGGCGGAACGGATATAGTTGGGCCGAAGCCGGCCGGGGTGGCCGATAGGTTCTAGGCGCTACAGTCTGGAACCGCGCGACCACTACGGTCGCAGGTTCGAATCCTGCCTCGGGCATGGATGTGTGTGATGTCCTTAGGTAGGTTAGGTTTAAGTAGTTCTAAGTTTTAGGTGACTGATGACCTCAGATGTTCAGTCCCATAGTGCTCAGAGCCATTTGAACCATTTGAAGTTGGGCTGAGTACCTTTCTACCCCAAGCGAATGTAAATATTTCAAGTGCAGACCGACCCCCGGGAACTTCTGACCCCCGGGAACTTCTGACCCCCGGGTACTTCTGACCGCCGCTGGCTGTACTGCCTTTTCTTATTGGTGTTTGATTGTGTATTTTAATGGGTCATAGCCAATGGTTTGAATGTAAATGCTTTTAGTTGGGTTTTAAATAATGGGCATTTAGCCGCTTTAAAATGGAAAGTTCCTTACTTGTCGAGTCTTGCATTGTTTGGGCCTTCAGCCTCACTTAAATTTGTTTTTTTTTCTGGATAAAGCTTTGGGCCTTCTGCCTTTTGAAAATTTTTTGTAGTTGTGTTTTTAAATCATGGACCTTCAGCCGTTTCAAAAATTAGAGGTTGTGCCCTTCAGCCATAAGATTGTGTGACATATTCAGTCGATATTTAAGCTCGGAAATTAGCGCTGTAATGTTTGGACAACTAAATAAAGTTGTGTGTTAGAGTGTAACTGAGAGCCGCTCATTTTTGGCCACTTTCCACAATTCCAACTCCCTGTCCTGTCCTGCGGGTTTAGCAGGGCGTTTCAACTGCGTTTGCTTCTATACCGCCAGAATTTCATGGAGAACCTGTGTGTAATTTAGACGTTTTGCCACAAGAATCGTACCACCCCGCATACTTAGTCTAGAATATAATTGCCGCGTCATTATCACTTACACACTGTAATGCGTCATACCTACCGCAGCAGAATTGTCTGCAGGGAACTCTGAACAGGCACACTCTTCTGAAAATACGATACACTTGCGCAATAATCTTCGCGTGGAACGGATGTGTAAGCAACGTTATCCTAGCTGCGGCAACTTCCCTCAAGGTGCCGCAGTTCCAGCAAGGTACTGCGTAAAACGCGAGGGATACGGCGCTCCCCATTCGCAAAATGCACACACACCGGACCTTTTCCTGGAGTGTGAACAAGGCAGTGGCGCTGCGAGCTCTGTCTGCGAGCAATGCTTGTGTACTTCTAGAGGAGTCTGGCGCGCACGCTGCAGCGATTTGCTTCGTTGGAGGAGAACGTAACAGCTCTCTAGTGCTCGTCCATGCAGCCGCAGCAACTAGAACAAAACTCCTGAGTAACAGATTACCACAGGAACACGACAAAGAGAGACGTGAGCAGCGACATTTGGAATTTCTTTTCCGGAAAAATTTACAAATTATGATACGGAATTATATGGCTTTCTGATGGCACTGGAGAGGATTCACAGACACCACTGTAAAAGGTTTATAGTTTCTTCCGACTACTTTGGTGCTCTACAAGCACTTCACCAAATGAATCCAGTAGACCAGCTGAGTCAGCTCATTCATGACTCCTTACATAGGCTCCAATGCCGTGGCAAAGTGTTGATCTTTTGCTGAGTACCTGGCCACATCTACATCTACATTTATACTCCGCAAGCACTCCCAACGGTGTGTGGCGGAGGGCACTTTACGTGCCACTGTCATTGCCTCCCTTTCCTGCTCCAGTCGCGTATTGTTCGCGGGAAGAAAAACTGCCGGAAAGCCTCCGTGCGCGCTCGAATCTCTCTAATTTTACATTCGTGATCTCCTCTGGAGGTATAAGTAGGCGGAAGCAATATATTCGATACCTCTTGCAGAGTCTGCCACTTGAGTTTGCTAAACATCTCCGTAACGCTATCACGCTTACCAAATAACCCTGTGACGAAACGCGCCGCTCTTCTTTGGATCTTTATCTCCTCTGTCAAACCGACCTGGTACGGATCCCACACTGATGAGCAATACTCAAGTATAGATCAAACGAGTGTTTTGTAAGCCACCTCCTTTGTTAATGGACTAAATTTTCTGAGGACTGTCCCAATGAATCTCAACCTGGTACCCGCCTTACCAACAATTAATTTTATATGATCATTCCACTTCAAATCGTTCTGCATGCATACTCCCAGATATTTTACAGAAGTAACTGCTACCAGTGTTTGTTCCACTATCATATAATCATACAATAAAGGATCCTTCTTTCTATGCATTCGCAATACATTACATTTGTCTATGTTAAGGGTCAGTTGCCACTCCCTGCACCAAGTGCCTATCCGCTGCAGATCTTCCTGCATTTCGCTGCAATTTGCTAATGCTGCAACTTCTCTGTATACTACAGCATCATCCGCGAAAAGCCGCATTGAACTTCCGACACTATCTACTAGGTCATTTACATATATTGTGAAAAGCAATGGTCCCGTAACACCCCCCGGTGGCACGCCAGAGGTTACTTTAATGTCTGTAGACGTCTCTCCATTGAGAACAACATGCTGTGTTCTGTTCGCTAAAAACTCTTCAATCCAGCCACACAGCTGGTCTGATATTACGTAGGCTTTTACTGTATCAGGCGACAGTACGGAACTGTATCAAACACCTTCCAGAAGTCAAGGAAAATGGCATCTACCTGGGAGCCTGTATCTAATATTTTCTAGGTCTCATGAACAAATAATGCGAGTTGGGCCTCACACAGGGAAACGACATGGTCGACAAAGCCGCCATGGAAGCATGTGGGGATGGTGCTGTCCATCAATGTCGCATCCCGTTGTACGCCATCATCTCATTTTCTCACAAGCTTCATGCATCAGGGGAGACTGAATGGTGGCAGGTGACAGAAAAGAAAATGCGGTCGCACAAATCGACCTCCGAGGCTTGGCAGATTTCATGTCAACCTCACCACTGAGAGGGGGTTTTGCTTACCAGACTGCGCATCGGACATGCCCTTTAACACATGGCTTCCTCCTTCGGCGGAAGGATCCACCATTCTGTGAAGTTTGTGGCGTGTCGCTTTCAGTTCAGCATATTGTGGCTACGTGTGTCCTGTATACTGATATTACGGTAGCCCTCGGTCTTGCTGGAGATCTACCCACCATCCTCGCAGATACCGATACCAGTGTTAAGAGTGGTGAAATTTTGTGAACTGTCAGGCCTCATCCCTAAATTGGAGGGGAAGAGAGGCAGACTTTTATAAACTGCTCCGCGTGTAGGGACAGCCTTCGTCCCCACCCATGAGATTGGCATGCTGACTTTTCGTCAGGGTTCGAGCCGCTTCAATTAGGAACCGCGCGACTGCTACGGTCGCAGGTTCGAATCCTGCCCCGGGCATGGATGTGTGTGGTGTCCTTTGGTTAGTTGGGTTTAAGTAGTTCTAAGTTCTAGGGGACTGATGACCTCAGTCCCATAGGGCCATTTGAACCATTGTTTTTTCGTCAAGGCGCTGATGACCATGATGTTGAGCGCCCCCCCCCCCCTCAATAATCATCAGAATTTGTCGGCAAGCTAGTAGCGCCTGAAATTGAAGACAAAGTTGATTTGTTCATCGAATCCATAGTAGTAACAGCCAAAAAATGTAGACAGAACCAAAAATTTGCAACATTGTGATCGAACTGGATACCATGAACCGGAGAGATAAAGTACAAGCCAACACCTCGACGTTCCGGCTGGAAAATAGTAACGCCACATCGTCAGCTTCCTTTCCTGCGTCTACCTCAGGTGTTGACAGTCCGAAAGGCTCCTACTAAGATATAGTGCGAGTTTCTCTGCTGGTGTAACTGGTTTCGCCAGTCGGTTACAAGAATCCTCCTCAGTTTGTCTTCAATTAACGAACGAAGTTAATGAAACTGGTTGGGTGTGAATATGAAAAAGCCTTAAACTAGTCTGCATCCTAGAGCCAATGTTTCGTAACTAAAATGTTATACGCTCCTTCTTTGCATCTGGCTTCCTTGCGCTTCCTGAGTAATCTTCCCAATTATATGCACTCTTCCTCCTATTTCCTAACTTTCGTGTGCTCTCTGAGAGTCAAAATTGACAGCTTTTTCCGCCCGCCTCCGCAAAAAATGGAAAAAGTTTTTCGAGTACTAAATTTTGGATGTTGGTTTAGTCAAAATGACGCGTCAGACTTAAGAATTTATTAATTCATTATTACTGAATCTTTTGGGCAGAGAATTTGCACACGTTATCGACATATAGGCCTACTACTACAGCGAACTATGAAATTATGTTGTACGACATACAGTTCAGGAGATACGGCTGGCCGCGCGGTCTTCGGCGCCATGTCACAGATTGCGTGGCCCCTCCCGCCGGAGGTTCGAATCTGTGTGTGTGTGTGTGTGTGTTCTTAGCGTAAGTTAAAGTAGTGTGTAACTCTAGGAACCGATGACCACAGCAGCTTGGTCCCGTAGGAGTTCACACACATTTTTTTAGATACGGCGTGATAAATTTTGAGTAGTGTAAAAAAAATTGAGTTTCCTTAGAAGCTTAAATATTTTGCTGTTTCAGTAGCACAAAATTTCGATTGAATTACAAAGAAAGCTTCTAACAAGGAAGTTCTTGTACCATTCTATACGTAAACTTGCCAAATTATAAAAAACCGCTTTCATTTTTTACGTTCAGAAACGCACCGCCCCACCATCTAGGAGAAACTGTACCGGCCCCAGCGGACAGCCGAAGACGTAACGTATTCCACAGCATTCAGCTAGGGCTGTTGATAAAATACCCAAACAACAATATATACCAGCATTGTTTTCCGCACCGACATATCGAAATGCAATATCGAGTACAGATATCTTTATTTTACATTTTCTTCCCAGTTTTCGGTAAATATTTAAAATTGTTCTTTTTAAACAGTAGTAGAACATAATTTTATTTCCACTGTGTGGAGTCGTCTTACTACTTTTTGAGCTTTCATCACGTTCAGTCTGTTTCACTGTATGAAGCAAATATAGGTGGTACAAAGAGGAGTCAGATTACACTGGGGATTGGCGGTGTGTATGGAAGATTTCCGACGTGAAGAAATAGCACACCAATTACGTTAAAAAAAAAAACAATTTCTAACACAACTAGTGTGCTGTTTCTTCACATCGGCATTTCTTCAAAAGCAGTTGTCACGGAGATCTATGAGGGGGTGGGGGGTGGGGGTGTGAATGCTGACGTAATCGGCGCTAGCAACACAAACTGCAATGTTTAAATTCACCAGGCAATATTGACACAGCAACCACAACCTCTCTGGCGTTTTCACAAAAGAAAAAAAGAAGGAAGTCGACATAAAGTTTTCCGGAAAAGTCCCATATGTGACGAAACCGAACGACGGACCCATTGGACACCTTGTATTGTGCTACTTACCTGCAGTTACTATTGTTAGCAATGTTGTTGTTGGCAAGAATGAAGGTGCATAGTTTTCCTTTCAATTCTTCCTCTAAGGGGGATAAGCAAGCTGCTAGCTTGTTGATGTACAGAATATCTAATAATAAATATATACATACATATACAGCTCTAAAACTGGCAGTATATTTACAATGTGCAGCCGGTACTTTAGTAGGCCGGTACTTCTTTCGAAATATCGGGGGCCGATAATGATACTTTTTTAAATATTCATATATCGGAAAGCCGATATTTTTAAAAATATCAACAGGCCTACAGGCTGCGATAAATTTCCGCACCTAGGAAAATGTAACATTTAACTTCCTCTCTGAAGTCCCTGCGTGATCTACCTGTATTAGCGCTGCGCCAGAGAAGTCGTGCGGCCGTAGGTGCTGAGTGCTGCCCGTGAAGAGCCTGCCGGGCCGAGTGTAAATTTAAATGCTGAGAAGTCTTTTCTGAAGCTGTCTGGGGTGTACCTTTGCACGGAAGTGAAACGTGGACGATAAGCAGTTCGTGCAAGAAGAGGGTAGAAGCTTTCGAAATCTGGTGCTGCAGAAGAATCCTGAGTATCAGATGAGGAGGTACAGAATCGACTGGGGGAGAACAGAAATTTACGGTACAGCTTGACTAAAAGGGGGAGTCGGTTTGTAGCACAGGTCCTGAGGCACCGAGGAACCATCAGTTTCGTATTAGTGGTAAGTGCAGGGCGGTAAAATTGTACACACACCTAGGCACGAATGGAGTAAGGGGATTCCAATAGACGTCGGCCACAGTATTTATTCGGAGATGAAGAGGTTTGCACAGGATAGACTACCGCGGAGAGCTGCATTCCTGTGATGAGATTTGTACGGCGCTGTGCCGGAGTGGTAGTGCAGTGTGTTGGCGGCTCCGCCACCTGGGCCGGATCGGAGAGGGTCGCCGTGGCGAGCCGTAAAGCAGGACGGCGGCGCTCCTGACCTATAGAGAGGCGACAGCCGCCGTTTAAAATAGTCGCGGCCGACGTTGGGCGCCCGTCACGTGGGCCTGGCACAGGCGCAACTCGCTCGGCCACGTGGACGCCACACCGGCTCCATCTGCTCTCTCGTGTAGGGTACGGGGCTCAAGTCTCGGTCGAGCCATGCAGCGTTCCTATTGACACCGATCATCAGCGCGCCGAGCAAACAAATCGGCTCAGAGCCTGGACACATGACGCTATTAGCGTGTAACGCCGCCTGTGCCTACATCTACATACATACTCCGCAATCCACCATACGGTGCGTGGCGGAGGGTACCTCGTACCACAACTAGCATCTTCTCTCCCTGTTCCAAACAGAACGAGGGAAAAATAACTGCCTATATGCCTCTGTACGAGTCCTAATCTCTCTTACCTTATCATTGTGGTCTTTCTGCCAAATATAATTTGGCGGCAGTAAAATTGTACTGCAGTCAGCCTCAAATGCTGGTTCTCTAAATTTCCACAGTAGCGATTCACGAAAAGAACGCCTCCTTTCCTCTAGAGACTCCCACCCGAGTTCCTGAAGCATTTCCGTAACACTCGCGTGATGATCAAACCTGTTGTTGTGGTCTTCAGTCCTGAGACTGGGTTGATGCAGCTCTCCACGCTACTCTATCCTGTGCAAGCTTCATCTCCCAATACGTACTGCAGCCTACATCCCTCTGAATCTGCTTAGTGTATTCATCTCTTGGTCTCCCCCTACGATTTTTACCCTCCACGCTGCCCTCCAATACTAAATTGGTGATCCCTTGATGCCTCAGAACATGTCCTACCAACCGATCCCTTCTTCTAGTCAAGTTGTGCCACAAACTTCTCTTCTCCCCAATCCTATTCAATGCCTCTTCATTAGTTATGTGATCTACCAACCTAATCTTCAACATTCATCTGTAGCACCACATTTCGAAAGCTTCTATTCTCTTCTTGTCCAAACTAGTTATCGTCCATGTTTCTCTTCCATACATGGCTACACTCCATACATTTACTTTCAGAAACGACTTCGTGACACTTAAATCAATACTCGAAGTTAACAAATTTCTCTTCTTCAGAAATGCTTTCCTAGCCATTGCCAGTCTACATTTTATATCCTCTCTACTTCGACCATCATCAGTTATTTTGTTCCCCAAATAGCAAAACTCCATTACTACTTTAAGTGTGTCATTTTGTAATCTAATTCCCTCAGCATCACTCGACTTAATTCGACTACATTCCATTACTCTCGTTTTGCTTTTGTTGATGTTCATCTCATATCCTCCATTCTAGACACTGTCCATTCCGTTCAACTGCTCTTCCAAGTCCTTTGCTGTCTCTGACAGAATTACAGTGTCATCGGCGAACCTCAAAGTTTTTATTTCTTCTCCATGGATTTTAATACCTACTCCGAATTTTTCTTTTGTTTCCTTTACTGCTTGCTCCATATACAGATTGAACAACATCGGGGTGAGGCTACAACCGTGTCTCACTCCCTTCCCAACCACTGCTTCCCTTTCATGTCCCTCGACTCTTGTAACTGCCATCTGGTTTGTGTACAAATTGTAAATAGCCTTTCGCTCCCTGTGTTTTACCCCTGCCACCTTCAGAATTTGAAAGAGAGTATTCCAGTCAACATTGTCAGTAGCTTTCTCTTAAGTCTGCAAATGCTAGAAACGTAGGTTTGCCTTTTCTTAATCTAGCTTCTAAAATAAGTCGTAGGGGCAGTATTGCCTCACGTGTTCCCATATTTCTACGGAATCCAAACTGATCTTCCCCAAGGTCGGCTTCTACCAGTTTTTCCATTTGTCTGCAAAGAATTCGCGTTAGTATTTTTCAACCGTGACTTATTAAAACTGATAGTTCGGTAATTTCCACATCTGCCAACGCCTGCTTTCTTTGGGATTGGAATTATTATATTCTTCTTGAAGTCCGAGGGTATTTCGCCTGTCTCATACATCTTGCTCACCAGATGGTAGAGTTTTGTCAGGACTGGCTCTCCCGAGGCTGTCAGTAGTTCTGATACCAGTAACAAATCTAGCAGCCCGCCTCTGAGTTGCTTCTATGTCCTCCCTCAATCCGACCTGAGAGGGATCCCAAACGCTCAAGCAGTACTCAAGAATAGGTCATATTAGCGTTTTATAAGCGGTCTCCTTTACGGATGAACCACATCTTCCCAAAATTCTACCAATGAACCGAAGACGATTAGCCGCCTTCCCTACATCTGCCATTAGATGCTTGTCCACCTCATATCGCTCTGCAATGTTACTCCCAAATATTTAATCGATGTGACTGTGTCAAGCGCTACACTACTAATGGAGTATTCAAACATCACAGGATTCTTTTTCCTATTCACCTGCATTAATTTACATTTATCTATATTTAGAGCTAGCTGCCATTCTTAACAAAAAAATGGTTCAAATGGCTCTGAGCACTATGGGACTCAACATCTTAGGTCATAAGTCCCCTAGAACTTAGAACTACTTAAACCTAACTAACCTAAGGACATCACACACACCCATGCCCGAGGCAGGATTTGAACCTGCGACCTTAGCAGTCCCGCGGTTCCGGACTGCAGCGCCAGAACCGCTAGACCACCGCGGCCGGCCCATTCTTAACACCAATCACAAATCTTGTCCAAGTCATCTTGTATCCTCCTACAGTCACTCAACGACGACACCTTCCCGTACACCACAGCATCATCAGCAAACAGCCGCACATTGCTATTCACCCTATCCAAAAGATCATTTATGTAGATAGAAAACAGCGGACCTACCACACTTCCCTGGGGCTCTCCAGATGATACCCTCACCTCCGATGAACACTCGCCATCGAGGACAACGTACTGGGTTCTATTACTTAAGAAGTCTTCGAGCCACTCACATACTTGGGAACCAATCCCATATGCTCGTACCTTAGTTAGGAGTCTGCAGTGGGGCACCGAGTCAAACGCTTTCCGGAAGTCAAGGAATATGGCATCCGTCTGATAACCTTCATCCATGGTTAGCAAGATACCATGTGAAAAAAGGCCGAGTTTCGTTTCGCAGGAGCGATGCTTTCTAAACCCGTGCTGATGCATGGGCAGCAACTTCTCTGTCTCAAGGAAATTCATTATATTCGAACTGAGAATATGTTCGAGAATCCTGCAACAAACCGATGTTAAGGATATTGGTCTGTAATTCTGAGGATCCGTCCTTCTACCCTTCTAATATACAGGCGTCACCTGCGTTTTTTTCCAGTCTCTCGGGACTGTACGTTGGGCAAGAGATTCGCGATTAACGCAAGCTAAGAAAGGAGCCAATGCAGTAGAGTACTCTCTGTAGAACCGAATTGGAATCCCATCAGGGCCCTTGACAATTGCTCCATTTCGGCGAGGAAATATCCTAGATTTTGCAGTGAACACATGGTGTGTCACGGGGAGATCACCCTGTTTTTAAAATAATTGAAAAGCCACGATCGCTTCAATCGTTTTGTTAGATGACCGGTTTCGGCACTCTGAAGGTGCCATCATCAGACTTCTGAAGGTATAACATAACAGGTTTGAGGGAGTGCTTACGTGAGTTAACTATATACATTACAATTATTACAGAACCGCAGACCTGAAACGTGGATTAACATTTATAAAACCATATGGACATCATGCCACATGAGGTAGACCATCTGATAAAAATCATCGCATCAAATATGTCAAAGAAATTATGATCCGCTGATTGTAACTGGTCGTTCAACAATTTGTTCGGAAACCTCTTTCTGTTTCTGTAAATTTCGATGTTTTCCAAAACGTTGAGTTTGCTTCCTTTCGGTGCTTTATGCAAGATTTGACATATTTGATGCGGTGCTGTAGAGACCCAGTGCGACCTGTTGTGATGGGTGCTGTGTATCTATTATGCTCGGAAAGCCACCTTTAGAATACTGCTAATGTTATATATATGGTTTTTAGGAGTGCCTACTTTGGTAAAGTAAATACTTGTTATAAAGCTTGAAATGTAGTTGGCCAGCTTCACCAGTATAACTTTACTCGATTATTACCATTGCCCACAAAGCGTGTCTTAGTTACGTTCTTATTTTATTTATTTTTATTCTTTACAGACATATTTGTGTATGAAGCCAGAACGCTTGTGTTTTTGGTATCACAGTAATATGGTTTTTCATTATTCCCCATTCGGTGAGGCCCATGGACGAAACGAGTGCCATGCCGATGGTAGCGTACGTGGAGTCACTGTGCATCTTGGTCCGCATGTCATTTTCCCCCCTGTTCCTGTGTCCTTCGGTTTGCTTCTGATCTGGCATTCCTCAATTCCATGTGCCTATGCAGATTTTCGTAGTTGATTCGTACCTTGCTCATAACGAACGTATAGATGTTGAGAGACTTTATAGCAAGTTAATACCTTCTTTTTTAGTGCTTACAATACCTGAGACCATAGCGCCTAGACAGGTAAAACCCAGCATACAGGTTTTAATCACTAGTCACATTGTACCTAAGTCGTGTTATGAACAGCTTTCTGTGTGCATATCCCTGACGTCCTTGTATGAATAAAGGTAAATTGTAATATGTAGTTGTGTAAGACGCTAATGGATAATGTCTGTGCCGCAGATGCTTTTACTTTGTAATTGTGGTACTTTATGGTGACTGTAGTATGTACAGGAAATGTATGCGCAAATGTGGGCTTTGCATGAGTATGTGACAAGCAGTTATAGTTAAGTTGTGTTTTAGTAGTAATGATTGGTTATACCGTGGAAGTATGTATGCGCTGCTTGGACAGCGCTATCTGGTGGCCGGTTGTGAACCGCTAGACTCACAGCAGGTAAGCCTGCGCGGAATAGGGCAGTGATGATGCCGACCGGTGTTAGGCGAGCAGTGGTAGTTTCAGCTGGTTACTTCAATTCTGTATTTTATGGGAAGAACGACCATGAGAGGAGTTTTTTATATTTTTATTGGTTGTGACAATGATTTTATCAGATGGTCTGCCTCATATGCCATGTCCCCCCTGCGGGTCCGGGGATTAGAATAGGCCCGAGGTATACCTGCCTGTCGTAAGAGGCGACTAAAAGGAGTCCATCCCCCTCACGGGGGTAGTTAGCGCCTGCGTCCGGAGACGGACGGTTCCACGACCTATGATTGTGGTCTTTTTGGTTTTTCACTTCTCGTTTCTTCCTTCCTTTTGTTGGTTCCTTTCTTTGCTCTTCTCCACATCACTGTCTTCCTTACTCTTTCCCTTGACTTCTCCTTGCCTTCTCATTGCCTTCTTCTCCTTGCCTTCTCATTGCCTTCTTCTCCTTGCCTTCTCTGGTCTCCGCCTCAGCGTTTGAGACAGTCTGTCCTCTCTCTCCCTCTCTCTCTTCTTTTTCCTCTTCTTCCTTCCTCCCTGTGCGTGCCTGAAGGCCGACCCACGCGTTCGCACGCGTAGCCGGTGACGGGGTAACGCGTAAGTCCCCGCCCTGGGTAGACATGTAAGGCACGCGCGTACCCCCTGGTAAAGGCCAGGCCCGGGGAGGGGTGATTGCCTGAGCTGATACCTTCTGACCATGCCGATTGGTCCCTCCGTCTGTTTCTCGGGAGGTGTGACCTGAGGTGTAAACATTCACCTAAGGCGGGAGTGCCCTCTGAGAGGGTCCCCACAAGGAAGGAGCGCGCCATCGGAGACGCTGGCAATCATGGGGGATTCCTCCGCAATGGATTCTACTCCATCTCTCTCGACTTCGACCCAAAAACGGAAAGGTGACCAGCCAACAGTGACAAAAGTACTACCGCCTGCCCCACAGTACCTCGTAGTTTCTCGATCTGAGGACGGAAAGGATTTTTCCTCTGTCAACCCTTTCGTTATTCAGAAGGGCGTAGATGCCATAGCCGGATCTGTCAAATCTTGTACCAGGTTGCGTAACGGTACCTTATTACTAGAAACTGAGAGTGCCTTTCAGGCACAAAAACTGCTTCGGGCCACACTCCTGTACACGTTCCCTGTCCGGGTGGAGGCCCACCGAACTTTGAATTCGTCTCGTGGTGTAGTCTATACTAGCTCCCTCGACGGATTGACTGACGAGGAGATTCAATCTTTCCTCGCTGAGCAGGGCGTGACGGCTGTCCATAGGGTCATGAAAAAGGTCAACAATGACCTTGTACCGACCCGGACACTTTTCTTGACCTTCGATAGTGTTAAGCTGCCATCGCGCATCAAGGCGGGCTACGAGGTTATTTCTGTTCGCCCCTATGTCCCGACACCTACGCGCTGCTACCAGTGTCAGCGTTTCAATCACACTCGACAGTCTTGTTCCAATGCGGCTAAATGTGTCACTTGTGGCAGGGATGCCCATGAGGGTGACTGTCCACCTCCGTCTCCTCGTTGTGTGAACTGTCAGGGTGACCATGCCGCATCCTCCCGCTACTGTCCTGTCTATAAGGAAGAACGCTGTATCCAAGAAATTCTGGTCAAAGAGAAAGTGTCCACCTCGGCTGCTCGCAAGCTATTGGCTAGTAGGAAGCCCACGCTGCTCCCAGCGGGGAAATACAGTACTGTCCTCGCCTCTCCTCGGACTACCCAGGAGGTAGCAACCCAGACATGCGATCTGACCTTCAGCACCACGGTCGTCCGTTCGGCCAGTGCTAAGATCGCGCGGTCGACGTCTCCTCTTCCTCCCATCACCCCACAGACACCAGCCCCTTCCTCAGCTTCTGCTAAGACGAAAACCCCGAAGTCACATGCACGGGCCTTCAAGAAGGAACCATCCCGTGCAGACTTCCTCCGTACCTCGACCTCCCAGCCTTCGACCGGTACTTCCACCAAACGTCCTTCCAAAAAGGCGCATAGGAAGCACAGTTCTCCTTCTCCGCCACGGCGCATTTCTTCTCCTGCGCCACCCAGCGGTTGCCGTCCCAGGCCGTCATCCGTTTCGCCTGGCCGCATCGCTGGTAGCCGTACGTCTGGCCGTTCACCGGCGGAGGAAGCTCCCCCTCCCGGCCATCCTCCCGAGATGGCCGATGACCCTATAGACCCAATGGACGATGACTGTCCGCCTACTGATAGCGGCGGCAGTGCTCGCTCGAAGCCAGGCCCTAAGCGGCCTTCGAGGTGACCCCTTCTATCATCTTCCTTTTCTTACGATGGCACTTATTCACTGGAATATTCGCAGCATTCGCTCCAACCGAGAGGACTTGAAGTTGCTGCTCCGCTTGCACCGTCCGCTCGTCGTAGCCCTCCAGGAAACGAAGCTACGCCCATGCGATCAAATTGCCTTGGCACACTACACCTCTGTGCGTTTTGACCTACCCCCTGTGGTAGGTATCCCAGCTCATGGAGGGGTTATGTTGCTGGTCCGGGATGATATTTACTACGATCCCATCACGTTGCACACCGGCCTGCAGGCAGTTGCCATCCGCATTACTCTCCCCACTTTTACGTTTTCCTTTTGTACCGTTTACACTCCATCGTCATCTGCCGTTACCAGGGCAGACATGATGCAACTTATTGCTCAGCTACCTGCACCATTTTTGTTAACTGGAGACTTCAATGCCCACCATCCCCTTTGGGGCTCTCCAGCATCCTGTCCGAGGGGCTCCTTGTTAGCAGACCTTTTCAACCAGCTCAATCTTGTCTGCCTCAATACTGGCGCCCCTACTTTTCTTTCGGACACATCTCACACCTATTCCCATTTAGACCTCTCTATATGTACTCCCCAACTTGCACGCCGGTTTGAGTGGTATGCACTTTCTGATACATATTCGAGCGACCACTTCCCGTGTGTTATCCATCTCCTGCAGCACACCCCCTCTCCGTGCTTCTCTAATTGGACCATCTCCAAGGCAGACTGGGGGCTCTTCTGTTCCAGGGCGACCTTTCAGGATCAAACCTTCACAAGCTGCGATCGTCAGGTCGCACACCTCACGGAAGTCATTCTCGCTGCTGCTGAATATTCCATCCCTCACCCTCCTCCTTCTCCACGTCGCGTACCGGTCCCCTGGTGGACCGCAGCATGTAGAGACGCTTTACGTGCTCGTCGACGTGCTTTACGCACATTTAAACGCCACCCTACAGTGGCGAATTGTATCAATTATAAACGATTACGTGCTCAGTGTCGTCGTATTATCGAAGAAAGCAAAAAAACAAATGGGCTGCTTTCACAAGCACCTTCAACAGTTTTACTCCTTCTTCTGATGTCTGGGGTAGCCTGCGCCGGCTATCTGGCACTAAGGTCCACTCACCAGTTTCTGGCTTGAAGGTCGCGAATGACGTCCTCCCCCGCAAACAGGCAGAGGAGGCTAGGCCACCTAACTTCCGCTCCTCGAATTGTGAAAGTTATAATGCCTCATTCACCATGCGGGAACTCGAAAACGCACTTGGCCGATCACGGTCCTCCGCTCCAGGGCCTGATTCTATTCATATTCAGATGCTGAAGAACCTTTCTCCTGCGGGTAAAGGTTTTCTTCTTCGTACATACAATCGCATCTGGATTGAGGGACATGTTCCCGCATGCTGGCGCGAGTCTATTGTTGTCCCGATTCCTAAGCCGGGGAAGGACAAGCACTTGCCTTCCAGTTATCGACCTATCTCGCTTACCAGCTGTGTCTGTAAAGTGATGGAGCGAATGATTAACTCTCGATTGGTTTGGCTGCTCGAGTCTCGACGCCTACTTACCAATGTACAATGTGGATTTCGTAGGCGCCGCTCTGCTGTTGACCATCTGGTTACCTTGTCGACCTTCATTATGAATAACTTCTTGCGGAAGCGCCCGACCGCGGCTGTGTTCTTTGATTTGGAGAAGGCTTACGACACCTGTTGGAGGGCGGGCATTCTCCGCACCATGCATACATGGGGCCTTCGCGGTCGCCTCCCTCTTTTTATTCGTTCATTTTTAATGGATCGACAGTTCAGGGTACGTGTGGGTTCTGTCCTGTCGGACACCTTTCGCCAGGAGAATGGGGTGCCACAGGGCTCAGTTTTGAGCGTCGCTCTCTTCGCCATCGCGATCAATCCAATAATGGATTGCCTCCCAGCTGATGTATCAGGCTCCCTTTTCGTGGACGATTTTACCATCTATTGCAGCGCGCAGTGTACACGTGTCCTGGAGCGCTGTCTTCAGCGTTCTCTTGACCGTCTTTACTCCTGGAGTGTCGCCAATGGCTTCCGTTTTTCTGCCGAGAAGACGGTCTGTATTAACTTCTGGCGCTACAAAGAGTTTCTCCCACCGTCCTTACGACTCGGTCCCGTTGCTCTCCCAATCGTGGAGACAACCAAATTTTTAGGCCTTACCTTTGACAGGAAACTTAGCTGGTCTCCACATGTGTCATATTTGGCCGCCCGTTGTACCCGTTCTTTAAATGTCCTCCGTGTTCTCAGTGGTATGTCGTGGGGAGCGGATCGAACCGTCCTACTTCGTCTATATCGGTCGATCGTCCGCTCCAAGCTGGATTATGGGAGCTTCGTATACTCCTCTGCACGGCCATCCATCTTACGCCGCCTCAACTCCATACAACATCGGGGTTTACGACTTGCGATCGGAGCATTTTATACCAGTCCCCTAGAGAGTCTTCATGCTGACGCTGGCGAATTGCCACTCACCTACCGGCGCGATATACTGCTTTGTCGGTATGCCTGTCGGCTACTGTCAATGCCCGACCATCCGTCTTATCGTTCCTTTTTTGACGACTCTCTTGACCGTCAATACGGGTTGTATGTCTCTGCCCTGCTACCCCCTGGAGTTCGCTTTCGTCGCCTCCTTCAACACCTTAATTTTTCACTCCCTGCAACCTTTCGAGTGGGCGAGAGCCGCACGCCACCTTGGCTCCAGGCTCAGGTCCGCGTTCACCTTGACCTCAGCTCGCTCCCAAAAGAGGTTACCCCCGGTTCGGTCTACCACTCCCGTTTTTTGGAACTTCGTTCGAAGTTCATCAACATGACTTTCATTTATACAGATGGCTCTAAGACCAATGACGGGGTCGGGTGTTCCTTTATTGTCGGGGCACACAGTTTCAAATACCGGCTCCATGGCCATTGTTCGGTCTTCACAGCTGAGCTCTTTGCCCTCTACCAGGCTGTTCTTTACATCTGCCGCCACCGACATTCTGCTTATGTCATCTGCTCAGATTCCCTGAGCGCCATCCAGAGCCTCAGTGATCCGTACCCGGTTCACCCTTTCGTACACCGGATCCAACGCTCTCTTCAGCAGCTGATGGACGTCGGTTCTCCGGTTAGCTTTATGTGGGTTCCTGGCCATGTCGGTATCCCTGGGAACGAAGCTGCAGATGCCGCGGCCAAGGCTGCGGTCCTCCAGCCTCGGACAGCTTCTTGTTGTGTCCCTTCGTCCGATTTTAGCAGGGTCATTTGTCGGCGCATTTTATCGCTGTGGCATGCCGATTGGGCTGCACTTACAGACAACAAGCTTCGGGCCTTAAAACCTCTTCCCGTGGCTTGGACGTCCTCCTCACGCCCTTCTCGGCGGGAGGAGGTCGTTTTAGCCCGGTTAAGAATTGGACACTGCCGGTTCAGCCATCGCCATCTGCTGACGGCTGCGCCGGCGCCGGCGCCGTTCTGCCCATGTGGGCACTTGCTGACGGTTAGACACATTTTAATGTCCTGTCCAGATCTTAACACACTGCGCCTCGATCTTAACCTGCCAAATACTTTCGATGCCATTTTAGCGGATGACCCACGAGGAGCTGCTCGTGTTCTTCGTTTTATCAATTTGACAAACCTCGCTAAGGACATTTGATGATGCTGTTTTTTAATCCTATGCCTGTCAGTCTGTCTTTTATCGTGTTTTCCCTTTTAGTTGTTGTTGTCAACTTGTGCCTCGCGGTGCATTCTTAGAGTAGTCAGGGCGCTAATGACCATTGAAGTTGTGCGCCCTAAAACCACAAAAAAAAAATCATATGCCATGATGTCCATATGGTTTTATAAATGTTAATCCACGTTTCAGGTATGCGGTCTGTAATAATTGTAAGGTATATAGTTAACATGTAAGCCCTCCCTCAAACCTGTTATACCTTCACAGATCTGATGGCACCTTCAGACTGCCGAAACCCGTCATGTAATAAACGCTTGAAACGATCGTTGCTTTTCAATTATTTTAAATCCTAGATTTTCTTCACGTATGTTATATGCAACTTCAGCTGCTAATTGTTGGTTCGAGAACTCTGAAGGAAGGTCGACGTTCTTCTCGCTAAACACTGTAGCTGACTGCAGAACGATCCTACTGCCGGCAATGCAAATTTTGCGTAAGGACCACGAAGATAAAATCAAATTGCTCTGAGCACTATGGGACTTAACTTCTGAGGTCATCAGTCCCCTAGAACTTAGAACTACTTAAACCCAACTAACCTAAGGACATCACACACATCCATGCCCGAGGCAGGATTCGAACCTGCGATCGTAGCGGTCGCGCGGCTCCGGACTGAAGCGCCTAGAATCGCTCGGCCACACCGACCGGCCCACGAAGATACATTAGTACGGAGGCGTATACACGCTCGTTTTTCCCTCGCTCTGTTTGTCGGTGGAACGGGAACCGAAACGATTAGCAGTGGTAGAGCGTATCCTCCGCCACAGACCGTACAGTGACTTGGGGAGTATATAGACTTAAAAGAAAGGGAAGCACTTGATCATCGAGAATACAGAGTGTTTCAAAAAGACTAAGCAACAATCGTCCCAGTGGAAGAGTCCGGGCTCTCCAGGACCCAAAAAAACGAGGCAGGTGAAGTAAAGAGCATGATCAACGTTTTCTTTGGTACCAAGGGAATTGTCCACAAAGAATTCGTCCCACCCAACCAAACAGTGAATTCCGCGTACTACTGTGACGTTTTGCGACGGCTCGGTGAAAACGTGCGGTGACGACGGCTCGAACTTTGGCGTCAAGGGAACAGTTGTGGGCCGGTGACGTCGTGCATTGTCGTCCATAACAATTTATTTGGGTACATGACGTCCATGAATGGCTGCAAATGGTAAAGTAGACAAAGAGAGCCATTTCCAGTTGCTGATCGGTTCAGTTATGCCACAGGACACAGTCCATTGCATGTAAACACAGCCCGCACCATTATGGAGACACCATCAGCTTGCACAGTGCCTCGTTGGCAACTTGGTTCCATGGTTTCATGGAGTCTGCGCCACAGTCTAACCCATTAGCTTTTACCAACCGAAATCGGGACTAATCTCACCAGACTATGGTTTTCCACCCGTCCAAGATCCAACAGATATGGGCATGAGCCCAAGAGAGGCGTGCTATTAGAAAAGGCACTGGTGTCAGTCGTCTGCTACCATAACCTATCAACGCCAAATTTGGAGGCGCTGTCGTAACAGGTACGTCCGCCCTACGTCCCACATTGATTTCTACGGATTTTTCACGCAGCGTTGCTTATCTCTTAGCCCTGACAACTCTACGCAAATTTTTCGGTCGTTAAATGAAGGTCGTCCACACTGCGTTGTCCATCGTCAGAAGTAATGCCTAAAATTTGGTATTCTCGGCACACTCTTGACATTATGGATTTCGGAATACTGAATTCCCTAACGAATCCCGAAGTGGGATGTCCCATGCCCCTAGCTCCAACTACCATTCCACACTGAAAGTCTGTTAATTCCCGTTGTGGGGCCTTAACCACAAAAGATGGCTCAATTGGCTCTAAGCACCATGGGACTTGGAATCTGTCATCAGTCCCCTAGACTAAGAACTACTTAAGGGGGTAGGACGTCAAACGGGCCGACCTGGAGCAGGAGAGGCATCACAGGACATCTTAATTTCCACTGTCTATACTTTTGCAAATAAATTCATAAAACTTTGTCAGCATCACCAGGAAGGATTCAGGATTCACACTCATTGCAGTGGAAGTTCGAAAACATAACAAAATACATTTTTTTACGTGTGAAATTTCATCATTTTTTTCACTTACTATTGGCTGCATTTGTTGCTATAGGTACACTTTTCTTCATAAGTTAGATTCTTCGATGAATTTTGCACAGCATACATACCATACTTACAGGTGTATGAAATTCTAGAATTTATTTAATTTATGAAAAAACAAATAATCGGTTGTATTTTAAACTTCATGTTTAGAAAAAACACAAATTTTGTAGTTAATTACCTCAAATTTTACCACAGTTTTTAATAGATTTGGAAAATTCGAGAGTTTCATGGTTTGTATGCTGTGCAAAATTCTTCGAACCATCTCTCTTACTTATGAAGAAAAGTGTACCTATAGCAACAAATGCTGCCATTAGTAAGTGAAAAAAATGATGAAATTACACATGTAAAAAATATTACTTCGTTATGTTTGAGAACTTCCACTGCTATGAGTGTGAATTCTGAATCCTTCCTGGTCATGCTGACAAAGTTTTATGAATTTATTTGTAAAATTATAGACAGTGGAAATTAAAATGTCCTGTGGTGCCTCTCCTGCTCCAAGTCGGCCCGTTTGACGTCCTACGCCCCACTTAAACCTAACTGACCGAAGGACATCACATACATCCATGCCCGAGGCGAGATTCGAACCTGCGACCGTAGCAGCAGCAGCAGCAGCGCGTTTCCGGACTGGAGCGCCTAGAACCGCTCGGCAACAGCGGAAACCTTTTCAACATGAATCACCTGAGTATGAGTGCTCCACCAATGCACTACCCTTTAATACCATGTGCGCACGAACTAACGCCATGACTTTTCTCACCTCAGTGTACATCGTGAATGTGGAGGCCAGGAGGGGAATCAGTAAGTGAATGAAAAGGTACCCACTAAAATACGTACTGATAGAAGCCGACCTCGGGGAAGATGAGTTTGGATTCCGTAGAAATGTTGGAACACGTGAGGCAGTACTGACCCTACTTAGAAGAAAGATTAAGGAAAGGCAAACCTACGTTTCTAGCATCTGTAGACTTAGAGAAAGCTTTTGACAATGTTGACTGGAATACTCTCTTTCAAATTCTGAAGGTGGCAGGGGTAAAATACAGGGAGCGAAAGGCTATTTACAATTTTTACAGAAACCAGATGGCAGTTATAAGGGTCGAGGGACTTGAAAGGGAAGCAGTGGTTGGAAAGGGAGTGAGACAGGGTTGTAGCCTCTCCCCGATTATATTCAATCTGTATATTGAGCAAGCAGTGAAGGAAACAAAAGAAAAATTCGGAGTAGGTATTAAAATCCATGGAGAAGAAATAAAAACTTTGAGGTTCGCCGATGACGTTGTAATTCTGTCAGAGACAGCAAAGGACTTGGAAGAGCAGTTGAACGGAATGGACAGTGTGTTGAAAGGAGGATATAAGATGAGCATCAACAAAAGCAAAACGAGGACAATGGAATGTAGTCGAATGTAGTCGAATTAAGTCGGGTGATGCTGAGGGAATTAGGAAATGAGACACTTAAAGTAGTAAAGGAGTTTTGCTATTTGGGAAGCAAAATAACTGATGATGGTCGAAGCAGAGAGGATATAAAATGTAGACTGGCAATGGCAAAGAAAGCGTTTCTGAAGAAGAGAAATTTGTTAACATCGAGTATAGATTTATCAGGAAGTCGTTTCTGAAAGTATTTGTGTGGAGTGTAGCCATGTATGGAAGTGAAACATGGACGATAAATAGTTTGGACAAGAACAGAATAGAAGATTTCTAAATGTGGTGCTACAGAAGAATGCTGAAGATTATATGGGTAGATCACATAACTAATAAGGAGGTATTGAATAGAATTGGGGAGAAGAGGGGTTTGTGGCACAACTTGACAAGAAGAAGGGACCGGTTAGTAGGACATGAGGCATCAAGGGATCACAAATTTAGCATTGCAGGGCAGCGTGGAGGGTAAAAATCGTAGAGGGAGACAAAGAGATGAATACACTAAGCAGATTCAGAAGGACGTAGTTTGCAGTACGTACTGGGAGATGAAGAAGCTTGCACAGGATAGAGTAGCATGGAGTGCTGCATCACACCAGTCTCAGGACTGAAGACCACAACAACGACATATTATGTAATCGATACCTTCAAAGTATTTAAACGCGCAGCAACGAAGTATTAAGTTGCAAAGAGAAACTTTCTCCTCGCCAGAGACGGCCACTCCAACTCAGACCTGTCGCGCCAGAAGCTGGGACGCGCGTCGGAGGTCCCCGCTGTCTGTTCTGTCACGCAACCATGAAGTTCCTTGCCTTATAGTCACGAGTGGGGCCACTTTTTGTGGCCGCCACTCGCCGCGAAGCAGGCAGCAGCGCCGCCGTTCAGTGGCTGTGGCTGCGTGTGAAACTGCTCGTATTACCTGCCGCATTCGCCATCGGCAGCGCTGCTAACAAGGGAACCTCCCCATCGCACCCCCCTCAGATTTAGTTATAAGTTGGCACACTGGATAGGCCTTGAAAAACTGAACACAGATCCTCGAGAAAACAGGAAGAAGTTGTGTGGAACTATGAAAAAAAAAATTAAGCAATATATACAAACTGAGTAGTCCATGCGCAAGATAGGCAACATGAAGGATAGTGTGAGCTCAGGAGGAACGAGAGGTCCTTGGTTCAAGTCTTCCCTCAAGTGAAAAGTTTACTTTGTTTATTTTCGCAAAGTTATGATCTGTCCGTTCGTTCATTGACGTCTCTGTTCACTCTAATAAGTTTAGTGTCTGTGTTTTGCACCTCACCGCAAAACCGTGCGATCAGTAGACGAAAGGACATGCCTCTCCAATGGGAACCGAAAACATTTGATCGCAAGGTCGTAGGTCAACCGATTCCTCCACAGGAAAACACGTCTGATATATTCTATACGACACTGGTGACAGCATGTGCCTCACATGACAGGAATATGTTGTCGACCCACGTAACTCAAATGATTCTTCTTCCTTGCCCGATTTAGGTTTTCTTGTGGATGTGATAATCGCTCCAAAAAAAAGTGATAAAAACATCAGAGTTTGTCACATAAACTGCAACAAATGAATGCAACCGTTTCACAGTCACAGTTTTCCCTGTACTCTGTCAGAACATATGTTTTTAACGTTTTCAAATTTTTCCGTGTGTAGACCGTCAAACCCTGCGTATGTCCAAGCGAATCTGAACATGTCCTGGAATTTTGGAGAGCGAAGTTGATTATGTGTGAGTGCCTGAACTTTGATAATTGACACACGATCACGTAAACAATACTGCTCTTTGTACCTATGCAGCTTCGCAAAATAATTGTCTGAAAATAAAAAATTAAACTTTTCACTTGATGGAAGACTTGAACCAAGGACCTCTCGTTCCGCAGCTGCTCACGCTAACCACGGGACCACGGCGCTCCTGAGCTCATACTATACTTGATGTTGCATATCTTGCGCATGGACTACTCAGTTTGTATATTTTGCTTATTTTTTCCTAGTTCCATACAACTTCTTCCTGTTTTCTCGATTGATCTGTGTTCAGTTTTTCGAGGGTTATCCACTGTGCCAACTTACAACTAAATCTGAGGGGGGTGCGATGGGGAGGTTTCCTTGTTAGAAACGCTGCGTGTCAAGGGGCCTTTAATGTTACCCGCTCGAAGCCGGGGCGGGTCGCTAGTACGCAAGTAAGTAAAATAAATAAATATGCGACGACGTATCGCTGCCGTCATCACGGTGCAATTGGGTTTAGACGCTGCTAGGTAGATTTCTAGAAGTCACTCGCTTTAGAATTTAAAGAAACCTCGAAGAAAAAGATTTATTGACACATAGTGAGCACGGTTTCAGAAAATATCGTTCTTAAACACAACTAGCTCTTCACACTCATGAAGTAATAAGTGCTATCCACAGGGGATGTCAAATTGATTCCATATTTTTATATTTCCAGAAGGCTTTCGACACCGTTCCTCAGTAGCGTTCTTCTAACCAAACTGCGTGCCTACGGAGTATCGCCTCAGTTGTGCGACTGGATTCGTGATTTCCTGTCAGATCACAGTTCGTAGTAATAGACGGAAAGTCATCGAGTAAAACTGAAGTAATATCCGGCGTTCCCCAAGGAAGTGTTATAGGCCCTCTATTGTTTCTGATCTATATTAACGACATAGGAGACAATCTTAGTATCCGTCTTAGTTTGTTTGCAGATGCTCTCATTTACCGTCTTGTAAAGTCATCAGATGATCAAAACGATTGCAAAATGATTTAGATAAGATATCTGTATGGTGCGAAAAGTGGCAGTTGACCCTGAATAAGGACAAGTGTGAAGTTATTCGCATGAGTACTAAAAGAAATCGGCTAAATTTCGATTACGCGATAAGTCACGCAAATCTGAAGGCTGTAAATTCAACTAAATACTTAGGGATTACAATTACAAATAACCTAAATGGGAACGATCACATCGATAATACTGTGGGTAGAGCAAACCAAAGACCGAGGTTCATTGGCAGAACACTTAGAAGGTGCAACAGGTCTACTAAAGAGACTGCTTACACCACGCTTGTCCGCCCTATTCTGGAGTATGGCTGTGCGGTGTGGGATCCGCATCAGGTGGGACTGACGGATGACATCGATAAAGTACAAAGAAGGGCAGCTCGTTTTGTATTACCGCGAAATAGGGAAGATAGTGTCACAGACATGATACGTGAATTGGAGTGGCAATCATTAAAACAAAGGCGTTTTTCGTTGCGACGGGATCTTCTAATGACATTTCAATCACCAGTTTTCGCCTCCGATTGCGAAAACATTATGTTGGCAACCACCTACATTGGTAGGAATGATCATCACGATAAAATAAGAAAAATCAGGGCTCCCACAGAAAAATTTAAGTGCTCGTTTTTCCCGCGTGCCGTTCGAGAGTGGAACGGTAGAGAGACAGCTTTGAAGGTGGTTCATTGAACCCTCTGCCAGGCACTTCATTGTCCCTTGTGTAAAACAGCTTAAAATTTCTGATCACCAATGACTTGTTAAATATTTGACGATAAGAATGTAAGCGAGAAAAAGTTTAGAAAATGTTTCAAATTACCGGCAAAGTTTGCTGCAAGTCACGAAGTGCTCTCTATCTCAAATGCTGGTTGGGTATAGTCTGGGTAATTTTCGCGCCATGAGTGACACGCCTCAAGGAAAAACACAGTTTCTGGAATGAGATTTTCATCTGCAGTGGAGTGTGCGCTGATGTGAAACTTCCTCGCAGATTAAAACTGTGTGCCGGACCAAGACTCGAACTCGCGGGCAAGTGCTCTACCATGTGAGCTACCCAAGCCCCGTCCTCACAGCTTTAATTCTGCCAGTACCTCGTCTCCTACCCTCCAAACTTCACAGAAACTCTCCTAGTAGAGCACTTGCCCGCGAAAGGCAAAGGTCCCGAGTTAGAGTCTCGGTCCGGCACGCAGTTTTAATCTGCCAGGAAGTTTCAGCACAGTTTCTAATTGTAACACTTGTCTTACTGCGTTAAATGTTTAATATAAGATTGTACCTGTTAATGACTACTGTATGACAGTATTTTAAATTTTTATGTCGACGAATCCTTGTCTATAAAAATGCAGCGTGCGTGTGTTCGTGTATACGAAACGCGAAACGTAATAGACTGATTGATGCGAAATTTTAGTACAAAGTTGCATTAAAATGTGCGCGTTTTGTATGTACCTATTCTTTAAATATCTGGAAGACATAAATAAATATGTAATTAAAAAGGGGACACTTTAACAAAAATTCCGAAAAGTTCTTGTCAGATTTCTTTCAGAGTTTGCCCTATGCTGTAATGAACATTCGAATGGGCATATCTTCTTTCGAATGGGCCAGCTAAGGACCACGATATTAAACTTTTCAGCCTGGAGAGGAACTTGATGTTTGTCCAGTAATCCCGCATTCTTTGGCTATGTTTATCCTTTCTCCCCTTTGTCTAACGGGCGCCGGTTTTTTCACTGTGTGATCTGTCCTGAAACCTCATTTCTTTCAGTATCCTTCTGAGAAGTGCTCTATTTGTAATGTCACTTCCAGTTATGTTCAGTTCCTGGATGTCTTTCTTGACTTATATCAGCCATGGTGTCACGGTCTTCCTCCTCTTCCAGTAGTTGAGAAGTCGGTTGGTTAGTCTTGTTTGGTCCATCCTTGTGATATGTCCGTAGAAAGCGAGACATCTCTTCCTGGCTACATCTGTGATTTTCTCGGTATGATTGTATAGCTCCTGGTTTGGTTGTCTTGTATACTCACCATGTTTTGATCGGTCGCAGAATTTTTCTCAAGATCTTCCTCTCCTGAATCTCTAGGTTATCTGTCAAGCCTTTCCTTAGAGATTCAAACAACCTGAGGAATACAGGGCTTCAGGACGGGTAACTGTTTGGTAGTGTTTCAGTTTCGAATTGCGAGATAGGCATTTATTATTATAGATGTTCTTGGTTAATCAATTGATAAATAACGTTCCAACCGTTTTCCTAGATACTCGAGTCTGTCGTCTTTCTCAATTTGACCTTGTTCCAGCTGTATTTCACGGGACGTATCACTGATGTTGCTGAGGTATTCTGTCTTTTCTAGTGACAATTGAAGTACTACCTTGGCAGCCTGGAGCTTTAGCACATTGAGCTGCTTTACTACTACTTCGACTGAGCTTGCTTCAAGTGCCAGATCATCTGCGAAAGCTAAACAGTCGACTACTGGTCGCTTCCGTTTGTGTCCCAGGTAAATACCGCTCGGTGTATTTTGCACTTCCATTTCTTTTCGCCACTCTCTGATCACCGAATGGGCATATCATATACAGGGTTATTACAAATGATTGAACCGATTTCACAACTCTACAATAACTTAATTATTTGAGATATTTTCACAATGCTTTGCACACACATACAAAAACTCAAAACGTTTTTTTAGGCATTCACAAATGTTCGATATGTGCCCCTTTAGTGATTCGGCAGACATCAAGCCGATAATCTAGTTCCTCCCACACTCGGCGCAGCATGTCCCCATCAATGAGTTCGAAAGCATCGTTGATGCGAGCTCGCAGTTCTGGCACGTGTCTTGGTAGAGGAGGTTTAAACACTGAATCTTTCACATAACCCCACAGAAAGAAATCGCATGGGGTTAAGTCGGGAGAGCGTGGAGGCCATGACATGAATTGCTGATCATGATCTCCACCACGACCGATCCATCGGTTTTCCAATCTCCTGTTTAAGAAATGCCGAACATCGTGATGGAAGTGCGGTGGAGCACCATCCTGTTGAAAAATGAAGTCGGCGCTGTCAGTCTCCAGTTGTGGCATGAGCCAATTTTCCAGCATGTCCAGATACACGTGTTCTGTAAAGTTTTTTTCGCAGAAGAAAAAGGGGCCGTAAACTTTAAACCGTGAGATTGCACCAAACACGTTAACTTTTGGTGAATTGCGAATTTGCTGTACGAATGCGTGAGGATTCTCTACCGCCCAGATTCGCACATTGTGTCTGTTCACTTCACCATTAAGAAAAATGTTGCTTCATCACTGAAAACAAGTTTCGCACTGAACGCATCCTCTTCCATGAGCTGTTGCAACCGCGCCGAGAATTCAAAGCGTTTGACTTTGTCATCGGGTGTCAGGGCTTGTAGCAATTGTAAACGGTAAGGCTTCTGCTTTAGCCTTTTCCGTAAGATTTTCCAAACTGTCGGCTGTGGTACGTTTAGCTACCTGCTTGCTTTATTCGTCGACTTCCGCGGGCTACGCGTGAAACTTGCCCGCACGCGTTCAACCGTTTCTTCGCTCACTGCAGGCCGACCCGTTGATTTCCCCTTACAGAGGCATCCAGAAGCTTTAAACCATCGCCGAATGGAGTTAGCAGTTGGTGGATCTTTGTTGAACTTCGTCCTGAAGTGTCGTTGCACTGTTATGACTGACTGATGTGAGTGCATTTCAAGCACGACATACGCTTTCTCGGCTCCTGTCGCCATTTTGTCTCACTGCGCTCTCGAGCGCTCTGGCGGCAGACACCTGAAGTGCGGCTTCAGCCGATCAAAACTGAGTTTTTCTACGTATCTGTAGTGTGTCGTGACCATATGTCAATGAATGGAGCTACAGTAAATTTATGAAATCGCTTCAATCATTTGTAATATATTTCCAATATATGAAATACGTAAAGGGCAAAGGTCATTACCAAGAACTCTCAAAGTACGCGACCGATTTATTTCAAATTTTAGACGTTACTCTAATAAACGTTTGGGGGCGCGCGCACACACGCACACACGCGCTGTATTGAGTTATCAGCTTATGATTAGAATACTACTACATAACTTGAATTTGGACTAACCGTAAAAACAGGCTCAGAGTCAGAGAAAAGAGGGGGGAGGGCGGGGAAGAGGAAATGGACGCAAGTCTGGAGGTGATGGACAGATGACGGGGGCGGGGGGTAGGACAATGAGAGTTAGGAGCAGGCAGTGACCAGAGACAGAAGAAGAACGAGATTAGGACTTATATCCGCTCCCATACGTACCGTTATTTAGTAGTTAACCAGAGCCACAGCTAGTAATGATAAACTCTGAAAATCAAATTTTTGTTGCCCTGGAAGCCGCTAGACAAGCAGCGCGCAGTCGGGACCGTCCGATATGAACTATATTATCTTTTTAGTAATACAGACCCGTATTGTAAAATGTAAGGTGTCAGACCGTTGTAAGAGGGCCACAAATTGGCGTAACTGAAGGCGGCGGCAAACAAAATCGTCCAGAATTAATGAGACAGCGAGATACCACTGTGCGGGGAGATGAAGCTGTATAGTAAAAGTTAACAGAACACTTTCACCACGTATTATTTGAATGTGGGAAGATGTTTGTTGAATGAATACAAACGTCGCAAGCAACCAGTGCAGTCGGTTCAGCCTTTATCAGTTTTCTTCGACGCTCGGCGAGCTATTGTGTGTAAATCAACTTGATAAAGAGCGTAAGGAACCATGGGACATAGATCAACGAACGAAGTTCGTGTAGTAAACGATTATTGCGGGAACGATTTATTGTATGCATACGCTCACATTCTTTCGGGGTGCTTGCACCAGTTACGATCTTGTTTCGAGTACTAAAGCACATCAAAAATGTGAGAGCGTTCGTTACAACGTGGCTGCACCAGCCTCACCTTGCCGTTATTCATTTCTTACGCAAACAATTGACAGGTGCGTCCTGTTAATCGGTCCGTGCAGTTTATGTTCGAAAAAGCCGCGCGCTAGAGGGTTGCATTGTTCACATACATGAGAGGTCAAGTGTTTCGGATAACCCTTGGCTTAGCGGCCTTTTGTATAACTATCGGAAGAACAAAAATACTGTAGCTACCCTACAGTACAGGGTGAAAATTTAAACATTACACACTATCTCCAGCACAGGGAAAATAAGGAAATTGATCGGGTCCCTTTCATTGTGTGTGGTCTAGGATGGACCTTAGTCGACTTATGAAAGCAACATTTGTTCGTCTGCTATTCCTGAGAGAACCTCGAAAAGCCACGAGTTTTGAGTACGAAAAGTACCAGTTATGGAAATGGCCACTTCTATCATTTCTATTCATGGCAGACCAGCGAAATTTTTGCGGTATTTTCTAAACGTGATGTTCATGGGAGCTTCGAAATTTTTTTCGGTATGTATATCGCGTACCAAGCTCTAGAGGTTGAAAAGTTACCGTACCTATGGACGTAAAATATGCACGTAGTATCCAGTCTGAGGCGTAAATGTAGTTTGAACCGACGTAGCGAACTCGTGCCAAACGTTATAGGGACATCACATGTGTTCCGAGGACACCAAACTATGTTTTTAGTGAGAATTTTTTCACAAAAGTCATGACGCAGCGTATCTGCATAATCAGCACCTCACCCCTATATAGGCATGTCCAGGCTGGTACTGCAGTCAGAAAAATGGGCTTAAAATTCTTGAAAGATCTCAAAATGGCTGCCAAAAATTGTATAAAACTGGAAAGACTGCAGATCCAGTGAAATAATTCTGTTTTTTTTTCTTTTAAGATACACATCGCAATACTGACGTTTTCGATTAATTGCGATAGATGAGAACATGTGGAGGAAAAAAAATGTAGAGCGAACGAATTTGCGTTTATATTGCACGTGCTTATGTGCTGTTTATATGTATCGAAGTATATGAATGTGTCGAATAACACAAACTGTCAAAACTTTTCTGACCTACAGAACTGTGTTTATGTAAGTAGCACGCCCTGATGTAGCGGCAAAAAGAAGGGAACGAGTGGAGATGTTGCTGAGAAACAATCGTACAATATTTTTTTAATGAACGCACTGCCATTTAACTGTATTGTTGCTTATTTAATTACAATCTAGGTTTCGGCCTTTTATGCCATTTTCAAGTTATTGAGTTTGTCGTTAACGTATATTGCAGGACATAAAGCTGAAAACTGGCCATCAATTAAGAAAACATTTTCTCCCCACAAAATGCCAGATGTAAAATCATCGTAGGGTGTGTGTGTGTGTGTGTGTGTGTGTGTGTGTGTGTGTGTGTGTGTTGTCCTTAGCGTAAGTTAGTTTGAGTCAGATTAAGTAGTGTGTCAGCTTAAGGACTAATGGCCTCAGCAGTTTGGTCCCATTGAAGTTACTACAAATTTCCAATTTTTAGAATCGTAATTTTTTAATGATTATTTTAGGTCTGACCTACAAAACTGCTTTTATATAAGCAGCACGGCGTTGTGGAGAGCCAACATAAGCTGTCATTTGAAAGTGGCATAAAAGGCCTAACCCTAGGTCGAAATTAAGTAAACAACAACAGTCAAAATGGCGGCGTGTTCATTTAAAAAGGCGAATATGTTTGTCTTTAAAACGCTCTGACAGAAAAGTGGGGAACTAGCTCCATCAGTCCTCATACCTTATTTCCTCAAAAATTTTGGTCTGCTACACATTCGCCTTTTTTCATGCTGAAAGAGAGCAGCAGACAGGCAGTGACAGTGGGTGAGGAAGAGAAAGGGGACAGTGACGGTGGAAGAGAGAAAGTGGCAGTGAAACAGAAATACGGAAAGGCAATAGCAGTGGGAGCCAAAGAGAGAGGAGACAGACAGCGGCAATAAAGGAGAAAGAGAAGTGGATAGAAGCAGTGGGGTAGTGTGAATGAAAAATACGGATGGGTGGCGGTGTCTCGACATTGTAAAGACGTGGGCATAGGAGAAAAGAAAAAAATAAGTTGTTGGAGTCCCCCAAGAATTTTTGGGGCCGAGTTATGGTGGGGAGAAAGATAATGGGAGTACTATTGATCAGTGTGTGTGTGTGTGTGTGTGTGTGTGTGTGTGTGTGTGTGTGTGTGTGACGCTGAGTGTGGAAGCGTAACTGCAAAGAGAGACTGAGTAAAAGGATTTAGAAGACTCTGTGTCGAAAGAAGGCGAATAGGTTCACATGCCAAACTTTTGATGAGGCAGGCGAATTAGGGTGGAGGCAACCGGTTCCTCACTCTTTCGTCAGTCATTTAAAGAGGAACACATTCGCCTTTTCTAGACTCCGACAGGAGCATTTTTACGCTGTTTCCTTCTGACTGTATTTACTCAAAGGTTCTGGACGAAGAGCTGGAAGTGGACGCTTTCAGGCCAAGAAAATCTCTCTTCCACAGAAACACTTTATTCTTTGAAAGTAGTACTGCGCCAAAACGATAAAAACTGCAAAAGTTATTGTCGCGAGACTGAACAGGAAATAGAAGGAATTAATCACGTTCCAACTCGACATTTAAGGAATTTATAACAACGTGTGTCGGCGCAGGCGATTTACAATCGGGGAACTGGCCTCTGTAACCGGGACTGGAGGAGTACTCCGTCTGGCAAACTTGACAACTCCATGCAGTAAGCTGGCCATCCCTGGCAACTACGTTTAAAAGGCACTTCTAATTGATTGTAGGAGCAAAGAAAAATACACAGTAATAAAAATTCACATTGCACATAGAATATGTCAAACTTCAGAGACTTCAGAGCTCTGAATAAATGCGAGGACTGTACGGAAAGTAAGGTCCGGACGGTCGCGAGATGGAAACCACTGTAGATATAAAAAATTTTCATTTGCAGCAGTGAGCTACACCTTCCAGCTACATCTCTACATAATCGCCACTTCGGCTTAAACATTTGTCATAGTGTTGTACAGACTTTCCTATACCATCGTCTGCCAATTGTCTACGCTGGTCTAAAACTCGTTCTCTGTGCCAAAAGTTGAGTTTATAGCCAGCGGTGCGTATGAGCAGCGATGAAACTTAGGGGAAGTCAAGTATGGGTTGTATTGTGGGTGACCAAAGACTTTTCATGGAAAACGCTGCAGGAGCGTCCTTGTCGCCCCTGCAGAGTGCGGTGGAGGATTGTCACCAATAAGAAAACGCATGACAGCTATGTTCTGTGGGCTGCATGACATCAGGCGAAATCTCTTACCAGGCCCTCATACCTGGCAGGAGACTCAACTGTTCTAGGCGCCTTCAAATTCAAATGGCTCTGAGCACTATTAGGCGCCTTCATGTGCTCACTGTGCGCTCAGAACCGAAGTGAGTGAAGTTGTTGCGATCGACAGGTGAACTAGACACTGCCCAACACATCCGTGCCAAACTACATCAGAGTTTCACTGTGGCTTTCATTTCGCCCCCGATCGGACCTTACTTTCCGAACAGCCCCCTTACTTGTAAAAATCTGATATTTTAATAAAGGAGCTATTAACACCCATACAGTAGGCAGTAATTAATGTCAATAACAAGGCAAATTTTAAAAAACACTCAGCGTGAAATATACGTATATCAAAGCCAATGGCAGTGATTCGCAACTCTGTAAATTACAGTGGTAACATAATTAGAACTAGACCTGGCACGAGATTAAAGACACCATGAAGCTTAGGAATTTAAATAATTTCGTGTAAAAGTTCGTCTGTCACACTTCATTCCTGGGTAACACCAGACAGTTGAAACGTGTGCGTTTAAGGGACTTGTCAATAAATTAGTTGTCTAGGATGCTCCGGTGGCAATGGAGAGAACGAATTCGCAAGCAGCTAGCTCCTTAACTGTGTCCACAGTGGCACCGACGATAGTCGCCAGAGGTCGCCCGATGACATCGCACGACAATTTGGTCATAATGCTTCTGAGCCCCTTCATCAGTTTTTTTCTGTTTTGGGGGGAGGGGGGATTCAAGAATGCTAGGCTGAGGCTAGGCTACGATCTATTCTATATATGAAGCAGGTTAGATTTTAACCTCTGTGCTTGGAGACAATCGTTGCATTGCATTTCTCTAAGAAAATGTGCCGAGTACTGTACACTGTGTTCCCAGTTACTCATCGGCAAGACTCACCGGAGGAGAAACACCCCTCTGAAGATGTCCAGCGCAGCTCTGGACGAAACGTTAGGAGCTGAAGAGTTTCATGGACCACGACCTTACATCCCGGAAGGTTTACCAGAAGATATGTCATCCGGTCGTGAAAGCCTTCATACTATATACGAAATGTGTTGAGTGAGGCTGACATGCAGGAAAAAGCCATACATATCGGAAATTAACGAGCAGAAACACCTGCAGTTTGCCGAGGACTACATCAGCAAGCCGATGGAGTTTTGGAACACTGTGATATTTAGCTATGAATCGAAGTTCATTGTGTTCGGATTTGATGAACGAAAGTAAGTTTGGCGCAAGCCGAATACGCACATGGACATCAAACACATGCATCCCACAGTCAAACACGGTGGGGTCGGTATCATGGGGTGGGGCTATATGGCGGCGCCCGGCGTTGGAAATCTAGCTGTAATCCACGGTACAATGGATCATATCAGATACATTGACGTGTTGGGAGGTAATTTACACGCTAGTGCACAGACATTAGGCCTTGCTGGGGTGTTTCATTTCCAGCAAGACAACGATCCAAAACATACCGTCATGAAAACCCGGGAGTGATTACTGTACAATGCCTCCAGAAGGATTCTAACACCACCTCAGAGCCCTGATTTGAACCCCATTGAGAACCTGTGAGCTCATCTTGACACACAAGTCAGAAAAAGGGGTCCGTCCGGTAAAAACGACTTGGGGAAAGTGCTCCTGGAGGAATGGTCGAAAATTACCTATGATATGACCCGGAATATAATACAAAGCATTCCTAGGCGTTTACGTACTGTTATAGATGCTAAAGGAATGTACACTAGCTATTAGAAGGTGAACATCAATGAAGAAAACGAACACATTGTCAGATTCATACGCGTGTGCAATACTTTTTTGGATGCTGAAGAGCGATGTTTATTTTCATAACACTGTATGTTACTTTACGGACAGGTGATTTGGACATATTTGTAACCTATGTAATGTAAGATGGCACGTGTCTGGGTTCTGTTGTGAAATATGTGTTTCGTTTAACCTACAACCACTAAAATGTAGCTGGTAGTGGCTGAGGGAGCTCTGCCGGCGCAACAGTATGTCAGTGATACTCTACACCCTCATGTGTTACCTCTCATGCGGCAGTATCGTGCTACAATTTTTCAACAGGATAATGCTCGTCCAAATACGGCCCGTGTGTCTACGAACTGTCCGTGTGATGTTGAAGTACTCCCGTGTCCCTAATGGCCTAATAGAACATGCGTGGGGTCAGCCCGGACGTCAGCTCCGTGCCAGTGGTATGGTCCGGTCCACGAATGATTGCGCTTCGTGCATGTCGAGGCACGGACGGGGATTGCATTCCAAGCAACAATTAGGGTACGCGCATGCGCGTCCTTTCCGCTTAAAAAGCTTATATCCTGCAAATTCTGTGTCTCGCTTGCTTATGCAGAATTATCACCACCACAATCAGCGATGCCAACTGTCAACAAATGGAATCGAAATTCACTAAATAACTCGCTACGATCACGTATAATCCTCGCATCAGCTACGGCATTGGCAGCAGAGCGCCCGGAGCATTAATGAACGCTCATTGACTGTCGGAGAATACGTGGCGTAGGGGCGCAAGCAAGCCCATACTCGACCACTATCGTTCGTGATTCCAACTATAGTTCATCTTAAGAATAAACCTAATGTAAACAAACACAAACGCGGTGATTGGTCAGCAGCCGTAGCTCTCGAACACTGTTGTTCCGCTCTTGAAATTAGGTCCAACTTAGGTATTAGATATTTTATTACTATGTCACTGTAAAAGAACCTTCTGATGTATTAACAGCCATCAACGTTTTACTTAATCATACTGTAGCTACGTAATTTTTATTTCAAAAATCGTGCACAGTCAGTCTCTATAAACGCTACTTGTTCTGTGATAGTCTCGCTGTTCACACGTACCGTGAAAATGGATTCAAATAAAATGGCTCTGAGCACTATGGGACGTAACTTCTGAGGTCATCAGTCCCCTAGACTTGGAACTACTTAAACCTAACCAACCTAAGGACATCACACACATCCATGCCCGAGGCAGGATTCGGACCTGCGACCGTAGCAGCAGCGCGGTTCCGGACTGAAACGCCTAGAACCGCTCGGCTACAACGGCCGGCGTGAAAATCGATGACACCGCTTCCTGTTTCGTAGTGAAACGTGTCCGCGGAAAACCGTTACTAGCGAGAAACAAGTTGTTCTTAATGTTTTTCACAAGATTACAGAGAAAAAATAGCTTTGACGTTTTTGGAGAAATACAATCTAATAAATATAAGGGAGGTTACTTTAATTGAATGCGTGGGTGAACCAGTAGCGTCGTGGTCTATAATTTTGTTGTTTTGTTTCGATACCTAAATCATTTAAGTATGAAATTCGTCAAGTATGTGTTAACTCATTCTTAACTATCATTTTTAAGGAAAATAGACGTCTTCTAGTTTCAAATTAAATATCGAACGCAAAATTTTGGTTGTCATTGTAAATATACATGATTAACTATCGATATTTCATAAAAAAATTGGTAAAGATTCTTGAAGTTAAGAAAACGTTACACAATTATTTTTTGGAGAAAATGAAAAGTCAAACACTCTTTGTGTATTCCCATTGTTTTGTAGGACAGGAGTGGTCTCACACGAGTCAGTGATAAGCGTCGTAGAAACACGAAAAACAGCCGAGCACAACGTTTCAAGTGCTGAATTTTTACAGTAGTCACCGTAGCACTGCAATCTGAATCCAATAGAAATGGTTTGGAACCAAGTTAGGGATTTGTCGCAAGAAATAAGATATTTAGGCTGCTAAATGTACTGGAACTAATGCACGAAACTTTGTGACACGTCACTGCCGAACGATGGCGAAATGCAGAACAGCACGTCATAAAACAGGAGGAGGAGGAGGAAATGTGTATTTTTTGGTGGTTTGGGATTATGTTACTGATCGTCTCGTTATCAACGTAGCGGTACTGAAATGTACCGTATTCCTCGGAGTCCGATATGGAAGTAGGAAATCAGCAGTGTACTTTTACGGCACACATGGCTCATGCAGAAAAATTAACCTTGTTGAAGTCAGGGATTTTCATCACTTCTGTTTTTAATTACAATGCTGTGTTAGCTAAAGTCGAGAGCAAGTTATGTATTCCGTCCGGTCACCTAAGCGTAATGCCTGTTTTGCCATATATTGTTTCTTTCTGTTTAACAATTAAATGGCATTCAAAGCTATATTATTTCTCTGCTCGTGTCTTTTTACATCTTTACTGCAATTGGTCACATCACTGCAGGTTAGCTGGGTCACTTACCTGGCCAGTGCTGTCAAAATTAACTGCGCCGGTAAAGTTGTTGCCCCGTATCGTAGCTGAGTCGATGTACGCGTAACGCATAGCATAAAAAGTGTCCTCATTATCGTACTTGACTGCACTCGCCCAGCTGGGCTTCCGCTCCACGTGAAACGAAATCCAACGAAGTTTCAGCAAACGCGGAGGAATACATAGTGTAATGTTTACCTGAGGTTTATTCTTATGACGAACGGAGTATAGTATTCGAGAATAAAGGATCTGTTAAAACAGTTGTCGGCCATCTTGGTTCAGGAGAGAATATGACGACTTTATGATGCCCTTCCCAGCCGAATAAGTGCTTCCATTCAGGACAGCGGGTGCAATGTCATACAGGGTAGTTCTAAAAACAAGCTGTAACTGTCTAGTATGTTGATGTCTATACACTGAAATATATTCATTTGGTAATTCAGGTGACACGTCCTAGTGATACTTCATAACACGAATATTCACAGAGCTCCACCAATTAAGTTAAAGCATTCTAGACGCAGAATTTCGTCTACCAGATGCAGAATTTGGTCTCGAAGGCGTCGGTGGAGTGCTAATTTTGTCAACATTGTGCCCGTGTAAATATGTTAAAAAATTAACACGAGAGCGGCTCTGTACCCAGTGGTTCGAATATTACCGAACTGGCCAACCCACGCGGTAATCTTGGCGTAAACAACGATTATCTCGTGCGCAAGCAGCACTGCGTTGTCCAAGCGATAACTCTCAACGCTTCCGAACGTCAATATATTTCCATTCCTCGGACGTACCAAATGAGGCAGGAAGGTGACTTACCGACGCTATTATCACTTAGTTTGTCTCCTTTACGTCTGCGTCTTCATTTGAATGTTAGACCTTCATCTGTATAAAATTAGAATTATGTATTAATACCTTCAGCTGCTGACGGGCGTTGACATACGAGGTTTGTCCGGAAAATACGTATAAAAGTTGAATAATAACTTTATTTTGCAATTATTCAGGTATTACAATATTGTCTCCTTCAAAGTACTCGCCCTGAGACGCGATACACTTCTGCCAACGCCGTTTCCACTGTTGATAACATTGCTGAAAGTCTTCAGTTGTGATGTTGTTCAGTTGCCGTGTCGTTTCCGCCTTGATGGCTTCCACATCTCCCAAGTGCTGCCCCCAAAGCACCATTTTGCATTTAGGGAACATGAAGAAGTCACACGGGGCTAAATTGGGTGAATAAGGCGGGTGGTCTGTCACGATGATTGAGCTTCGGGCCAAAAACTCGCGCACAACGAGCGACGTGTGAGCGGGCGCATTGTCGTGATGAAGGATCCACCTGCCCCCTTTTGCCAACTCCAGTCGAACTCGGGCCACACGAGCTCTGAGACGTGTCAGAACTTAAACGTAAAAATTTCCGTTCACTCTCTGGCCGGGAGGGACAAATTCCTTGTGAACAATGCCCCTAGACTCAAAGAAAACAATCAACATTGTCTTCACATTGGACCTTGATTTTCGCGACTTTTCTGTTCCTGGTTTGCATGCTAGTTTCCATTCCATGCTTTGAGATTTGAGCTCCACATCGAATTCGTAAAATCAGGACTCGTCTCCAGTGATGACTCTGTTGAAGTCCCCTCTTTCCTCTGCTTCCAACCAATCCCCACAGCACTCAACCCTCTTTGCTTTCTGTTCTGGCGTCAAGAGCTTCGGTATGATTTTGGCACACAATTTCTCCATTTCAAGTTTATGTGTCAGGATTTCGTGAACGATTGTTTTGGGGATTGACAGCTCGTCAGCAATCATTCTGACTGTCAATCTACGGTCTTTAAGAACACAAGCCCGAATTCGTTCAACATTTGCATCGCAACTCGATGTCGACGGGCGTCCTGGGCGAGGGTCATCGTTCACTTCTTCTCGGCCATCCCGGAACCTTTTTAACCAGTTGTTCACGGTTGGTTCATTCAGAGAATTGTCTCCGTCAACCCGTTTCAGACACTCAAAAATCTCACGGCTATTCTTGCCTAGCTTTGCAAGAAACTTGATGTTGACGCGCTGTTCCTCAATCAGAGAGAGCTCCATGCCGACAGCAGGTGAAAAAGGGTAAGTGTCAACAAGCTGCCGCACACTCCCACCTTCACGCAGAGTGCTCTGACTCGAACTGAGCGTTGATGGGATTGATTACTGCAGTAGTCCCACCTGGCGGTGACTGCAACCTGTAACATAAAGACATTATTGAACTTCTAACGTATTTTCCGGACAAACCTTGTATATCAACGGGAACAAGTGAAAATGTGTGACCCGACCGGGACCCGAACCCGGGATCTCCTGCTTACATGGCAAACGCTCTAGCCACCTGGGCCACCGAGGGCACAGAGCACAGTGCGACTGCAGGGACTACCTCGCTCTTGTCTCCCGCGAGACCCACATTCTCACCTTGTATTTCCACATACTACATTCGTAGTGTCCCTACCCAACACACTCATTACTCGTGGAAGACATTCTTACCAAGTTCCGTAAGAGTTAGGGTAATATGTGTGCATCCCCACAGAAGAGGGTCATGGCCGGTATTGCCAGAACTATATACTTATATGGATATGGTGTCTGTTCTTTCGGACATGTCCGGAAGAAGAGACACCATATCCATCAAGTACATATTCATCTGTATAAGTTTTGTAATGCCCTAGCGGAAATGAATATTTTATCCCTTGAAGCAATGGTCGCACAAGTAGATTGCACTGTACATCATTATGATCACAGATACACCTACGCACAAGTCTCCCTCTCTAGCGTTGTATAACTGTATGTCGTGTTGTGATGTTTTACTGATACTGAATTTGAAGACTGAAGGTATCCAGAATCTGACGATTGTACTATAAACGGTACTGGACTTCGAAAAAATTCTCGGAAAGGCCACGAAACAGAAAAAATTTCCTTTCCATTGTAAATACTAGGGGCGTTCGATAAACAATGCAACAATTTTTTTCCTGAAAGCAGGTTGGTTTTATTGAGGATTGCAATACACCATATTATTCTCAGCTCTTGTGGGTACAAAACCCTAGCAACATAATCTGCGTTCAATGTGGCGGCCTTACGCCAGTTCTGGTTGACGCCGGAGCCAACGTCTGCTGAACCATCAACGCGTACTGCTTCCAGCATCCTTTACTGGACCAAACAGAGGAAAGACGGAAGGTGCGAGATCTGGGCTGTAGGATGGGTGAGAAACAACAGTCCATTTAAGTTTTGAGTGATTCTCTCGGATGTGTTACAGGCCCTTTGCTGTTCCTTATCTATATAAACGATTTGGGAGACAATCTGAGCAGCCGTCTTCGGTTGTTTGCAGATGACGCTGTCGTTTATAGACTAATAAAGTCGTCAGAAGATCAAAACAGACTGCAAGACGATTTAGATGAAATATCGGAATGGTGCGAAAAGTGGCAGTTGACCCTAAATGCCGGCTGCGGTGGCCGCGCGGTTCTAGGCGCTTCAGTCCGGAACCGCGCGACTGCTACGGTCGCAGGTTCGAATCCTGCCTCGGGCATGGATGTGTGTGATGTCCTTAGGTTAGTTAGGTTCAAGTAGTTCTAAGTTCTAGGGGACTGATGAAATCAGATGTTAAGTCCCATAGTGCTCAGAGCCATTTGAACCATTTCTTTTACCCTAAATAACGGAAAGTGTGAGGTCATCCACATGAGTGCTAAAAGAAACTCAAAGTTCGGTTACACGATAAATCAGTCTAATCTAAAAGCCGTAAAATCAACTAAATACCTAGGTATTACAATTACGAACAAATTGGAAGGAACACAGAAAATGTGGGGAAGGCTAACCAAAACTCCGTTTTATTGGCAAGACACTTAGAAAATGTAACAGATCTACTAAGGACACTGCCTACACTACGCTTGTCCGTCCTGTTTTAGAATACTGCTGCGCGGTGTAGGATCCTTACCAGATACGACTGACGGAGTATATCGAAAAAGTTCAAAGGAAGGCAACACGTTTTGTATTATCGCGAAATATGGGAGACAGTGTCACAGAAATGATACAGGATTTGGGCTGGAAAACATTAAGAGAAAGGCGTTTTTCATTGCGACGGAATCTTCTCACGAAATTCTAATCACCAACTTTCTCCTCCGAATGCGAAAATATTTTGTTGACACCGATCTGCATAGGAACGATCACCACGATAAAATAAGGGAAATCGGAGCTCGTACGGAAAGATACAGGTGTTCATTCTTTCCGCGTGCTATACGAGATTGGAATAATAGAGAATAGTGAAGGTGGTTCGATGAACCCTCTGCCAGGCACTTAAATGTGATTTGCAGAGTATCCATGTAGATGTAGATGTAGATGCGCAGACTTGGGTGAGGCCCTGTCTTGTTATGGAAAAGTAGTTCATTCACATTTTTGTGGTGACGAACAAGGTGCGTTTCTTGAATTTCCTGAGGGTAGTACGAGGTGCATTCAAGTTCTAAGGCCGCCGATTTTTTTTCTCCGGAGTGGAAAGAGATAGAAACATGCGCATTGTTTCAAAATGAGGCCTCGTTCATTGTCAATACGTCCCAGAGATGGCAGCACCATACGGCAGATGGAATTTTACCGCCAACAGCGAGAATGAGAACTGTTTTAAATACTTAAAATTGCGTTCCCAGCGTTCCTTACTTGAACAGCATGCAATCATTCGTTTTCTGAATTTGCGTGGTGTGAAACCAATTGAAATTCATCGACAGTTGAAGGAGACATGTGGTGATGGAGTTATGGATGTGTCGAAAGTGCGTTCGTGGGTGCGACAGTTTAATGAAGGCAGAACATAGTGTGACAACAAACCGAAACAACCTCGGGCTCACACAAGGTGGTCGGACGACACGATTGAGAAAGTGGAGATAATTGTTTTTGGGGATCGCCGAATGACTGTTGAACATATCGCCTTCAGAGTTGGCATTTCTGTGGGTTCTGTGCACACAATCCTACATGACGACCTGAAAATGCGAAAAGTGTCATCCAGGTGGGTGCCACGAATGCTGATGGACGACCACACGGCTGCCGTGTGGCATGTTGCCAAGCAATGTTGACGCGCAACGACAGCATGAATGGGACTTTATTTTCGTCGGTTGTGACAATGGATGAAACGTGGATGCTATTTTTCAATCCAGAAACAAAGCGCCAGTCAGCTCAATGGAAGCACACAGATTCACCGCCACCAAAAAAATTTCGGGTAACCGCCAGTGCTGAAAAAATGATGGTGTCCATGTTCTGGGACAGCGAGGGCGTAATCCTTACCCATTGCGTTCCAAAGGGCACTACGGTAACAGGTGCATCCTACGAAAATGTTTTGAAGAACAAATTCCTTCCTGCACTGGAACAAAAACTTCCGGGAAGGGCTGCGCGTGTGCTGTTTCGCCAAGACAACGCACCCGCACATCGAGCTAACGTTACGCAACAGTTTCTTCGTGATAACAACTTTGAAGTGATTCCTCATGCTCCCTACTCACCTGACCTGGCTCCTAGTGACTTTTGGCTTTTTTAAACACTGAAAGACACTCTCCGTGGCCGCACATTCACCAGCCGTGCTGCTATTGCCTCAGCGATTTTCCAGTGGTCAAAACAGACTCCTAAAGAAGCCTTCGCCGCTGCCATGGAATCATGGCGTCAGTGTTGTGAAAAATGTGTACGTCTGCAGGGTCATTACGTCGAGAAGTAACGCCAGTTTCATCGATTTCGGGTGAGTAGTTAATTAGAAAAAAATCGGAGGCCTTAGAACTTGAATGCACCTCGTACAATACAATTCAGACTAGATCTTTGCACCATGAGGGACGACATCAAACAGAATAACCTCCTCAGAGTCCCGGAAGACCGTCGCTATGATTTTACCCACTGAGGGTGTGGCTTTTAACTTTTTCTTCGGAGGAGAGGTTGTGTGGCGCCATTCCATGGATTGCCGTTTCGCTTTTGGTTCGATGTGATGAACCCATGTTTCATCGCCTATGACGATGTTGGTCAAAAAATTGTCGCGATTGGCCTCGTAATGCGCAAGCAGTTCCAGAAGAAGCTAGTGGGCACACACCTGTGACTACCCCAACTGGTGGACGAGTGTGCCAGCACCCCCAGCAGTGACGTACACAGCGAGGTGTTTCATTGTGATCTGTCGGTCTCCTGGATGAGTGTTTCCGCACGTTCCAACATTGCAGGAGTCACAGCTGTGTGTGGCCGGCTTCCTCGGGAAGATCGGCCAGGTTAGCGCGGCCTTGTTACGGCAATGAGACTCCTCGCTCAACGACTCACCGTGCTTTTATTCACAGCTAGAGCTCCGTAGACGTTCCGCTAGTGCCTATGAATATCTGCTATGCTTTGGTTTTCCGCCAAAAGAAACTCAATGACAGCTCTCTGCACCTCCGTTACAGGCGCCATTTTGAAGGCTGGGTGTGGTCCCGCCACTTATCGAAACTGCATGAAATTTGGGAGCTGAAGCAGGAATATTCCACGATATCCCACAAGAAAATTCCGCATATCTACAAGCGAAGTTGTCAGAGAAAAAAAAGTGTTGCATTACTTATTGAACACCCCTCGTACTACTAACCGTATCGGATTTCCAAAAGTTCCACGAAACGTGACGAATCAAAAAACATTTCCTTTCCATTGTAAATACATAACAAGGTAGAGCGGATGGAAGAATTGTCCCAACCCTGTACTTCGTTAAGGCTTAGTCTGAAAATTGGATCAAATTATGTTTTCGAATGAAACACATTCTGATAATAAGCAGTTCTATATGTATCACTAGAAAACGCTGCGCACTATATAATTTGCTTCAACTTTTCCTATTTACCTACTTACCGTTGAATTTAACCAAACACGTTTACATCTAGTACCTCAAAATAGGAAGACGGGTTCAAATAGTGCGTTGTAAAAATTTTATCTTTTATTTAAACATTTTCAAGTCTCAGTGCAGAAAACATAACCTCAAAGACTTCCGTATAATATAAGGTTAACACAAAATCGTTTGCTCTACTCTCTTTCTGGCTACTTCGTTCGTCCATCGTAATTCATCGAAAAAGTCCGCCTTATGATTTGTATCTTAAGAGTAAAAATGTTACTAGAAATATTTTACTGAATTTCCAGTCTTTCCAGTTTTTCATCATCTTTGACAGTCATGTTAAGTTATTTTAAGGCATGTTAAGACTATGTTTTAGAAATTCTTCCAATCTATATGTGGCATACAGCAAACCAGTGCTTAACAGTATTGGTTAAAAACAGTCTTGGTCGCAATTTTAGTTTTTTATTTTTCAACGACGCGTTTCGCCTTATTTAGGCAGCTTCAGGTTATCTTTTCTAGATGGACGTGAGAGGCAGATCTTGGTGCCTCTCGCGTCCATCTTGAAAAGATAACCTGAAGATGCCTAAATAAGGCGAAACGCATCGTTGAAAAATAAAAACCTAAAATTGCAGCCAAGACTGTTTTTAAGCAATACTATGTTATAGCTCATTTTTGTCACTACTATACCACTTTGGCTAAATTTGTGTAGACGTTAAGTGCCTTTACGCATAGGCAGTGAGTCATAGTGTTATTTGTGAAAAATGGCGGGTAAAAATATAGTTTGGTGACTTCAGAACCCTTACGATGACCCCTGAACCCTTAACATGAGTTCACTCCGTCAGTTAAAACTACATCCACCCCTCAGACCGGATAAATGCATAGTTATTCCAGCTTTGAATCTTAGGGTGTCTGTAATGGATAATGATTCTGAAAAATAGATCTTTTAATGGTGACCATAGTGCTGAGCTGGTGTAATGATTACCATTTCTGCCTTTTAAGGAAGATGATCCGGGTTCGAGTCTCGGCCGCGGCACAAATTTTAATTCATTTCTTCAGCTTCCAACATTGTCGTAGAAACTGAAAAAATTTCATGGTTCCCCGAAAACCCACTCTAAAGAACGTGTAGCAAAAAATGTAAACGATTTGCCATGAATAGAAATTATAGAAGTGTCCCCTCCACAATTCATAATTCTGGTACTCAAAAATCATGGTTTTCCGCCGTTTTCCTCAGGAACTAGCCATTAACAAATGCTTTCTGTTGTCCAGTCGCATTAATAAGACTACCTGTCAAAAGCCTGGCTAACCACCTTATCCAGTCAGGACGTACAGGAAGCGTGTCAGTGAGGTTCTTGCAGGTACCGACAGGGACTTGGAGCCGTTCCGACTCCAGTGTTGAGGACAGCTGCACGACGTTGCCCTGTTGAGGATCCGGGCTCGAATTTACGATCCGCGGATTTTCGGTTGGGTTTAACTCAAAAATGGTTCAAATGGCTCTGAGCACTATGGGACTCAACATCTTAGGTCATAAGTCCCCTAGAACTTAGAACTAGGGCAACCTAACTAACCTAAGGACATCACACGCATCCATGCCCGAGGCAGGACTCGAACTTGCGACCGTAGCGGTCTCGCGGTTCCAGACTGCAGCGCCTAGAACCGCACGGCCACATTCACCGGCTGGGTTTAACGCCAAGGAGTTTCGTGGGCAGCAGAGTACGGAAACTCATCCTGGTGCTCTTGGAATCACGCACGTACACTTAGAGCTGCGTGATACGAGGTGCACTCAAGTTCTAAGGCCTCCAATTTTTTGTCTCCGGACTGGAAAGAGAGAGAAACATGCGCATTGTTTTAAAATGAGGCCGCGTTCATTGCCAATACGTCCCAGAGATGGCAGCACCGTACGGCAGATGGAATTTTACCGCCAGCGGCGAGAATAACTGTTTTAAATACTTAAAATGGCGCCGTTTTCCTTACTTGAAGAGCATGCAATCATTCGTTTTCTGAATTTGCGTGGTGTGAAACCAATTGAAATTCATCGACAGTTGAAGGAGACATGTGGTGATGGAGTTATGGATGTGTCGAAAGTGCGTTCGTGGGTGCGACAGTTTAATGAGGGCAGAACATCGTGTGACAACAAACCGAAACAACCTCGGGCTCGCACAAGCCGGTCTGACAACACGATCGAGAAAGTGGAGAGAATTGTTTTGGGGGATCGCCGAATGACTGTTGAACAGATCGCCTCCAGAGTTGGCATTTCTGTGGGTTCTGTGCACACAATCCTGCATGACGACCTGCAAATGCGAAAAGTGTCATCCAGGTGGGTGCCACAAATGCTGACGGACGACCACACGGCTGCCCATGTGGCATGTTGCCAAGCAATGTTGACGCGCAACGACAGCACGAATGGGACTTTCTTTTCGTCGGTTGTGACAATGGATGAGACGTGGATGCCATTTTTCAATCCAGAAACAAAGCGCCATTCAGCTCAATGGAAGTACACAGATTCACCGCCACCAAAAAAATTTCGGGTAACCGCCAGTGCTGAAAAAATGATAGTGTCCATGTTCTGGGACAGCGAGGGCGTAATCCTTAACCGTTGCGTTCCAAAGGGCACTACGGTAACAGGTGCATCCTACGAAAATGTTTTGAAGAACAAATTCCTTCCTGCACTGCAACAAAAACGTCTGGGAAGGGCTGCGCGTGTGCTGTTTCACCAAGACAACGCACCCACACATCGAGCTAACGTTACGCAACAGTTTCTTCGTGATAACAACTTTGAAATGATTCCTCATGCTCCCTACTCACCTGACCTGGCTCCTAGTGACTACTGGATTTTTCCAACAATGAAAGACACCCGTGGCCGCACATTCACCAGCCGTGCTGCTATTGCCTCAGCGATTTTCCTAAAGAAGCCTTCGTCGCTGCCATGGAATCATGGCGTCAGCGTTGTGAAAAATGTGTACGTCTGCAGGGCAATTACGTCGAGAAGTAACGCCAGTTTCATCGATTCCGGGTGAGTAGTTAATTAGAAAAAAAAATCGGAGGCCTTAGAACTTGAATGCACCTCGTACATTGCATTGTCGTGCTTGCATGCTGCCAACGACATGGTCCTCTAGGATAGATGCACTTGTGTTGATCCACTGTGGTTCCCAGAATGACGGTATCACCCAGGGAGTTCCACAAGAACATTCGGAAGACCATAACGCCCCTCCTCCGGTCTGGAGTCTTCCGACGATTGTTCCAGGGTACCGACGGCCATGTCCGATGTAGCACGAAATGTGATTAATCTAAAAGGTCACCTGTCATCACTCAGTAGACGTCCATTTGCCGTATTGGCGTACAAATTCCAGCCTTCGTCGCCTGTGAGCAGCAGTCAGCATGGATGCGTTGAATCAGGCGCTGCTGTGGAGGCTCATACGCAGCAACGTTCACGGGTAGGCACCGCTGGTAGCCCCTTTGTTCATCGGGGCTATCAGTTGCTCAACAGGTGCACGTCTATTCGCTGTACCCGTATCAGCAGCCGTCGTTCGCGCATGTCATCTATGGCCCATGATGCACCACAGTTGCCTCGACGTTGGGTTTGGTTCGTGTGATTTTTCCATGCAGGGTATGCCAGGGGAGTTTGAAAAGTCCGTGCAAAGTCCGAGAGATGGCACCACCGGCGCGTATCGAGGTGATCTTTGGTTAGTAGCATCTTCGGAAAGAATGCACACAAATTTCCAGCCATGGAGGTAAGAATAAGGGGAGATGGCGCTACGTATCCCAGCCGTGCCACGTTTTGAAGCCATGGCGGCGTGGCTCGCTGCCATGACACTCTGACCAATACATTGCCAGTGTGCTATAGCGCTGCGTGTATTACAGTCGCTAATTGCACCATATACGCATGTAACGTCATCAGATTGGTTGTTTCAAAGTTTTTGTTTAAAATAAAATCTCGTAAAGGCGAAATTCCGCGTTTCTTCTGATTAAAAATAGTTTTTAATGTAATATTACGAATAGCTAGCCTTCCATGTAAACGATACAATTTTGTTAATTCAGTAATAAACGTGTATCACAAAGTAAATAATAGAAACTGAAAACTAAGTTAGCTATGCCCTCCCTCCAAAGCGCCATAAATACATCTTGTTTGTAATACGTACTGGAACATTTCAGTTACGTTACACTACTGGGAAACACTGGTCATTACCACCAATATTTACTGAAATACGGTACATAGAATGGCAAATCTACACAGTGTCCTGTTTAGGCTTATACTTTACGCTAGTTAATGTAGTGTTAGCTTTTAATTTGGTACATGGTGAAGACAAAGTCAGTTACTCAACACTTCGATTATCGACGATACGTACGTATTATACTGAAACGTGAACTTGAAAACTAAGAATTTAATTCTTTGAATGAACATACCTTTTGCAAATGTTTTGGGTGTGTAGAGAAAACTGATGGTACAGCATTTTCTCGGAGCCTTACTGTTGAAAGGGAAGTTCGGTCGATGTTCTCTTCTCGGAAATGCTGAGAACATATAGTGCTCCATTTAGACGCACAGCAATTCTTCCTCCTCACGGCATTCTCCCACAGAGCTTTCCGACTTTCATTTTTAGAAAATCTAAAATCATACAGGAGAAAAACACGCTATAGTACAAGTACCGATGTAGCACACGTTCATTCACAATGAAGTTGTAAAATCACACTTAACGAGACAACTTACACATGAAATGTTATTCCCTTCGATTTCGCATCACAATCAGAACGATTCGTACATCCGAACACCACACAAGTCACCATAATAGCGCAAAATCCTTCCAAAAGCGAGCGACAAGCCTATGCACACAAGCTTACAGCAGCAATGTTTTGGTCGGATTGAGATGGCTACCCTCGGCTTCACATAGCTTCGCAGCTGTGACGTCACGCCGTCTCCCTCTATTCTTACCTCCATGGTTCCAGCCGTATTTGTCTCATTCTTTGGCATTCGTGTGGATCAAGGAAGTCGACTGATCGTCAAAAAATGGACGAAGAAGAATTTCGTGTGGTGATTAAACATAACTTTATGGAAGGCAAAACGCCTCAGGAGACTAAAGAGAAGCTCGATAAACTTTACAATGAATCTGCACCTTCGATTAGAACAGTTAATAAGTCGTTTCAAAATTTTCGAAGTGGCCATATGGGCACAAGTGATGCTGAACGTTCTGGACGCCCTGTGGAGGTTACGCCTCCAGAAATCATCGATAAAATCCATGATATGGTGATGGATGACTGAAGAGTTAGGTGCGTGAGGTTGCTAGTGCTGTGGGCGTCTCGAATGAACTGATACATAATATTTTGCATAAACATTTGGACATGAGAAAGCTATGCGCAAGATGGGTTCCGCGATTGCTCACGCTTGACTAAAAACGGAATCGTGTGAAGTGTTGCAAGGATGGTTTGCAGCTGTTCAGGAAGAATCCGCAGGACTTGAAGCGTTGTTTCGTCACTGTGGATGAAACATGGATACATAACTATATTCTTGAGACCAAACAACAATCTAAACAATGGGTTACCAAGGGAGAATCTGCACCAAAAAAGGCGAAGACCATTGCTTCGGACGGAAAGGTTATGGCGACTGTCTTTCGGGATTCGCAAGGGATAATCCTCATCTACTATCTAGAAAAGGGTAAAACTATTACAGGTGCATATTATTCATCGTTATTGGACCGTTTGAAAACAGGGCTGCAAGAAAAACGCCGGCGATTGGACCGCAAAAAAGTCCTTTTCCATCATAACAATGCACCGACACACACGTCAGCAGTTGTGGTCGCAAAATTAATGGAAATAGGATTCCAACTCGTTTCACATCCCCTTAATCTCCTGACTTGGCTCCCTCGGAGTGCTATTTGTTCCCCAATTCGAAGAAATGGCTGGCGGGACAAAGATTTTATTCAAACGAGGGGGTGATTGCAGCAACTAATAGCTAATTTGCAGACTTGGACAATTCCTATTATTCAGAAGGAATCAACAGAACAGCGTTGGACGAAATGTGTAAGTCTAAAAGGAGACTATGTCGAAAAATAAAAAAAAGGTTTACCCCAAACACGTAAGTAGTGTTTATTTTTTCACGGACTTTTCAAACGCCCCTCGTACTTTAACCGCGGTAGCACGGGAAACAAATTACAAACTTAGCCGGTTTGAAAATGTTTCCAACCTTGGCTGAAAAGCCAATGATCATGCCCCTTTGGACGTAAGATGAATTGCTCCGTTTCAGCATTACGGCAACGACTGCACTGTTGTCCACCCACCCCCCCTCCCTAAACTCACTTTCTACACCCTCCACTGCTAGTGCTGCCACCTATTGTCTAGTGTGTGATTATTGTACGCTGACTTCCAACGTAGTTGGTAGTCACGTTGATGTGACTGGACCGTGTATGAGTCGCTTAACGGTGACCCTAGACCACACATAATGCAAACGAACCATACGAATTGCTCACTTTGCTTAGCTGGAGAAAGTGCGTAATATTGAAATGCTGGTCCCGTGCTCTAAGACAGCTACAGTGTGTCCGTCCTCCCAACCTTCATACAAAAGTCACTAGCCCAGCGCCATACAAAACATTTGATCAGGAGTCGCTTCTACTCATCTCTAAGATGAATAGAAGCAGAGATATGACCCCCAGCTCCTAAAAACTCACATTTTCGAACCGATGTAATGCTTAAAATAAAATTTTTGTTACCCGTGGAAGTCTATAGTTCCGGATTCTATAACTGCGGTTGTGTTTATTTTGTAACTCTTCTGTAATACAGAGTATTATAATAAAAGGAGTATATTACATTCTCAGATTACCGTAATTTCAGTTACTCGTATGAGCAATTGTCATGTTTAGTGCTTGTTCTACATGTGCAAACAGTATATGAAGATGGTATCTGTTCTTTCGGACATGTCCGAAAGAACGGATACCACTGCTGATCTTGCAGCTCTCGAAGAATGAAATTGCAATTAAATCCAGACCGTTAGCTGCTTACAGGCGTTGATAAATATCAACGGAATCTCCTGTTTACATGGCAGACGCTCTATCCGACTGAGGACACAGAGGATAGTGCGACTGTAGTGACTTATCTCTGGCACGCTCCCGTGAGACCCACACTTCCAACTTACTGTCCACACACATTTGTAGTGCCCCTGCCCACTATACTCATAACTCTCGGCAGTCAGTCTACCGATTCCCGTCAGAGTTCGGACATGTCCGAATGTACAGATACCACCTTCAGCCTTATTTATATAAGGCTTACCGGTCAATCATCTTCAGTGCGGATGCACTCACATTGCTTAAAACTCGTACGGGAATCGGTGGATTGACTGCCGGGGGTAATGAGTATAGTGTACAGGGGCACTACAAATGTAGTGTGTGGACAGAAAGTTGGAAATGTGGGTCTCACGGGGTGCCAGAGAAAAGTCGCACTACCCTCTTTGTCCTCGGCGGCTCAGTCGGATAGAGCGTCCGCCATGTAAGCAAGAGATTCCGGGTTAGTCCCAGTCGTGGTACATATTTTCAACTGTCCCCGTTGATAAGCAGCTAATGGACTGGATTTCACTGTAATTTCATACTTCACAAAGGATGTTAATCAAAAACTTATGTTCTGCGCATCTGAATGCTAGCCCAATAGCTACACTACTGGCCATTAAAACTGCTACACCAAGAAAAAATGCAGATGATAAACGGGTATTCATTGGACAAATATATTATACTAGAACTGACATGTGACTACATTTTCACGCAATTTAGGTGCAAATCAGTAACCAGAACAACCACCTTTGGCCGTAATAACGGCCTTGATACGCCTGGGCATAGGGTCAACACAGCTTGGATGGCGTGTACAGGTACAGCTGCCCATGCAGCTTCAACACGATACCACATTTCATCAAGAGTAGTGACTGGCGTATTGTGACGAGCCAGTTGCTCGGCCACCATTGACCAGACGTTTTCTATTGGTCAGAGATCTGGAGAATGTACTGGCCAGGGCAGCAGTCGAACATTTTCTGCATCCAGAAAGGCCCGTACAGGACCTGCAACATGCGATCGTGCATTATCCTGCTGAAATGTAGGGTTTCGCAGGGACCGAATGAAGGGTAGAGCCACGTGTCGTAACACATCTGAAATGTAACGTCCACTGTTCAAAGTGCCGTCAATGCGAACAAGAGGTGACAGAGACGTGTAACCAATGGCACCCCATACCATCACGCCGGGTGATACGCCAGTATGGCGATGACGAATACACGCTTCCAGTGTGCGTTCACCGCAATGTCGCCACACACGGATGGGACCATCATTTGCTGTAAACAGAACCTGGATTCATCCGAAAAAACGACGTTTTGCCATTCGTGCACCCAGGTTCGTCATTGAGTACGCCATCGCAGGCGCTCCTGTCTGTGATGCAGCGTCAAGGGTAACTGCAGCCTTGGTCTCCGAGCGGATAGTCCGTGCTGCTGCAAACGTCGTCGTCGAACTGTTCGTGCAAATGATTGTCGTCTTGCAAACGTCACCATCTGTTGACTTAGGGATCGAGACGTGGCTGCACGATCCGTTACAGCCATGCGGATAAGATGCCTGTCATCTCGACTGCTAGTGATAAGAGGCCGTTGGGATCCAGCACGTCGTTCCTAACCAACGCGAGCAGCAATGTCGCGATACGATAAACCGCAATCGCGATAGGCTACAATCCGACCTTTATCAAAGTCGGAAACGGGATGTACGCATTTCTCCTCCTTACACGAGGCATCACAACAACGTTTCACCAGGCAACGCCGGTCAACTGCTGTTTGTGTGTGAGAAATCGGTTGGAAACGTTCCTCATGTCAGTACGTTGTAGGTGTCGCCACCGGCGCCAACCTTGTGTGAATGCTCTGAAAAGCTAATCATTTGCATATCACAGTCTTCTTCCTGTCGGTTAAATTTCGCGTCTGTAGCACGTCATCTTCGTGGTGCAGCAATTTTAATGGCCTGTAGTGTATAACTACACTGCGGTTGGGCATCCATTTTCTGTGGAGACCTGGTGTTCATTTTGTACTGTTTATATTTCGTTGCCCCAGATCTATATCGGTGTCTACATTTTGCTATTTCCCTTCACAGGCACGCGAGGTAGGTTCTTTTCCCCCTGTAAAGCGCGTTATTGCCCGTTAATCTGGCTGAATGCGTTCTGCACCTGCAGTTCCTTTAGTATAGAGGCTTTTCTGTCGGCCGCTATGCCATAGCGATCGGATCAGCTCAGCACCGCACCGACCTAGCTGCTTTCATCTCTACAGTTGGCGCGCTGCGGGCTTTGGATTCATCAGTTTGGCCGAAGCGCGCCCGCCGGCGGTGAATGGCGCGCTAATCTCTCTACCGAAGACCAGCACCATTGTTGCAGCCCTGTGTATTGTCCGCCAGTGCAGCGTTGCGTGGAAACGTCCGAACGGGCAATTCAGAAGATAAGCGCTCCCGAAAAGGAAGCGGCGATAAACGGGCGATGCTCTCCAAATAGGACGATTAAACAGCGTTTGACTCCGTTTCAGCCCAGGCCAATACAGCCCTAAATTAAATACCAGATACGGACACTGGTAAAAATAGCAAGTTGTTACCATAGAACTGGATGCAACTGGCCATTCGACTATCCCGGAACCCAAAACCAGTTGCAAGTTGCCTGTCTAACGGCTTCCAGGGGCAACAAGAATTCGATTTTCAATATTTCACCTAATTGTTGAGCGAATTTAAAAATTGAGACTTATGTCATAATCTACTCGTTATCAGGCATGATACGTGTTTCAAACAGCAATACAATTATTACAGTTAGAAGCTGAATATGGAGTAGGTGAGGATAAACGTAAGCATTTTAGATTTTACGAAGTATACGGTGTTTACAAATTATACAAAAGTAACCTTTGGTTATGAAAAGGGTAAATAACTTACAGAAACGTTTGATACAGCACTGAATGCAGTATATCTTAGTTTTATTCCCGCCTAACACTGTTAGTTCCCGACGTTTCTGCTAGGAGGCTTGCACGAGTTATTGCAGTAGCCATCATGGAGTCGTTTAACGGTGCAGTGTGTGGGCACTGTTGTTTATGGTTTCATGAATCCACATCATCTACCGCTACTACAGATCAGAGACAATTCAAGACTGAGTATAGCAAGACACCAGCTCAAATACAAACTGCTATTAACTGACAAAATGGTTTCACCAAAACTGTCAACCTCGTCGGATAAGCGTCTGCCAGCTGCCCCTGACGCAGCAATTGAACAAGTCGGGCAGTCTAACATTCGTGGTGCACGTATAATGTTCCATTGAAAGCAATGTGTTTGTTCCTCCGCTCCCGGGAAACGTGGACAAGCTGCGACAATGGATAACACTAGATCAGGGGCGGGCAGGAATCCTGCACGTGTGCGTGTGCGGTGTACTTGCACGTGTGCAGTAAACAGGTGTTCTGCGTGCACACAGGGGCAAGCTGGCCACCCGCTTCTCTCCACTCACCACCATACCGTCTCTCCGCTTCTTCCTCTGTAATGCGTTTTGTTTCCTGGCCTGCTTTATTGAATGAAGTAATAAGGTTAGCACGAGTGCTTGAAAGAAATCATGGATTGAAAGAGTACCTATTACCTACGATACGTTGTATTTAATTATAACAGGTGGAGTTTACAATACGTTTAATGTCTGGAACAAAATTTCTACATACAGAGAAACGCAAACAGTTACGTAAATTTTCATTACTGATGTTTACTCTTAACCGAGACTTATTAATAACAGAAAAAAAGCTCTCGCAAACGTATGTCGAGGCAAACATATTATCTTCGCGGCTTCACGATGGAGACGAGGAAACTCTTGCTGTGGAAAGTTGTGATAAAAATCTATTACACGTCTTGCCAAAAGGAACTTCTCTCTCATACGAGAATTACGCTGTAGAATCTACAGTGTAGATCTGTTAATTCCATTTGCAAACTGGGATGAATATCATCTACAGAAACAGCAAATTGTCTCGAGAACCATTCAAAACCTTGGGATAAGTATGATGTATCCCCAAATCGCTTGAGAATTTCCTCTTTTATTGCACTAAGTACGGGAACATATTGAAATTTATTATAATGGCGTTCAATATTAAACTTCCGCTGACCAGCGAGAATACTGTCATTTCGAATTTTCACGTTTTTGCACAAAGAAGAAATGATTCTCCCATTCCTTTTTAAGAGATAGCAATTCCTTTTTAAAATATAGCAAATCTCCACTTCTCCGTTTCCTTGATACACTCTGCATTTTCCGGTTCTAGAAATACAACGTTCACTACGTAGTGGTCGCTTTGCTTCAACGTCCACAGCTTAGCCTGGTACTACACTGCCACACCCTGCCAGCTGTCACCACAGTCCCATTCGACGATTGCACGCGAGCAGCACACGTGCAGTGCTGTGTGCTCATGAGCCGCGTGCATCGTTTGCCCGCCCCTGCACTAAATAGATGGTTCCCACAGGGATGATGTAACATAAGCTTGGTTCGCTGCCAGGCCACGTGGAGCGCTGCAGGTTTATAACGGCATTTTCTTAAGGGTGGATTTGTCTGTCATATATGTTTTGTTTCGTTCAAAACAGAAGCTGCTATTATAGCATTATGTTCCTGATTACGAATTCCTGTGTTTATTGCATTCTATGAATTATGTTGTGAGTATGTTGCTTGTAATCTGCATGACTTTTGCTCACACCCGTAATATTTGGTGGAGTAGATAATTACATATTTGTTTTTGTTTCGTATGAAACAGAAGCTGGTTTTGATGCGTAGTAATGTTGACACTGTTCCTAACTTGTAATCCGTGTGGGAACTGCTGAATCTAAATGTGTTGTAAGTATATTGTTCCAATTCTATTTTATTTTAGTTCGCATCCGTTTTTCTTACCTACTTTCTCGTGTTTAAGGAAGTATTCCACGTTAGCATACGTTGACTTAACAATACTCATTCCGTGACAAGATGTAATAAAGTTAAATACCGGTTCTGTCAAAAGCTGCTACACTTAGTTCTCCATTAAATGCAAGTAAATACGAAAAACGCATGCGAAATAAATTGAAGAGAAATATGAACATTATACTTGCAATAGAAATATGCAGCACATTTAAATCGAGCAGTTCACACACGGATTCGTAAACAGGAACAAAGGTATAATACGTAAGCCCACAGAACACAATACCACGAAACGAGCTGCTGTCTTAAATGAAACAAAAACAAATGTGGACTCATTTACTCCACACGATATTACAGATACGTGCAAGAATAAAGCAGAGTACGAGCAACATATTCAAAGATTGCAATACACATACGTCATCAGGAACACAGTACAATGATACCAACTTCTGTGTCACGCCATGTACGATGACACGGTCGAAATTACATTGCTGGGTTTTACAAATAAATAACTTTACAGTTAAAAGTCAACCGCTGTGTCATTTTCAAAATTTTGCTTTACAGAACCCAGCTGCGAGAAGTTAGTTTTTGATTGACATTTCTGGAATGTATCACTTTGGAAGCTCCCAAAAAAACCCTCATATTACCAGGCATGCGCTTTAATTCTAGACTAAGAGGCTAACCCATAATCTACAAATCAAAAATATTGTCATATAAATCACGTATTTCCGATTAAAGTACGGGTTTTCGCCCAATATTTTCTCGTACTCACCGCGAGGCCGCTTGGAACTCTGTTGCCGTTATGTTTCCGTATCGGAACATGGGTCTTGAACTACTTAAAATTTGGTGTTATGTGATGGCTCCTCTATCTTCTTTCACTAGGACGCCATTTCTGTTCATATAGGTGCTGCCTTTCTACAGATTATACAGGAAGTTTGTAAAATGGAGGGGGGTTTGCCTTATTGTGGACTGTGGCCATATTTATCGCACCTCGCACAGACCTTACATTGTGCAATGTTTTAGCACTAGAAATAACGGGATAGTGCGAGTTGCGTGTATTTTCAAATATTTCAAGAATATATTGCCGTATTTTTATTTCATTAAACCTTATTTCACATTTTATAAATTGGCAAAAGAATGTTGTTTACGTATTTTGTTCCAATCTCCAGCCGGGTTGACCGAGCGGTTCTAGGCGCTACAGTCTGGAACCGCGCGACCGCTACGGTCGCAGGTTCGAATCCTGCCTCGGGCATGGATGTGTGTGACGTCCTTAGGTTAGGTTTAAGTAGTTCTAAGTTCTAGGGGACTGATGACCACTGCAGTTAAGTCCCATAGTGCTCAGAGCCATTTGTTCCAATCGGATAAGCCATGCATCTTTACAGACATTCGCCGCAATATTATCGTCATGGACTGTGTGCTTACCACGCACGTCGTTAATGCAGCTTGCCTAAATATCGTTTACTGGTATGCCCTCGTACCAAAGGGAACAGTCGAATAGCAAGAATGGTTATAGTCTGACAACTATTAGTTTGAATGAAAGTTGTGCAAATTTATCCCACTAGCGTATATTTCCACTCATGTCATGGTGCAATATCTGGTTCTAAGATTTTAAACATTAATTTCAGGAAGAAATTGGGAGAGCGGCAGAGCAGATGGCATCATGAAACTGTTGATACACATTCTAGAATCCGCCATATACCCGCCTGTACCTGCCTTGGACCCGTATTTCTCCCGATCCGATATAGAGCGAATATGGGCTCCGATTCCGTCCAACGTCGTATGTCATTAGTGTCTGTTGGATTATACAGGGTGAATCATCTAAAACTTGAATCGCAAATATTGATGTAATTTAAAGTGCTATCGATGTGCGGTTTTCACACAATGGATTGGTAGTCACGGGCTCGTATCATTAGAAAAGCAACAGATTGTAACAATACTTAAAAAGCGTATGTTCGTGCAAAATTACACTTGTGAAATGTAAAAATGCCTATTGACATCAACAAACTAAAAGTAGGATAAATCAGAATGCCAGTTGTGTTTGTTGCCGGATTCTAGTGCGAGTCGTCTACAAGATATCGTATTTTGAAAAGTTCCCACATTGGCAGTTGAACAATACCTGGTGATTACTGAAACGTGGTCCGCCTCCGTAGCGCAGCGGTAGCGTTACCGCCGGGTTCGATTCCCAGATGTTGTGTGTGTCCATCATCATTTTCATCATTGACACACAAGTTGCCGAAGTGGTGTCAACTAAAGAGACTTGCAGTGCGGCGGCCGAAAAAGGGGATACTTACTTTACTTTACATGTGGCAAGGGCCTTATCGACCATACACCTGCTCTATGAGCCTCTTCCACTTCTGCCTGTCCAATGCGCTGTTTGTCCAGTTGCTGCTGCTGTTCATCCTCATTTTGTCCTCCCGAATGTTATCCCACCATCTGATTCTGGATCTCCCTCTTCCTCTCGTTCCATCTATTGTTCTGCTGAATGCCATTCTAGGTAGTCCATTCTGTCATTCTTGCTATATGGCCTGCCCAATTCAACCTTCTCCTCTTGAGCACTTCCACGATGTTACGGTGTTTGTACAGCCCTATTAATTCTTCATTTCTTCTTATTCTCCATTCCATGTTATTTTCGTCGTATACAGGTCCAAAAATTTTCCTTAGTACTTTTCTTTCGAATATTAAGTTTTTCTTCATCTTTCTTTCTAAATATTAATGTTTCACATCCATATAATATCACAGGTATAATGGTCGATTGATATAAGCGGATTTTGAAGTTACTGCTACGTGATCTTTTTCTTAGAATTTTGATGAAACTAAAAAGTGTCTTGTTTGCTGTTGATAAACGGGTATCTATTTCTATATCTGTTCTGTTGTTATTACTAAAAATACTTCCTAGGTACTTGAAGTGGTCAACAGTCTTGAAATTGAATCCACCTACGGTCAGAGGTGCATCTTCTCTGGTTTTCTTACTTATGGGCAGGTATTCTGTCTTTTCTTCATTAACATGTAATCCTGTTTTCTCAGCAGTTTTGTAGTAATTTTGCACCATTCTGATTAATTCTCTTTTGGAACTACTTATTAGTGCTACATCATCTGCATAGGCAAGTCTTGTAATGTTTACATCCTGTAGCTGGATCCCTTGTGGAGTGGTTTTAGAAAATTCTTTATCAATCTTCTCTAGGACAAGGTTAAATAAAATAGGTGTAATGGCATCCCCTTGTCTCAGTCCAGTGTACACCTTAAAATCTTCGGTTTCTCCTACCGGTGTCTTTATGCGACATAAAGTTTCATCGATGCGCATTTTAACTAATCTGATTAATTTTGATGGTATTTTAAATTCCTTCATTATATTTAGGAGTGTTTGTCGGTGTATGCTATCATAGGCCTTTATAAAATCTACGAATAATATGTGGACATCTACATTGAATTCCCACGCCTTCTCAGTGACTTGTCTCAGGGTGAATAAGTGATCTAATGTGGATGTGTTTCTGCGGGAACCGCACTGGTAGTCCACAATCAGTTCTTCTGTTATTGGTATCAGCCTGTTTAACAGGCAGCTCGATCAGATTTTGTAGGTGACATCCAGTAAGGCAATTCCTCTGTAGTTACCACACACTAGTGGATCATTCTTCTTAAATATGGGGCACACAATTGCAGTTTTCCAATCTGCAGGAATGGTATCCGTCTCTCAAATTGTTTCTATTAACGCCTGTATTTCTAATTTCAGTTGTGGGCCTCTATTCTTTAATAACTCAGCGTATATCTTGTCCTCGCCACGAGCCTTGTTATTCTTTGATTTCTTTATTGCTTGTTGTATTTCATTTAGTGATGGGGTAGTAACTGTATCAGCTGTATCAAATGTATCAGGTTCTTCCAATTTAAAGTAAGAGTGTGGGTCATTGAAGTTGAGAAGTTGTGAAAAGTATGTCTTCCATCTGTTTTGTATGTCACTTTTGTTGGTCAATATTTTCCCATACTGATCCTTTATAAACTGTTCGCTTTTATTGAATTTACCAAATGATTTTTTTAATATTTTGATACATCTGCCTTGAACTGTGATTTTGGAAATCATCCTCAGCTTCTCTGATCATATTGTTATAGTATTCCCTTTTCTCTTGTCGTAGGGTTCTTGGCGGAGTTTATAGTATATTTCCTTCAATGTCATATTGTCCCTTTCTTTAATCCATACATTCCTCGCATTTCTTCTTTCCAGCACTTTTTCTTGACACTTTGTGTTAAACCAAATTTTATTAGGTCGTTTTCTTCCACCTATGATTTTGGAAGCTGCTTCTTGAATACAACCCTTCAGGTGTGTCCATCTGCTTTCGACATCTTGTGTTTCTGCATTGGTCAGTCTCGGTTTTGTTAGGTTGCTTTTAATTTCTTTTGTAAAATTTTCTTTTATATCTACTCTCGCCAGGTTTCCTATGTTGTATCTTGTAATTTCTTCTCTATTTCTATTTACTTTCCTTTTGAGTTTCATTTTTGATATTACTAACATGTGGTCTGTGTCGCAATCCGCTCCCCTAAAGGTTCTGACATCTTTAATGCTGTTTTGGAATCGTTTCTGGATAACTACATGATCTATTTTATTGACTACATTTCGATCTGGTGATATCCATGTTCCTAAATGAATGCGTTTATGTTGAAATTTTGTGCTGCTTATCGTGAGGCCATTTGTCATTGCAAAGTTTATAAGTCGAACCCCATTCTCTGAACTTTCCTCGTGCAAGCTAAAATTTCCGATGGTTGGCTTGTAGATTTCTTCCTTTCCTACTTTGGCGTTAAAATCTCCTAACACTATTTTCACATTGTGCCTACTTAATAAATTGTACGTTTGTTCCAGTTGGCTGTAGAATTCTTCTTTCGTGTTGTCATGCTTATCTTCTGTGGGTGCGCGTGCATTTAGAAATGTAATGTCTAACCACTGCGTCTGAATAGTTATGTATGATATACGGTTATTAACATGTTTGAACTCCCTTACTGAGTTATCTATTGATTTATGAATGTAGAAACCGGTTCCAAATTCATGGTGCTGACCGCACAGTGAACCTGTTCCCTGCCATCTTACTTCTTGGAGAGCTACCAGTTGCACTCTATATTTTCTTAATTCTTTTGCTAGTATTTGGGCAGTTCCAGGACGATACAGGCTTCTAATATTCCATGATCCAAAAGGGAAATCCTTGTAGCTTTGCCAGTTTTTGTTCCAGTAAATCCTGCCCTGTTTCCGAGGCTGGCATTGAGTATCCTGACAGTTTATTTTTTTTTTCTTTTTTTCATGAGTGGGTTGGCAGCCCTCTGCACAACCCCAACCTGGAGGACCAGGAGTCTTGATTTTGGGGTATAATACCCCTCGGAGGGTTGCCTTCACCGCGGCTGAGCGAGCCTATCTTGCCCGTGCTAGTTTTGGTCCACCCCGGGTATTTTATTTCCCCGGTACCCTCTATATCTAGAGAGCATTCCCCTATCCGCCACCTGGGGAGGCGCCCGATGGGGGACTAGCAAACTCCACACGGGGAAAAAGGGGATAATCCGGCCAACTAATGCGATACGATCATTCTTTTTACTGAAGAATGGGGTACAACCCGTCGGCTTTGACCTAGAGTGCTATATATCAAGTGCTTTACTTCGACCAATGACGTCAGAAGTACACACAGGTATGTGTTGTATAGATTTAACAGCAAAGACTAATGTTGATGTTGAGAAAAGAATGTAGGGCAGAGAAAACAGAGGGTAGACATATATCACATACATTCATATTTTGAACGTAATGTTAAATAAATCGCTTCTTTGAGTCATCGCACCCTATTCTTAAGTTGACCTATATAGCTCAAGTGGAGAACGGGATACTAGTGCAAAAAAAGAAAAGGGACAGAAGTAATGTTAGAATGGTATACCTCAGTTGACATCTGAGTTGAACTGTATGCCAAACTTCAGCTGATCTTTATAGGTTATGAAATGATAATTAAATGGACACCCTAGCTGCAAACAGGCGTTGATGTACTTCATTGGGGACATGTTGAAAATGTGTGCACCGACCGGGGCAGCTAGGGTGTCCATTTAATTATCATTTCATTTCTAGCAAAGCTGCATGGTCATCCACGGTAACTGTTCTTTTGGGAACAGATACTACCGTCATACATATTTATAGGTTATCTGCAGTACGGGATACAAATTTTCCAGGTGTTGCCTTTTTCGCCTCCGCTACTACTAGCATCGTATTCTTCAGTAGATACTAGTACTAGCGAAGGCGAAAATGCCGACATACGTAAAATTTGTATCCCATGCTTCAGTTGGCCTACATAAGTAAACTGAAGAATAGGATACTAACGCTAGTGAAGACGAAAAAATCGACGCACATAACATTGGCATCCTGTATTTCAGTTGAACTACGCGAAGGCGAAAAAGACATACATAAAATTGGCATTCCATACTTCGGTTGACCTACATAGGTCAACTGAACTACAGGATACTACCTTCGTTGTTCAACTGAGGTACGGGATGTCAGTATTACGTATGTCGATTTTCTCGTCTTTGCTGCGCAATTGAACGCCCCACAAACTCGTCGTCGTCGTCGTCGTCTTTGCTAGCACTGGCAGCCTAATCTTCAGTTGATCTATAGAGGTAGATTTAATTACGGGATACAAACTTTTGGTATGTTGGTTCTTTCGCCTTTGATAGAACTAATATCGTCTGAAAAATGTAGTAGTAGTAGTAGTAGTAGTAGTGCTAGCGAATGCGAAAAAAAGACAACTGTAAAATTTGTATTGTGTACTGCAGTTGACCAACCCTGCTTAAAGTATTCGGTGTTCGTTCGAATAGATAAATCCATACCTACAAACAAATCAAAAAATAAAAATTGTCCAGAATGAAAAAAAATTCTTCCAAAATATCTCAAACTCCTAAGAATGAAAATAAGTACCGAATGAATTGGGACGAACAAATGATTTAATACAAGCGACAAAAATCGTACACAATGTCTAGCACTGCCTTTTAAAAACACATTCATTTTTTTCAATTTACAATGATGACGCTACGCCACAGAAGATAACCGATTTAGTATTTACGGCTCGAAAATAAAGACTAAATGGAAGATGGTCTGTTAGGAGGCTGCAATACTTGGGTGCGTTCAGCGTTCCGTCAATGAAAAATGAGCCTATGAGATGATGGTTCGCTAATCCACGCCACACGTTTACCCTCCATGGACACTGACGTTGCACCTGACAAAGCCAGAGTGCACCTCCCGCTGGAGGTTTGAGTCCTCCCTCGGGCGTGTGTGTGCGCGTGTGTGCGCGTGCGCGCGTGTGCGTGGGTGGTGGTGGGGGGTGGGTGGGTATGGGGGGGGGGAGGGTGTTGCTCTTAGCATAAGTTAGTTTAAGTAGTATGTAAGTCTAGGGACCGACGACCTCAGTGATTTGGTCGCTTAGGAATTCACACACATTTGAACGAAGCCAACGGGGATTGTCAACAGACTAACAGTGCAAGTTTCGGCGGTTACCCTGGCCATGTTCGGTAAATGTGGCTTCATCCCTAAACAATATACATGATACTTCCGGAGTATCCTGTCTTAATGCACATGTACAGAAGTTAACGCCATTCCCATAATCATTTACATGCCAGCTCTTGACGGCGAGAGATGTGATACAGATGGAACCTATGTTGATGGAGAATGCGTAGCACACTACTTGCCTGACTCACGCCACTTCCTAGTACGATTGCGCGGTAACTAACGCGCTGATCAACTGTAACAGCAGCAAGAACATTAATTTCCACCTCGTCTGTCTTAACTTCTTTCCTTTTGTTCTCTAGGTGTTACACTGCCACTTGCACGTAACTGGTTGACACGGTTGATAAATGAGTGACGAGATCTTGCCGCATACACATTATAAGAACGAACGACACTCCCCTTACATAATGAGCATGTCGGCTTTTTCTGCACTGGAAATTCCAGCCTCCATCCACTACCTACTGCTTGGACTGTCACACAGTGACTGAATAGCAAGTTGCAATGTACTCAAGGAACACGCAAGCACACTGTAAGCAAACATACAGCATGACAATTATTGAACTATATGAAGAAAACGTAAATTAGTTACAAACTACGACGTGCACTCACACTTCAATACGTAAGCGTCTCTACAAGTATTCAGATTTAGGTTATGACATGTTCGATATGGTTTCCATCATTGGCGATGATGTAGTGCAGACGAATAACGAAATTCTGCTCGACCCGCCGAAGTGTCAGAGCATTGATACTGTCGGTGACCTCTTGAAAGGCTAGTTTCAGCTCAGCAGTGTTGGGGTTAATGCTGTACACCTAGTCTTTAATGTAGTCGCACGAAAAGGAGTCGCAAGTGTTCAGATTCGGAGAATATGGCGGCCAATCGAGGCTCATGCCAGTGGCCTCTGGGTAGCCCCGACCCAGAATGCGGTCCCCAAAGTGCTCCTCCAGGACATAACGCTCTTATGCTTCGAAGGGGTCGAGCTCCGTCTTGCATGAACCACATCTTATCGAAGGCAGGGTCATTTGGGATAAAGCGGATGAAACCATCTTCCAAAACCTTCACCTACGGTTCGGTAGTCACCATGCCATAAGGGAATATCGCGATTATTCCGTGTCTGGTCATTGCACACCACACAGTCGCCCGTTGAGGCGAGACTTCTCGGTCGCGCAATGCGGAAGTCTCCCAAACGCGCCGATTTTGCTTATTGACGAACCCATCCAAATGAAAGCGGTCTTCGTCACTAAACCAAACTGTATTCACATCATACTACACTACTGGCCATTAAAATTGCTACACCACGAAGATGACGTGCTACAGACGCGAAATTTAACCGACAGGAAGAAGATGCCGTGATATCCAAATGATTAGCTTTTCAGAGCATTCACGCAAGGTTGGCGCCAGTGGCGACACCTACAACGTGCTGACGTGAGGAAAGTTTCCAACCGATTCCTCATACACAAACAGGAGTTGACCGGCGTTGCCTGGTGAAACGTTGTTGTGATGCCTCGTGTAAGGAGGAGAAATGCGTACCATCACGTTTCCGACTTTGATAAAGGTCGGATTGTAGCCTATCGCGATTGCGGTTTATCGTATCGCGACATTGCTGCTCGCGTTGGTCGAGATCCAATGACTGTTAGCAGATATGGAATCGGTGGGTTCAGAACGGTAATACGGAACGCCGTGCTGGATCCCAACGGCCTCGTATCACTAGCAGTCGAGATGACAGGCGTCTTATCCGCATGGCTGTAACGGGTCGTGCAGCCACGCCTCGATCGATGAGTCAACAGATGGGGACGTTTGCATCTGCACGAACAGTTCGACGACCTTTGCAGCAGCATGGACTATCAGCTCGGAGACCATGGCTGCGGCTACCCTTGGCGCTGCATCACAGACAGGAGCGTCTGTGATGGTGTATTCAACGTTCGGATGAATCCAGGTTCTGTTTACAGCATCATGATGGTCGCATTCGTGTTTGGCGACATCGCGGTGAACGCACATTGGAAGCGAGTATTCGTCATCGCCATACTGGCATATCACCCGGCGTGATGGTATGGGGTGCCATTGGTTACACGTCTCGGTCACCTCTTGTTCGCATTGACGGCACTTTGAACAGTGGACGTTACATTTCAGATGTTTTACGACCCGTGGCTCTACCCTTCATTCTGTCCCTGCGAAACCCTACATTTCAGTAGGATAATGCTCGACCGCATGTTGCACGTCCTGTACGGGCCTTTCTGGATACAGAAAATGTTCGACTGCTGCCCTGGCCAGCACATTCTCCAGATCTTCACCAATTGAAAACGTCTGGTCAATGGTGGCCGAGCAACTGGCTCGTCACAATTTGCCAGTCACTACTCTTGATGAACTGTGGTATCGTGTTGAAACTGCATGGGCAGCTGTACCTGTGCACGCCATCCAAGCTCTGTTTCACTCAATGCCCTGGCGTATCAAGGGCGTTATTACGGCCAGAGGTGCTTGTTCTGGGTACTGATTTGTCAGGATCTATGCACTCAAATTTCGTGAAAATGTAATCACATGTCAGTTCTAGTATAATATATTTGTCCAATGAATGCCCGTTTATCAACTGCATTTCTTCTTGGTGCAGCAATTTTTATGGCCAGTAGTGTAATTCGCATCATGCTCCGCGGCCAACCGTGCAGTTTGAACGTCCTAACGCAAACCGTTCAGAACTTATGACTATTTTATTTCATGTAGTTTAATAATTATCATCCTGTAACAACATCGTACCTAACTACGCAGGATGAATGGCACAAACAAATGTCGGCGTGGAAACTTTTCCAAATACGATTTCTCGTAAACAACCCGCACTAGAATCCTGCGACAAACGCCACTGACATTGTAATTTATCCTGCGCCTAGTTTGTTAACGTTAATAGGCAGTGGTCTATTTAAACATTGTATGTTTGCACAAAAACACACTAAGTATTATTACAATCTGGTGATTGGCTAACAATACGAGTCGATGACTAGCACTTTCCATTTCCACAGTATTTGAGCACTTTAGGTGATTCACGCCGTATATTTGCGCAGTAAAATAGTATTTACTTTGAAACGTTATTAAGGTACACAAATACTATATTTAATTTGTTCCCAGCAGTTTACAAAGGCAAAGGCTACACAAAGGCATGTGAACAGGAATCTATACCACAGTCTAATATGTACAGTCGCGACACTCACTGCTTTGAAAGTTGTTACCATTTGACAGTTCAAGTGTACTAGCGCCCCTAGCGGTCAGAAAGCTCGCCTTCCTCTGATGGCAGACGCGACGTAAAACTGTTTGTTTTTAATTCGTTTTGTACGTAATTTACAAAATAGTTGGTATATTTTTGCGTCGCAAGTGTTAGGAGAACAGCGAGAGACATAAATGATCGTGAAATATAAGTAAACAGAGCACTAACGAACTATTGAATGAAGTGACATAAGCTGCAATATATTCTTGAGAAATAATTAAGAATTAGCATACAATCGCACTTACTCCACTGAAAGTAAGAGAATACACACTGTATATCCGACATATGAAGTATATAGATGCTCTTCCTTGTGTAAAAATGAAGCGACACATCACTTTTCACTACGTTCTGCTTTGCAGGAAGCCTGCTTTCAAAATACAATTTCCATCTTATTCTTTGTGGTATCAGGTTATCTCAATAAGAAGCATGACTGTTTTAAAACTTTATTATATCCCATTGATACATTTAACGAAAATAATTTTTTTTATTTCTTCTCTTGCTCCTACAGACTAAGTCTTGATTCCTGAATTTAATAATGTAAAAGTGCCTCACTTTTACAGTCTTACTAACAGCAACTTGGTTTCACCACAGCACCCAGGTGGAAAATCAACATGTTCACAAAGACTGCACCACAATTACTTATATGAGCATATTCATCAAAAGTAGAAGTCATCTTAGTCTCACATTGAGCTAAAAATTCTTTGCCATCTTCTGTACAAATATAGGCTTCCAAAGTTGCCTTCATAACTTTTAAAATGACAATAAACATTTGTCATTTGCATCTAAGTCTTGGGTGCCGTCTACAAGTACTGTCCTACATTTATAACAGTCATGAATTGTAAGCAGTTTCTTTAATACATAACCAAACACGTATCTCATGTTGTTTGCCTCTCCGAGGTCAGTTCGGACTTCCACATTTGGTAGTCTGATCACTGAACTCGTATCACTGATGTCCAACAGTGGTGAAACAAGTAATTTGGGCGCTGCTTTCATATCCACTATTGTCTGACCCCAGTTGATCGCCTCACAATTGGAGGTAGCTACACTGTGTGTGTTCATTAATTTGCTTAAAGCACAATTATTGAATGCAGCACAAAACTGTCGATGTGATGGGTTGCTACAAAAACCACCTTTATGACTTTATCACTGAGGAAACGTTTTTCAGTGGATCTTGATTACTTTAGCATGTTAATAAACATAACTTGGTTCCAACCAAAACATCATCAACAAACATGTTCAAAGCGCTTATGTTACCCAGAAGTTCTTTAACACACTTAATCCTAGATGAAAAATCTTTCCCATCTACAAATTTCCATGACTGTACCCATGGCTTCAGTGTCTTTAATATTTCCAAACGTCTTGAGGCACTTGTAATGCAGTTCCTTAAGGATACAGGCCCTTTAACACTATATGCAGTAAATATGTCAAAAATATCGTTTACTTTTTGGCAAAAATCTGCAGTAGCAGTAGCAAATGATGATATGGTGCCACAAGTAACAAGTGTGTCAATGCTTGCTGCTACTGTATGACGAACTGCAGTGCTTACCTTCATTTTTGAAAATGCTGGCAGTTGGACAGCTCTTTTAGTGAGCTTGGGGGCCAACTTGTACTTCCTTTCACAATCACTTGGGTACAACTGACAAATGTCCTTCCATGAAGCAGTGCCAATCCATCCTTCTTCTGTTGTGTGGATAATGTTATACCTGAATAAATTATTACATATGCTTTTTATCAAGTGTGGGGTGTCATAAAAAAGTAGATCTTACTCCCTTCGTGTACTAAGCATGGATTAACTGGTGTGATACCCAGTCTGTGCCTCCACTCCACAAAATTCGAGCCTTGGCCAGTCACACATGTTTTTACAACCAAACCAATCTCTGTGAGTTTTTTGACAACTTCAAAAAATATGCATGTCAGATGAGTGGCTCCTACTGGTCCGTTGGAGAAATAATATGCTAATGGCTGTTTAAAATTTGAGAAGATGCCGTTAAACATTATAACTAATGCAGTACTGGCAACCACAGATGTACGTATGAAACCCGTGTCTTCAAATCCAATAACACGATCCCTAGAGCTGTCACATATCAAATTTTCCATTAGTGACATCTCATCCATAGAAAAATTAATAATCATATCAGTTTCTGGTAACTGCTGCACTTTCTGATTTAAAAGATGAAATATGTTATTATTTATCCCACAATTTAATTGTATATCTTCCACATACCTTTGTAAGGTACGTACTGATGGAAGGCTAAAACAGTGTGATAAAAAACTGTATGCCTGCGCACTATAATACAACACATTAAGTGCAAATAATTTAGTTTCATCTTCCCATCTCGCACCACGGCCGGCCGCAGTGGCCGTGCGGTTCTGGCGCTGCACTCCGGAACCGCGGGACTGCTACGGTCGCAGGTTCGAATCCTGCCTCGGGCATGGGTGTGTGTGATGTCCTTAGGTTAGTTAGGTTTAAGTAGTTCTAAGTTCTAGGGGACTTATGACCTAAGATGTTGAGTCCCATAGTGCTCAGAGCCATTTGAACCATTTCTCGCACCACGTTTTCCATTCAATGGTATACTGATTTGGCTTATGAATAAATCGAGAGCATCTTTCTGCAAGTACTTGGAACCAATACCTTTTAAAATGAACTTGTCCTTTTGTACTTGTGTCCTGTGACGTGGTTACAGTTTATTCTTACGATGGGCACTTTCCTTGTCACGTAGTAATTTTGTACGAAGTCTAATGATTTGCACGTTTTTACATTTCACACGATTTTCCAACACGCGAATAATTTCACGTAATCTAAGCTTTTCATCTTCAAAAGATGTCTGTGTTGCTGATTCCGTTATTAGTGATTTTATGTATGTCTCTCTTGCGGAAACACTTGTGGTAGCTGTTTCTTCTGTGTCAGGAGACAGTTTTATTGTTTTTGCAGTAACACTTTCACGTTTGTATGGCAATTTTCTCTTCATCGTAACTAGTTGTGGCTTATTTCGGCACGTCTTTTCCGCGCTCATGAACTGGTTTGACTCGAAATGTAAAGCACAAAACTTCACGTTATTGTGCAAATAAAGGACATATTTTTGCAGCAGGTCCTGTCTCCTACTATTTATTAACCATTTCTTGCTCCTAAAAAAGAAAAACATTCAGTAATTCAATACAGTTTAGAAAAAAATCGTAAATAAAGAGCGCTCTAATGTAAGGTGACCATATTTTCTAGACTCAAATTCGGGACATTAACATATTTCCTAGGCCCAAATCTGGGACACTTTAAAAATTTTGCAAAATGGGCTGTTGTTGTGGTCTTCAGTCCTGAGACTGGTTTGATGCAGCTCTCCATGCTACTCTATCCTGTGCAAGCTTCTTCATCTCCCAGTACCTACCGCAACCTACATCCTTCTGAATCTGCTTAGTGTATTCATCTCTTGGTCTCCCTCTACAATTTTTACCCTCCACACTGCCCTCCAATACTAAATTGGTGATCCCTTGATGCCCCAGAACATGTCCTACCAACCGATCCCTTCTTCTCGTCAAGTTGTGCCACAAACTTCTCCCCAATCCTATTCAATACTTCATTAGTTATGTGATCTACCCAGCTAATCTTCAGCATTCTTCTGTAGCACCACATTTCAAAAGCTTCTATTCTCTTCTTGTCCAAACTATTTATCGTCCATGTTTCACTTCGATACAAGGCTACACTCCATACAAATACTTTCAGAAACGACTTCCTGACACTTAAATCTATACTCGATGTTAACAAATTTCTCTTCTGCAGAAACGTTTTGCTTTTGTTGATGTTCATGTTATATCCTCCTTTCAAGACACAATCCATTCCGTTCAACTGCTCTTCCAAGTCCTTTGCCGTCTCTGACAGAATTACAATGTCATCGGCAAACCTCAAAGTTTTTATTTCTTCTCCATGGATTTTAATACCTACTCCGAATTTTTCATTTGTTTCCTTCACTGGTTGCCCAATATACCGATTGAATAACATCGGGGAGAGACTACAACCCTGTCTCACTCCCTTCCGAACCACTGCTTCCCTTTCATGTGCAATAGCAAAATGGGCTGTATTTATTTATTTATTTATTATACGAGAAGAAGGTTTCAGTTAAATGTAATAAATACAAAATATCAAATTTGTTACAAAGGAAAGCACATTTACATTTTATTAATACCTTCTAAGATGAATGAGTGTGATCAGGGCAACCGTATTTATCAGTGCTGTGAATTTTCTTTATCAAGTCTGTATTTTTCAACAACATACGAAAAAACTCGACACTAGTTTCATGATAATTTATTCTACTTCCCAACATTGCTTTCATGGTTTCTACAGCCAACTGTGTTTCATTACTTGTCCATATATTGTTCATGTGGGAAAATACCCTTTCAGTAGCAGCATTAGTGCCAGGAAGGCAGAAAATAAACTCCACTAGCTTGAGTACATTTGAGAATGGCACATGATTGTGGCTGAAATGAGAAATCATCTCAACCCATCTTTGAGCTGGAACAGTGTTGTTAGCAGTCCATTCAATGATTTTCTCGGTGGTTACAAACTGTTTGACGCTGACATACTCATCATACATTACATTTTCTGCAAACTGAACATATGGCACAGTTTCGCTAACTAGAGAAGAAATTCTTTCAATGTCATCTCATACAGGTATTTGATTCAAGGTAACGCAATTGTAACAGTCAAAGTTCTGGAAACTTTTTTCAGTCCACTTTTTTTAAGTAGGATAGAGCAGTTTCATAGAAAAGTAATAAAGCACCTTAAAAACTCTTTACCTCTGCTGGAAGCAGACCTACCTCTGTTTCAAGAGTTTCAAGAATGTTTTAACTCTTGAGGGTAGGAACTCGTCTTCAATTTTGGACTGCAATGTAGTTTTCAACTTACTAATACAATCAATCACTTTAAATATAGTGACTGTCTGTCCTTCAACTTTAACTGCTTCATGAAATGATGAAGCCTGACTGTGAACAAAGTATAGCCATACTTCAGACAAAGGTTTTTGAAAGAAGTTTTGAAGTAACAATGGACACTTTTTTTCAGATTGGAAGTATGATTTTAGTGGTTTAAACATTTTGATGACTCGCTCAACAGTAGGCAACAATACCAAACATCTTGTTTGAGCATAGCCCAAAATCATTGCAAAATCTGTTTCAACAAAGCTGCTCAAGTCCTTCAGAGTTTCAACTCTCACAGTGTATGATTTGAAATACAGAAATATTTTGTAAACTACCATTTCTATATCTACAGGCAAAATATCAGTAGGTGCTCGAACAGTATATGAGCACCACAACCAACCCCTATCAGTCTATGACCGATTTCCACTTGTAGTTTAGTAAAAACATTATTATGACCTTTTCTTTCAGCACCTCCAGAATTGCAATTAGTGTTATCAGCACACAGTGTAACGACTTTTTCTTCTAGGCTGTTTTTTCTGAGGCAGTCTGTTAAATAGCCGCTCACAATAGTACATGTTTCCCCAGGCAACGATTTTAATTGTAATAATCTTACTTTTACACAAGCTTTGTAATCAATCAAAATATCTGACGAGGAGAGGAAAGACCTTAATATCGTTGTGGTTAGATGCATCAGTCAGAAGTGAAATAAATGTCACTTTTTCTACATCACGTCGCAACATATCACAATTATTGCTTTTGTTTTTGTACGTGCACAAGCAAATTAGACTAATGTGATGTTTCATACCTCTCAGGGTCCTTAGGAAACCTGAAGAATGACAAATGTGGTGTCTTCTTCCTATTTTTACTGCAGTTGATTGCGCTACATACGCTGCCTTCCATAAAAACCATGTAAAAAATGAATATAAACGATGCAGTTTACATTTACTGAATACCGTATTCAGCAGCGTAGTTTCTCCACCGCTTGGAGCGCTGTTGTCGCGGTGTATAACAAAAATGAGCGAGTGTGTCGCGATTGTATATGTTAGACTGTGTCTATACTTTATCATAAGAATAAACCTGACGTAAACAAGCAAAAACACGATGATTGGCCAGCAGCCGTAGCTCTCGTACACTGCTGTTGTTCCGCTCTTGGAAGTAGGTCCAACTTACCTATTAGCTATCTTATTAATGTCTTACTGTAAATGAAACTTTAAAACGTTCAGATGTATTAAGAGCCATCAACGTTCTTCTTAATCATACTTTAGCTTAATTTTTGTTTCTAAAATCATGTGCAGTCACTGTCTCTGTAAGCACTACTTGAGCTCTGAATGCCTAGCTGTTCGTGCGTACCGCGAAAATGGATGACACAGCGCGGAACACCATTGATGGCTAGAAAAAAGTTATTCTCAATGTTTTCACAACATTACTGAGAAAAATCAGCTTTGGCGTTTTTCGAGAAACACTACCTTATTAATGTAATTAATAATAGCTTGTAGATAATGTCCCCGGCGTAATCGGTAGTGACGTCGATTAGTATTTGAGTAGGCTGGCGGGCAGCCATTCGAAACCTGTTGACTTTTTCTTCTGTTAGGTTTCAACACCTAAATCATTTAAATATGAACTTCATAAAATATATGATAATTAACTCATACTCGATCTTTTTCAAGAAAAATGCACGTCTTTTAGTTTCTAATTACATATCACACGCGAATTTCTGGTTTTCATTGCAAGTACACGTAATTAATTATCAATATTTTGTAAAAGATTTTTGAAGTTAAGAAAAAATTAAACAATTACATTTTTTGGACAAAAATGATAAATCAAATACTCTTTATTTGAATATGCCCATTGTTGTGCAGGACAGATGTGGTCTCACACGAGACAGCGTGAGAAGCTTCGTAGAAACATGGGAAACAATAATTTTCGAGGCGTCGAATGGTCGAACAGATGCGGTATTTTTACAGTTGTCATCTTAACGCTGCAATCTGAATCCAATAGATTTGATCTGGAGCCAAGTTAAGGCATTTGTCACGAGAAATAACATTCAAGCTGCCAATCGTACTGGAACTAATGCACGAAACGTTGTGACACGTCACTGCCGAACGATGGCGAAATGCAGAACAAAGTATTGAAAGAGGAAGAAATGTGGACTTTATGGTGGCTTGAGATTCTGTTTCTGATCGCCTCGTTATCAACGTAGCAGTACTGAAATGTACTGTATTCCTCGGAGTCTCATATGGAAGGAGTTCAGAGATTACCAGACGACTGATAGTAATAACTTAAGTGACTTCAATATTTAATTACATGGTGCAGGAAAATTACCCTTGTTAAAGGCAGGAATTTTCATAGCTCTTGTTTTTAATAACAAAGCTGTGTTAGCTAAGATTGATGATGATGATGATGATGATGATGATGATGATGATGATGAATCGAACCCGGCCGGGAATCAAACCCGGGACCCCGTGATCCAGAGGCAGCAACGCTAAGATAGAGAGCATGTTACGTTTTTCATCAGATCACTTAAGAAGCGTATGCCCTCAGTTTTACCATTATTTCCTTCTGTTCAAAAACTAAATAACATTCAAGGTTATATTGTTCTCTGCTCGTTTCTTTTCAGGTCTTCACTACAAGTGTTCACATCACTTCAGGTTAGTTGAACCAGGTAGCTGGCCAGTACTTTCCATGTTAAATGCCCCGGTAAAGCTGTTGTACCGTATTATCGCTGAGTCGATGTACGCGTAACCACAGCATAAAAAGTATCCTCATTATCGTACTTGACTGTACTCGACACAGTTTGACACCCGCTCCACGTGAAAATAAATCCAATGATCTTCCAGCAAACGCTGAGGAATACGTGGAGTAATGTTTAGATGATGTTTATTCTCGAAAGGAGTATAGCCGAATCCCTAAGAATATATATAATGGGCAGAGAGGTCGGTACGCAATAACTCACTGTCGATGCACGTAACAAATCCTTCTTTCACCAAACCACAACGATGTTCACAGTAGCAGTTGTGCTATGGAGTACAATGAGTGGTTATGATGGTGGTTTTCTGTATTGGCATCTGCTGGAGAAAAGCGTTCTCCTTAATAAGATACTTAGAAGAAAGGTATGGTTGCATCAATTTAATGAAGACAGATCTGCAGGGAGTTACTTGAAATTTGCCAATTACCCAAATAGTCAGGGACTACACCCCCGTTTGACTATAGTAACGCTTGCCACAGTTTTGAAGACATAAGAACCAATATACCTGGTCATTCTAACTTCTGACTATGCATCAGTCCAAAGGAAGAAGTATCATAATACGGTAAGTGAACACGGTTAACTTTTTTAAATATTTTCACACTTCCATTGGGTATTGTTTATAACGAAATGTTAATGTGTTATTACGTATTGGGATATCGGACTGTAAAGAAACTTGTCTCGTTCATCAGCCGTACTTGGGCGTTATTGGCAGTTGTCTTATCGGACTTGCTCACCCATAATGAGCACTTAAATTTGTTTTTAATTCTGATGTCATATGGTGGTCACCCGATGTCGGATCGGAAGAAAAAATATCAAATTAGCAATTTTCTGTTTGGGGATAGGACACAGAACACAAGGTGGCCTTGAACTATTTGATTGCCGAAATATGCATTTTTCCGTGCAGTGTGAATGGGTGTATACTTCAATGGTGACTGGTAGTTTGTGTCTACACTGTGAAGGTCAGATAATTCAATATTGACATGCATAGCGACTGTTAATGCTTAAACTTATCATCAGACACTAAAGGCAAGACTTTGATTTTTAAAAGTCATCCTTTATGCCCCCCCCCCCCCACACACAATCTTTAGCATATGGCGATTGTTGTTGCTGGTCTATTTCATTCCACTGGTAACACCTTGTAATATGGATAGCCTGCCTTTTGATTCTTTTTTCTCCCACGATTTTTCCTTCCAAGATATATTTACGGATCTGTTATCGCGAATGTGTCCAATTAATTTAGATGTTGTTCTCTGTATTATTTTAACCAATATTTTCTTGATAATTTCTTGTAGTCGTCATTCATTGGATTTTCTTTTAGTCCAAATGTTCGTGTGACTTTTCTCTATACGCTCATATTTTCTGATTCCACTCTTGACAGCTATAGGCCTAGCTTAAACTGCTGGGAATACTGAATAAAGGGATATAACACGTCAGCTTTGAAACATGACGTCACAAGTTACCACAGTTAATGCATTGCAAAAACGTAGATGACTGTTGAGAAATAAAGAAATGTAACACAGACAAAACAGATCCTAGACATACACCACATATTTCCATATTTCGAACGTAATTTTATATGTATTGCCTTTTTTTTACAGTAGAAAGCCCTAGTATCCTACTCTTCAGTTGTCTATATAGGTCACCTGAAAGATACAATACTAGAGCTAGCAGAAAAGACATACGTAACATGGGCCTGAAGCACCTCAGTTAACATGTACCCAGCAGACCTACTACCAACTGAAGTACAGGATACTAGTTTTACGTATGTTGGTTTTTTCACCTTCGCAAGTACAAGTATGAACTGAAAAATAGGAAGGAGAAAAAGTGACAGACGTAAAATTTGTATCCCCTATTTCAGTTGACCTATATAGGTAGACTGAAGAATAGGATACAACCTTTGTAGTTGAACTGTGGTAAAAGATGCCATTGTTATGTATGTCACTTTTTCGCTTTCGTTAGTAATAGTATCCTATTCTTCAGTTGATCTACATAGCATAGGACGTGGATCAACCGTAGAGGAAACAACAATTGGAATGACTTAGTATCAGACAAAAGTATAATTCAAAATCTGTACTCGTATGATTTAAAATTACCACAAGCAACAAAAAGCATACGCAATATCTCTCTCTTAATAACACATTCATTCATTCATTCATTTTTACTTAAGATTATGATGCTTTGCCACAGAAGATAAATCATTTATCTGTGGCTCAAAAATGTCTATAACTAAAATATGATGTAATTGGTCAAAGTCGACAAGTTGTATGCCACTTCTCAGTTGACTCAAAATGCTCCAAGTAAATGTCCTAATTAATGTGTTTTGTTGTTTCAGTTGTAAGGTGTCAGTTTGTTAATAAATTAGGCCTACTCCTAATTTTGAAAGTTCTTTTAATATCCAGTGTATTTATCACCTGTTACTGTAGGGCCTGCTTCTTAAGGAGCAAAATCTACTTCCATCAGAATTGTATTTCCTTAATGTTTGCCCTTATTTGTCTGCTTTTTTTTGTCTACGATCATTATTTTGGTCTTGTTTGTGTTTATTTTTAGTTTGTGGCAAAATTTTTAATATAATTATACATAATGTCCTTTCCAGAACCCGTTATGATTATTAAATTGCCATCGAATTGAATATAGTGCGTCCGATTACAGTTGATTTCCATCCCTTTTGTGCCATGTTTTATTGTTTGTATTGCATTTTGTATAAACAGTTTAAATAAATATGGAGAGACAACTTTTTATTCTAAAGTATTATTTAATGCCACTGATATCTATTTCTGTACGCAAATTTTTTAACACATTGAGAACTAGCCTTTTATATATATATCTCCAGTCTACCTCAGTTTAAGTCAGTTCTCCAAACGTCGTCTTCCAGTCCACCCTTAAAATATTGAAATCAAATTTTGTAAGGTGTTAACTACATATGTACCCAGATAAAAAAATAGTAATGTAAAAAGCTTACAAGTATGTGTTGCTGAATGAGGCCCCACACACATCTTAAACCATCCTTGTATGTGAAGTAAAGTGTAGATGTTGTGTTGTTGCAGCACAATGTTGGGAGTCTGCCTGGCACGGAAGATCCTGTTTCACCCACAGCAGCGGCAATGTGCACACTGGAACATTGCCACACGCCTCTACTCCTCACACGTGGAGTACAGGCCTATTCGGAGCGTCATGTGTGCAAACAGAGGTACTATATCTACATACAACTTAGTTTCCACGATTACACAGTTCATTTCAAACACACTCTCTCTCTCTCTCTCTCTCTCTCTCTCTCTCTCTCTCTCTCTCTACCCCCCCTCCCCCCCTCCTACACCCCTCATCACCACCACCACCTTTCGGCCTTTCACAACCACCCCTCTCCCTCCCTCTCGGCCCACCACCCCTCTCCCTCCCTCTCGGCCCACCACCCCTCTCTCCCTCCCTCTCGGACCCTCACCATCACCCCTCTCCCCCCTATCGTCCCCCCTCTCCCCCTATCGTCCCCCCTCTCCCCCTATCGTCCCCCCTCTCCCCCTATCGTCCCCCCTCTCCCCCTATCGTCCCCCCTCTCCCCCTATCGTCCCCCCTCTCCCCCTATCGTCCCCCCTCTCCCCCTATCGTCCCCCCTCTCCCCCTATCGTCCCCCCTCTCCCCCTATCGTCCCCCCTCTCCCCCTATCGTCCCCCCTCTCCCCCTATCGTCCCCCCTCTCCCCCTATCGTCCCCCCCTCTCCCCCTATCGTCCCCCCTCTCCCCCTATCGTCCCCCCTCTCCCCCTATCGTCCCCCCTCTCCCCCCTATCGTCCCCCCTCTCCCCCTATCGTCCCCCCTCTCCCCCTATCGTCCCCCTCTCCCCCTATCGTCCCCCCTCTCCCCCTATCGTCCCCCCTCTCCCCCTATCGTCCCCCCTCTCCCCCTATCGTCCCCCCTCTCCCCCTATCGTCCCCCCTCTCCCCCTATCGTCCCCCCTCTACCCCCTATCGTCCCCCCTCTACCCCTATCGTCCCCCCTCTCCCCCTATCGTCCCCCCTCTCCCCCCTATCGTCCCCCCTCTCCCCCCCTATCGTCCCCCCTCTCCCCCCCTATCGTCCCCCCTCTCCCCCCTATCGTCCCCCCTCTCCCCCCTATCGTCCCCCCTCTCCCCCCTATCGTCCCCCCTCTCCCCCCTATCGTCCCCCCCTCTCCCCCCTATCGTCCCCCCTCTCCCCCCTATCGTCCCCCCTCTCCCCCCCTCTCCCCCCCTAACGTCCCCCCTCTCCGCCCCTAACGTCCCCCCTCTCCGCCCCTAACGTCCCCCCTCTCCGCCCCTAACGTCCCCCCTCTCCGCCCCTAACGTCCCCCCCTCTCCGCCCCTAACGTCCCCCTCTCCGCCCCTAACGTCCCCCCTCTCCGCCCCTAACGTCCCCCCTCTCCCCCCCTATCGTCCCCCCTCTCCCCCCTATCGTCCCCCCTCTCCCCCCCTATCGTCCCCCCTCTCCCCCCTATCGTCCCCCCTCTCCCCCCTATCGTCCCCCCTCTCCCCCCTATCGTCCCCCCTCTCCCCCCTATCGTCCCCCCTCTCCCCCCTATCGTCCCCCCCTCTCCCCCCTATCGTCCCCCCTCTCCCCCCTATCGTACCCCCTCTCCCCCCTATCGTACCCCCTCTCCCCCCTATCGTACCCCCTCTCCCCCCTATCGTCCCCCCTCTCCCCCCTATCGTACCCCCTCTCCCCGCCCACCCCTCCACACTGAGCCGCTGTGGTGTTGCATTACGTTCTTCCACTTCTGGAATGATGTCTGCTAGTTTGAGTAATGTGTAGTTACAGAACCTTGCTGATTAGGGCTCCAGTGCACAATAAACTTCAGAAAGTAATTTTTGTTTCTTTATTGTAACAACATGCCACCCCAATAGAAAAACAGTTTGCCTGTATCTACAGCTTACTCGTATTAACTTATTTTGTAATTCCAGGTGAAATAGCAATAAGAGTTTTCCGGGCATGTACTGAACTTGGCATTCGATCTGTGGCCATATACTCAGAGCAGGACAAGATGCACATGCACCGGCAGAAGGCGGACGAATCGTACATGGTGGGCAAGGGCTTGCCACCTGTCCAGGCCTACCTCAACATCCCAGAGATCATCCGTATCGCTAAGGTAAGCCGAGTTCGATGCTGTAGGGAAAGGAAAACTTTTTCCATCTTTCTGTGGCATAAGCAACTTCTGTTATGTCTGCAACTTTTAACACAGAAGCAAAGACAAGCTGGAGAATCGAACACATCTGCTATTGACATTTACTTGGACATAAATATATGTGAGAGACAGGAATCGCATGCGTGGCATGAATTTAAACATTGTCTTTCACATCTTGTAGACCATGCTGTATGCTCTTACCCATGAGAATGCTGTAATTCCCAAAGTTCCTCTGTCCTACTTTCCATAACTCTGCAAGTTGTGTGGGTCCAATGCTTAAGATTTTCTCTTACACGTCATCTTGCAGATGTTACATGGAAGTGAACATGTAAATTCTATCTTCATAGATACCCAAAAGACCTTTGACTCTATACCTGGCCATTGAGTGCAAACCAAAATATGATCATATAGAGTTTCTTCATAAATATGTGACTATCTCAGGGGAATGTTTTAACTAATTTAACCCAGTACATTATACTGGATTGTGAATGTTCCACAGAAATGAAAGTAATTTTATGATTTAATCATGGCTGTAATTTTCAGCAACTTAGTATATATTGCAGAATTTCCAGTCAGTTGCAAATGTATTTTTATTTTGTTTTATCAGTTTTAACTAATTAATTAGTCATCTTCAGAAGCCTACAAAATTAAAATTAGGGGTATTATAAATCTTTAGACCTTGGCTGTATACTTATGTAAAGAATTAGTAGTAGTATATTACAGAAACTTAGTTGAGCAGGTATCAGTATCTTCTTCATTGAAGCATAGTGGTGTGATAAAATTTACTGCATCAATCACGTAATGTACATGTCGAGCTGATGTGCTAGCAGCAGTCAACGCGTGAAATAAAATCGTCATACCTTCTGAATAGTTTGCGTTAGGACATTCAAACTGCGCAGTTGGCTGTGAGGCATGATGGACATTAGTATGCACATGCGCACATGTCTTGTTGTCAGCTATTTGCATGTGAAAATGTCATGGTACAGCATGCCTGAGCGTATAGCGCTTCTGAAGGCCTACTATGCAATCAAAAACAGCCGAACTGCGTCTCAAAGGAAGTTAGTGACCAAGTTCAAATTAAAGACAACCGGTACAAGTGTGTTAACAATCAAGAATTTGATTTGCAAGTTGGAGAGAATGGGTAGTGTTTGTGATGACAATCTTGGCAATGTCAGTTGTCCAAAAAGATTAAAAATGTCTGAAAACATTGAGAAAACGTGTTGTTTGAAACCAGCCCCAGTAAATTGCTCAGGTGAGCTGCACAACATGTGGGAATCAACTGGGAGACACTGTGACAAATTGTTGAAGACCTGCATTTCTTCCCATTCAAAATTCAAACCATGAAGCCCCAGGGCTGTGGAGCAATGGTTGTTCCGCCAACACTACTGCCCATAGAATTGACGAACACGACTTTGATGTGAATATGGTATGGTTTAATGACGAAGCCTACTTTCATTTGGATGGGTTCGTCAATAAGCAAAAGGTCTTATTTAGAGGAGTGAGAATCCACATTTCATGATTGAGAAGTCTCTTCACCCTGAACGGCTAACTGTGTGATGTGCAATGTCCAGTCACGGAGTAATCAGTGCAATATTCCTTGATGGCACGGTTACTACCAAATGATATATGAAGGTTTTGGAAGATGATTTCATCCCGTTATCCTAAGTGACCCTGATTTCGACAATATGCGACTCGTGCAGGGCGGAGCTTGACCCCCTCGAAACAGGACAGTGTTTTGATGTCCTGGAGGGCATGGACCTCGATTGGCCACCATATTCTCCGGATCTGAAGATGAGATACCTTTTTATGGGCTATGTTAAAGATAAGGTGTACAGCAATAACCCCAAAACGGTAGCTGCGCTGAAAACCCTCATTCAGGAGGTCATCAACAGCGTTCAGACACTGCATCGAGTCATGCAGAATTTAGCTATTCATTCGCACCAAATCAACGCTAGTGAACATCTCATGACCTAAATCTGAATATCTGTAGTGACATTCACATGTTGAATAAAGTGTATGTACGCAGTAGTTTGTAACTGATACGTTTTTCTTCGTATAGTACAGTAATTGTCATCCTGTATATAAAACCATATAAAAAGAATATGAAGAAGGTATTGATGTCTTCTAAACCAGTACTAAGTAAGTTTCCGTAATATCCATCTTATACTTTACATAAATGTATAATTAAGGTCTAAAGACTTAAAACACCCCTCATTTTGTAAGCTTCTGAAGGTGACAAATTAATTTGTTGAAACTGGTTAAGTGAAATAAAAATACATTTACAACTGATGACAGAATTTTGTTCTGAAGTGAAAGTAACATTAGGTGTTTCACAGGGAAGTGTAATACATAAGCAGTTTATCAGGCAGGATCAGCAGCACTAAGCTAATGATGCTGTTGTCTTCACTAAAGTAGAACATTTGCATGCTTGTAAGGAATTTCAGAACAATTTCGAAAAAACTTCTGTTTGGTGTATTGTTTGGCAGCTTTCTTCAGATATGGATAAATATGAGGTAATGACTATAATAACAAGAATGTTAACAGGACACTAGTGCATCCAAGCTTATATTATTGAGAAACAGCCTACATTGTATATTTTGTGTAGGGATCATGAGAATAAGGTAAGACAGACAGATTAGATATGTATAGAGGTATATAGGAAGTTATTTTCCCCTCACTCAATATGGGCTTCCCTAGTGTATACATGGATATAGAAAATTGGGGATCATGAAGTAGATGAGACAAAGGAGTTCTGCTACTTTGGAAACCAAATAACACATGATGGTCAAAGCAAGGACGTAAAAGGGGCATTTCTGGCCAAAAGAAGCCTGAACACTTGTCTTATTTTTGGGAACAAATTTCTGAGAATGTATGTTTGGAGTACAGCATTGTATAGTAGTGAATCATGGACTGTAGGAAACGTAAAGAAGAAGAGTATCTGATCATTTGAGATACGGTGCTGTAGAAGATGTTGAAAATTAATTGGACTGATGAGACACCAGACAAGTGCAAGTAGCATCACACTCTCAACGTTCCGTACAAATGTAGTTATGTGTATAGGCAGACAATGAAACTAATAGTTTAGTGTGGCTCAGTGGCCTGGTGCAAGTTTTTCTATTGGACACCACTTTGGCAACTTGCCAATTATCCAACCAGGGAAAGTGGACCTTCAGTTTAACATGGAATCTGCACCACATGTTATTTCTTGCTACTTCTCACATTGAGGAGAAGTGAAAGTTAGCATAAAGAAGACTGAAAAATCTGTGGTTCACCCAATATTTGATCCCGTGACCTCTCAGTATCAGGGCACGTGCTTTACTGCTAGATCATCATGATAGTTTATCTATAGATTTTCATGATTGAGTTTGTGATTATTGAAACATACTATGTGACATAAGTATTTTGATTGCATTGACTCAGAAGCTTCAATTTTTCACACCACCAAGGAACCTTGGACCTAAGTATCTTACATACAGTTTGATCCTGTAAGGGTTTTGTTTTTACTGATTGTGGTACAGAACCTGAAAAGTTAAACTCTCCACAGAACTGACAACAAGAGAAATACTGGAAAACATTGACCAGAAGAAGGGACAGGATGTGTGTTAAGTGGCAGGGAACACTTCCATGTCACTAGAGGGTGCTGTAGGAATATATCCAATAAATTATTGAGAATTCAAGTGCTACTCTGAGGTGAAGGGGTTGGCAAATGAGAAACAATTTATGTGAGAGATTGGAATCTTGTACAGAATATAAATTTAAGCACAAGACTTTCACACCTTGTAGACTTGGTTGCATGTACAGACCTACCAGCAAGCAGCTTTCAATCTGATATAAACAGCTATTACAACAGTTCCTTCCTCTACTTGCCCTATCTGTAGGTTTCTTTCTGCAAGTTGTGTGCATCTATAAATAATGCTTAGTATGAAATGATACCATTGAGTGTTCTATCAGCCTAATGTTGTACATAGGAGAACGATGTAGACGCCATCCATCCTGGATACGGATTCCTTTCGGAGCGCTCGGACTTCGCACAGGCCTGCATAGATGCTGGCCTCCGCTTCATCGGTCCATCACCTAAAGTCGTGCAGCAGATGGGAGACAAAGTGGCAGCTCGCAAGGCCGCCATAGAGGCAGGTAAGAAGCTTTATGCCCTGTGCCACCAGGTCTTCAGTTTCCAATAACACTAAACACACTGTCTCAAAGAAGTGCAGTCTGGATTGTTAGTTCTGTATTTGCATTCATCATTGAAATGTACCTTCTAGTTATCGGTCATCATCAGACTGCCCAATATTTCAATGAAAACTAACAACTTTTTCTATTGCTCTTTGTTTCACTGCAGATGCAAAATGAGAGTTGTGCCCACATGCAAAGTTCGGAGTGTGTGTCGTTATAGTAGAAACAATTCCAATAAGAATTGTCTGAAATGTTACATCGATGATCCTTCAGTTTTTATTTGTTAAAACAGACACTTGAATTTTTATGTGTGTGCTTGACTCGATGACATCCAGCTAACAATAACTTGACAAATACCTTGATTGAAAGCCATAAAGATAATTTGTTGCAAAACGGAGCTGAGATTCATCTGGCATCTCCTGCTATACATTTTATGTTTCCACCAATTTGTAGTCCTTGTTAAAAAAATCATTTATTTGGTCATGAACGGGCTTGTGGCTGAAACTGAATTTGGTGTCAACTGAATTTCGCAAACACAGATAAAATGACGTGTGACTTAAGGACATTAATTATACAGAAGATATAAAAGAAACAAAAAATGACATAATTTTTAAAAAGGAAAGTATTGCATTTTATTCCACGCCAAGATGATTTAATTAAAATAAAAAATAAAGTTGTGTATGTGAATATTGTTACATTTAGCAATAGTTGAAAAAAAGTTACATTGACAATTGTAATTTAATATTTGTATAGCTGAAATGTAATATAACCAGCTGGAAGAAGGAACTGAGTTTTGTCATTTAAAATAAAGCTGGTAGTCTGTGTCATATGTTTTTTGATGTTTTTTGTGTGTGTGTTGTCGTGTGACTAGGGCCTCCCGTCGGGTAGACCATTCTCCAGGTGCAAGTCTTTCGATTTGACGCCACTTCGGCATCTTGCACTTTGATGGGGGTAAAATGATGATGATTAGGACAACACAACACCCAATCCCTGAGTGGAGAAAATCTCCGACCCAGCCGGGAATAATCGAACCCGGGCCCTTAGGATTGACATTGTGTTGCGCTGACCACTCAGCTACTGGGGGCGGACATATGTTTATTGATTTCAAGTATTACCAGTTGGGTCATCTTTCTTGTTTTCATAACCATATGGAAACCTTCACAATCTACATTTTATTTGTTTTCTCTTAAAAAAATGTTCAGCAAAAGTAGTTTTCCAAATAATAATAGTATTAACTTCATAATCTTTTGTGAAATTTGCATTTTTCTGTGAAATGTACCTTTGTTTATTCTTGGCTCTTTATATTTGATATAACATTCTCCACTTGTAAAGGTCTTTAATGCTTGTCCAATGTTTTTGTCAGTTTCATATTATAGTCAGTCATGTTCCGTTTGATTTCCTACAAAACACCAATACTTTATACAAGAATTGCAATTTTATGTTCTATGAACAACTAAACCTGCATATTTTTACCTTCCATTGTTAACTCATTTATTTATGAAAAATATTTCAAAATAAACCAAAAACCTCTCTTTAGTATCGAGAATTTTTATCCTATTCCAGAAAAGTATATGAAAATACTAAAATACAGAAAAGAAAAACTTCTGATCAAGAAATACACATGTATCTTGTGCTTCACTATTCTGTGGTAATGTGCATTTAATGTCTCTCTGAGTCAGATACATGTCAGCATCTAGCAGGCAATGTGTGTTATTGTTGCTAGGAGCGTAACTGATTGTAGCCGATTCATGATCGAATACTGCAAAAAATCAAATTTTTAGTTCAGCTTAGTCAGTCATTTAGACTATGCTGCTCCTGTAATGGAGTCTCACAAGCATCAGTACTAGTCCCATCATGATCTTAATCTGCATTTATGATCTCCCAAAAACTTCAAATGGTGGTTCAACAATATAATGTCTGCAGATGACACATACATACTAATCGAGCATCCAAACTCAGCCTTTGCAGATGCAGCTTAGATGGTAGCTGAACAGGCCTTCAAGTTTTTAACAGCTAACAGATTAAGACTTGATATATACATAAGGATTAAAGGAGACTGCTCACCAAAAAGCAGAAGTGTCAAATTGTCGATAGACGCACACAAAAAGTAAACTTGCTAGCATTTGGAGTTATTCTTTGACGAGCTAGAGTAAAACAAACGCGTGCACACACTCGCGTGCCTATGTCCCTGTATGGTGCCGGGTAGACTAACAGTGCCAACGCTATTTTTCAGCAAATGGAATTGTTGGGGGCATAGCGTCAGGTGGAGTGAACAGAGGAAGGTGGAAGGCAGGGAGGGGGATGGGAGTGGGTGGGTAGTGCTCAGAGGGAGGCAGCCAACCAGTGTGGCAGCTAGGAATGTGGAAGGGAAGGGTGGCAGGTATTTTTTTGGTGTAGAAGGGATGGCAGCTGTCAGAATAGGTGTCTGTTTTGTTGCTTGGTGAGTTTAACGTGAATAGAGGTGTGAATGGAGCCATCAGAGAGATGGCACGCTAGGTAGAAGAGGAGCAGGTGAAGTGGGCAGGGGAAAAGGTGTAGAGGTTTTGAAGAAATGTGGAGAGGTGTCTTGGCCTTAAGTCCAGATCATGAAGATAACAACAACGGACCTGAAAATCACTCCACTATTTATCTGCTGTGATGTAAACTTTGCATAGCATGCTGAAGGCCTCACACGAAAGCCTTCACAGCCAGGTAATCCCCCGAACCTAGTCAACAAAAAGATTTTGTTGTGTGGTGCGGCAGCTGTCCTGTCACCCTTGCCTATTCACATTCCCATGTTGCGTTCAGTGTGTGTTGCTTCCCACTGGCCTGTACAGTTGTGCCAGCCTGTATCCCTGCCACCCCTCCCTCCCACATTCCTGGTTGGCAAACAGGCTGCCTCCCTCTGAGCCACTAGCAACCCACCCCCAATCCCTCTCTTTGCCTTCCACCTCTCCTCCCTCTACAAACACCACCTGACACTACTCCCACGGCAACCAGCCCACCTGCCGAAAAATAGCATTGGCACTGTTAGGCAGCACCACGTAGGGGCGTTAGGTGTGTGGGTGTGTGCCTGTGTTTGTTTTGCTCTAGCTTGTCAAAGGATAACTCAAAAAGCAAGCACGTTTTCTTTCGTGTGTACCTATCAACAGCTCAGTGCTTCTAATTTTCAGTGAATGGCCTCCTTCAATAATAGTGTTCACATTCTACAGTAACTTTCCTACAACATTTAAGTTTTGATATAGTACGGAAATTTATGGCAGAATGTAAATACTCAGAAATTTATTAACTGACTGCGAATTTCTTGTCATCAGCTGTATTAGGTATAGATCTACTACCCAATAGTGACAAATGAAAATTTATGCTGGGTTCAAGTCCGGTCCAACTGTCACAGTTTGTTACTAGATTCACGCACATAAAAGTTAAAATGCAACCTACATACAGATGAATTAGTCAGGAAACTACATTCAGTGTGTTGTGCCCTTAGGAGTGTCTCTCACTGTTGCACGTTTTCACTCCCTGCAGAATTAACTCCTTGGGACAGTGGACCTAAAATAAATAAAGTATTTATTGAGCAGAAGCAAACTGTGAGAATATTGTGTAAAGCAGATAAACATCTCTCTCTCTCTCTCTCTCTCTCTCTCTCTCTCTCTCTCTCTGAAGTCTTTTTAAGAATCTTTGTATTCTTACTTTAACTTTCCAGTAAATGTTCTCTTTCATTGCTGATAATAAAAATCACTTCACTCAGAACTGTGATTTACACATTCACAATAGAAGACAAAATGATTTTCATGTAGACTTTCTTGTATAAGATTCAGAGAGGGGTTTATACTCTTGTGCAAAAGTGCTCAGCAAGCTCACACCTAACTTAACGGAAGGAATTGATGATCTTGACCAGTTCATAAGAAATTTAAAAACATACTCATGAGCAACTCTTTCTGCAAACTATCTGGATATCAAGATTCAAAGATTATTGAATGAATGAATGGAAAGTTCTGTTAACTACATAACAAAAAGGAGTGTGTGTTGTAAAATTGTGTGATGATTAGTTATGTACTGTGTTTTTTCTTGAAAAAATACAGTTAAATCACTTAAATTTTAAGCTACTGATGGCGTATAAACTTCAGCTATTTCTTCTTCTTCTTCTTCTTCTTCTTCTTCTTCTTCTTCTTTTTTTTTTTTTTTTTTTTTTTAAGTGACTTACTCATCAGTAGCATTAAAAAATATAGTGATCATTCATTATTAACAAAGTAAATAGATGAAGAGTCTGTGTTTTATCTTATGTTAATGCATAGATTGACTCGCTCCACACCTCTTTGTATGCCCGGTCTTGATAGGCTCACGGAACAAGATAGAGAATGGACAATAAGTTCATAACTAATGTCCATAATTACAAAAGAAACAGATTAAATGTAATCGCAGATGAACAGCTTGTAGTCAACAGAAATGAAATTGATAATTATTTTACTAGTCTAGAATGTTAGAAGTTCAGGTGGAAAATCTTACATGATGTTAGTCTCAACGAATGCTGTTATCATATCTTGAAAGTCAATTGGTGCAATCTTGTTTGTGAATAAACTCTCATATTGCTTTTTTAAGCTTTAAAAGCATTGTCCACATTGTTATCAGTTCAAATATTAACCCCACTCTGTGATGTTGACAGCAACACATAAGCAGCCAAGCATTGATTGCAAAATGGTTAATTTATAACAAGAATGCTGTTAAAATTGTCCTAATGATGATTTGTGGTGGTGATAAGCATACAGACATCTTTGATTCCTGACTATCTGATAGCAGAAGAAGGCAAAGTTCAAGTCACTTAAATTGAAAACGTTGACATTTGTTGCAAATATGGAGAAAAATGCAAGTTATAAATCATAAGGAAGCTAGTCTACAGATTGGTATTCAACTCGGTAAAAAGGTAATATTTCTGAGTGAATGAGTAACTGTTTGGGTAAATCCACAGGAAGAATTATGCGGCCTTTCTGTTAACAATTTAGGAAAAGACAGATTGCTACTTACCATAAAGAAGAGACATTAAGTTGCAGACAGGCATAATTAAGACACTTACGCGAGTCCTATCACAGGTTCATCCTACCCCATCATGGGCCAGGCCACCTGTGAAAACTTCCATGTCATTTACAAGTACTGTAGCAATCATTGCACAGCTTTTTATATTGATATGACTACCAACCAGCTGTCCACCAGGAGAATAGCCACTGCTAAACTGTGGCCAAGAGCAAAGTAGGCCACCAAGTGGCACAACATAATACACTTGATTTCAATGGCTGCTTCACTACCTGAGCCGTCTGGATCCTTTCCTCCACCACCAGCTTTTCTGAACTGAGCAGATAGGAGTTATCCTTACATCACATTCTCTGCTTCAGTAATTATCCGAGCGTCAACCTACGGTAACACACTGTCCCCGCACCCTCCACCCGACAGTTTCCACCCCCTCTGTCCTATCATATCCTTCCCACTCTTATCTCCCATCCTGTTTGCTGCTCTCTGCCAATGCATCCGCCCCTCTTTCCCCATTCCTCTCCCAGTTTCCCCACATCCCTGCCCCACAATCTCCTGACGCTGCACCTTTTGATATTCTGGTCTCTGCACACACCACCAGACAGCATTCATCTCTCTCCTCCTGTACACTACTATCCCTTCCCCTTTCACTTCTCCAGCTCCTCCAGTTTGCTGCGTAGAGGCCCACATGATAGTTGCATTCTGATCCAAAATGCTGGAGTTGGCAGTCACCTGTGCATGAGGTGTGCTTGCTTCTGTATATGAAAATGTCTTTTCATTGTTCCTCTCTGCAACTTATTGTATCTTCTTTATCGTAGGTAGTTAGCTGTCTTTTTCCTACATTGTTGATATTCCTACCTGGCGTTGCCATTGTTTGACGTTCCTATTACACACGTACTTTACTTACCAGACAGCTTAATGTTAACCAATTTTTTGAACATCTTGTTTTGTTGCGTCAGGTGTCGCTGTTGTCCCTGGCACACCAGGTCCCATAACAAAGCTGGAGGAAGCAAAAGAATTCTGTCTGAAGCATGGATTGCCCATAATTTTCAAAGCTGCCTATGGAGGTGGTGGCCGTGGCATGAGGGTTGTCCGCAAAATGGAGGTATGTAACTGAAGTGGTCGCAATCTTAGTTGCATGGGTGACACATCGCTGTATTTTGGTGTCCATTGAGGTAGTTTACAGTGTCCTCAAAATCACATTTGAAAATGTGAAGAGGTGATGTTGGAGTTGCTAAATCGCACACTGTCAAAAGAAAAAAAAAGGTCTAGTCTGTATTAAAAAAGAGAAGATTAAAATTTGAACTCATTGTCTACAGTCAGATTACAAAATTTCTAGAATTGCACAGAATCAAATAAAACTCCAGAAAAGTAATATGTTTGTTCACGTGGCCATCCTCCATGGCAGTTGTTATAATTATTATTGGTTTTTCTGTCTTAAGCTTAGTGTAGGAGTGTTTTTCACCAGACACATCACACTTTTATTTATAAAGTATCTGCTGTAGTCATTTGTCAAATAGAAATACATGAAATGTCATTAAATTTTGGTATGTATAGAATAAAACAGTATTCCTGTATAAAATTTAGTGTACAGTTTAGTAGTGTTTTTGCTTCTTGCTTACATATTCTGAAAACCACTGATTTTTCCTTATTATTAGTGAAGGTTGAGGTTTAAAGGACCCCAGATGCACATTCACTTTTGGCAACTTTTACCTTTTTTTAGAACTAACTTTTTCTTATACTGCGTTGCCACTTTTTCCCATGTCACCTCTCTTTTGTAAAACTTCATGAGAGGAAGAGTGCTGCACTTTGTGTTCCACACTCAGCACAGTGTTACATTTGTACTCATTTGTTTTCTGTGTAGGATGAGTGTGTGGCAGTGTTCAGAATAAGTTGATTGACATTTTGTTTAGAAACTGCTAAAAGAACGTCTACACCACCTACATGTTAATGTCTGTGGGCTTAGATTCAAGCAAAACAGGGAATGGAAGAATAAGCCTCATGGATCTAAAAAAACGTTACTACAAAAAAAAAGGTCTTAAAGATGAAGACAGTCTGTTTGGAAAGGCAAATCTGTGAAATGAAGATAAGCTGATGGATATTCCATACCTTGTTGGTCCTCCCAATGCACTGTAAGACAGTTAGATCCTCCTCAACAGGCTGATCTTAAGGTGGTGGAGACATTGCTGCTGGAATGCATTGCAACAGTGTGCTGAAATGATGTGATACCACCTGCAGCAGAGCAAACAGTGATATGTGACAGTAAGCCCTCCACCTTTGATGCACACTTGAAGGGCTCTTTGGCACAAAGTATTAATGAATCGGTGTGGGTTTTTCCTAAGGTACACGAAATGGAAAATACCGGACGTGATTAAGGAGATGTAAATCTATTTCCATTTAAGGGATCAGTCTGATAGGCTTCTGAACGAACAAAAAGATTTGCAAAATGGTTAACTTTTGTACAAATTTTGCGCCTATTCTATGGTGAGACATTACACGTCCACAGGTCTTGCAGATGATGATATGGCGACTGATGTAAGTGGCCACAATATGAGGAGACCACATAACAATGGAATCGTACATAGTGGTCGATCTATTTTATTATATAACTGTAAGAAAAACCATGTATTGCATTTTATTTTGCTTGGTTGCTAAATTATAACCTTTGCTATTTTGTTTGACCTATCCCATCACTCCAGAAGTTATTAGACATAGATTATTCATGATATCTGTGTGCATCCTTTATGTATGTTGAACACATCAGTACTGTATGTCTGCCATGTGTAGTTCAGCATAAGCTCTTTCTTACAGAATTTTGTGTAGTGCCATGGGTACATTAACCATTGTGTGTCATAATGCGCAAGTAGAGTGCATAGGATGAGAAAATACGGAAAATACACGTAATTTAAAATTTGTGAGGGTCACCTGTATCAGTGGTGATAGTTTATTGCTTTCATGACAATTATTCCATTCAAATATAGCACATGGAAAGGCTAATAATAATACTTAATGTGACATTGCTGAATTTTTGTAAAATAAATTTTTATTAATCCTACCATGTTTTATGATGAGTTTTTTTTACTCTGTTTACCTTTTAAACAGTTATTAATACACTGCATTCCTGTTGCTTCTGTGTATCAGGATACTTGAAAATGTGCTAAGGGCTTCAATAAATAAAGCAAAAAAAAAAGGCAGCTGCAGGCAGTATCAAATCATTTAAACTCTCAATACTCATGAAAGGTGTTAGTCCAGACAGCTCGGTGGCTTCAGTCAAGGGCTAGTAATTGGATGTTGCCTGAACATCAAATCCATCAGTGACATTTCAACCCTCTTAAAGCTGTCATCTGACAGTGATTTGATTGTGAAGTGCACCAAATACAGCTGAGCAAAAGCTAGGCATATATCACGTTCAGACATACATGGACAGTTGAGCGAAATTAGTGGAAGGAATCACTTGTGAGTTTCAAAGTACTACCAGGAGTCCAGCGAGCAGAACAACTGTAAATTTGGAATTAAAAAGAATGGGGCATAATGATCAACAACACTCCTAAGGTTCACTTTTCTGTAGTTGATGCTAAGTGACGCATGACGTGGTGTGAACAACTATCCCACTGTGCAGTGGATGACTGACATGAGTGATTTGGAGTGATGAATTACACTGTTTCCTATGGGAAACCAATGGAACGGTTTGGGTTTGACAAATACCTAGAGAACATTACCTGCCACCATGTCCGAACAACAGTCTATTGACAGTGCTGAGTGCTATTGACAAGGGATTTCAAATTAATTCCTTATTCATGATTTCTAGAAGGGTTTTGACACTGTACCTCATAAGCAGCTTGTAATCAGATTGTGTGCTTATGGAATATTGTCTCACTTATGGGACTGAATTTGTGATTTCCTGTCGTAGGGGTCACATACAGTTCATTGTAATTGGTGGACAGTTATTGAGTAAAAAAAAAAAAAAAAAAAAGGTTATTTCTGGTGTTCCAGAAGGTAGTGTTACAGGCCCTCTGCTGTTCCTTATCTATATAAATGGTTTAGGAGACCATCTGAGCAACCATCTTGGGTGGTTTGCAGATGATACTGTTGTTTATGATCTAGTAAAGTCATCAGAAGATCAAATCAAATTGCAAAACAATTGAGAAGAGATATCTGTATGGTGTGAAAATTGGCAATTGACACTAAATAATAAGTGTGAGGTCATCCACATGAGTGCTAAAAGGAATTTGTTACCTTTGGTTACACAATAAATCAGTTGGCTCCAAAGGCCATAAGTTCAATTAAATACCCAAGAATTACAATTACAAAAAACTTAAATGAGATGACACAGGATTTAGGCTGGGCATCATTAAAACAAAGGTGTTTTTCATTGTGGTGGAATCTTATCGTGAAATTTCAATCACCAACTTTCTCCTCTGAATGCGAGAATATTTTGTTGATACTACCCCTCATAGAGAGAAAGCATCATAATTATAAAATAAAGGAAATCAGAGCTTGCACAGAAAGATATAAGTGTTTGTTTTTTCTGTGCACTGTTGGAGATTGGAATACTAGACATGGGTTGTGAAGGTGGTCCAGTGAACCCCCTGCCAGGCAATTATGTTATTTGCAGAGTATTAATGTAGATGTAGATGTTTAGTACCCACAGTAAAGTACAGAGGACTTTTTTGTAGTTAGAAAGTGGTCCCCTTATTGCTCTTACGAAAACACTAAATGCAGAAGGATCTGAACACATTTTACAGAGTATAGTAAAGGAATAGTTCAGAGATGATGATCAATTACATCAGAATGACAATGCACCCTGTCATAAGGCAGCATCTGTGGGCAATAACATTCCTGAAATGGACTAATCTGCCCAGAGTCCCGAGCTGAACCCAGTGGAATACCTTTGGGATGAATTAAGATGTTGGCTTTGCTGCACATTTCAGTGCCAAACATCAATACCTTCTCTGGTTTCGCCTCGTGAAGAAGAATGGGCCCAATTCCTCTGCATAGATTGACACCTTATTGAAAGTGTCCCCAGAAGAATTAAAGCTGACATGAAGGCAAAGGATGGACACACCCTATATAAATGTCCACTAATAGGTGCCCGGATAATTTTAATCACGTAGTGTATAATAAAAAAATTTGGGCTTCAAGTATGAAATAAGAGGTCAGATTATAAAAAAAAGAGCTGAATAGTACCCAATATCAATTAAATTAAATCTTGTGTAAATTTCCATTCTTTCTTCATATAGTCATTCATATGCAACATCCAACCAGTTGATTCACTAATAAGTCATTACGTGATGTGTACAATGTGCTGCTGCCTTTTGAAAAGAAACTCCCAGAGTGCATCAACATCACTGGAATTGTCAGGTATTCACATTGACTCGTGTACACAACTGAGTATTACAATATTTGTTTATTTATTGTCTCACCATTGCTGTAAAGGATTAACCCACAGTGGTTGCACATGTGTTTTCAAAGGTTTTATATGTTAAACGCTGTTAGTGATAGCAGTAGAAGCAAGATTAGTTGCTGTCAAATACCTTGTTGCAGATATTGCACAAGCACAAGCCATAGGCTTCTGAAAATCTTAGGTCAAGCGTGCAGGTTATTGTAACCATATAATTGTCTTCAATTTGCCATTATTGTCTCATTATTATTCATTTGTTCAGTTGTTCACAATGCTAGACTTGAGTCATATGGCCAAAATTTTGGGTAAATAATTTACATTACATTACATATTTTGAAGGCTAATGTCTTGTTGATGTGAACTCTGCCCTCTGTCATTGACTGCTTGTTTCAGTCTGTGTAATGGCCCACCCTTTCCTCTTCTCAAAATCTTCGAAATACTCCTTCATAGGCCATCCTCTTCCTTTGTTTGGCAGCACACCACCTTCGAGAATGTTATGATGAAAGCGTTGTGTATGATGACATGTCGAATAAAATTTATTCTTTTTTTTTTTAATTTTATTTAATAATTTTCACTTTTTGCTGACTTCCCTTAAGCCTTCCAGGTTGGTTTTTCTTCCTGTCCAGCTCGTTCTTGTCATTTTCTGCCATATGCATGTTCCAGCAGCTTCAAGTGAATTCCTTTTCAGTTTCCGAACTTTAACTGCCGTAGAGCAGTGGACTCCATACAAATTAGTTCAAAAAATGATGTTCTGACATTCATATTCATAAGTTTGCTGGTTAAAATGTTTTTCTTAGTCATAAATGCCTGTTTTGCTAACACAGTCCCTTGTTCCCATTTGTTTGCTTTTAATTTCCATAGGTTTAGTATCCCATAGAATTTGCAGTATCCTAATCATCTCTCTCCCACTCTTCCGGAGTCTGCAACTATTAGGACGTCATCGGCAATGTCTGAATACAATGTATCCTTTCACTAAATTCGTTTTTATTCCCTTTTGCTTCTCCCTTAACACCCTAATTGCTTCCTCAATGAATACATTAAATAAATACAGAGAGAGTGCACACCTTTGTCTAACTTGTTTCCTAACCCTGGCGTCTTTCTCTACCTTATTGATATTCATAAAAGTTGCTTATTCGAAGTGTATGATACAGTATGCATTGGTCACACAAAAATATGCCTTACTACTGAGGTGGGTGTGCTATGTCGTCACCTCCTGTGACGTATGTACCATCTGGACATTGCTATTTTGTAAAATAAATAAATATTAGCAGCCGACCACGGTGGCCGTGCAGTTCTGGCGCTGCAGTCCGGAACCGTGGGACTGCTACGGTCGCAGGTTCGAATCCTGCCTCGGGCATGGGTGTGTGTGATGTCCTTAGGTTAGTTAGGTTTAAGTAGTTCTAAGTTCTAGGGGACTTATGACCTAAGTTGTTGAGTCCCATAGTGCTCAGCCATTTGAACCATTTAAATATTAGCATTTCCTGTAACGTAAAACTGATATTGTCATTTGGGTGTCATGTTATTTTGTAAACTAAAATTGTCAACATTTTTTATAATGTCAATTTGATATTTCGTTACTTCTAAAATCTTACCAATAATAAAGTGTTGTGACAGCACTGTAGAAACCTAATAGGCAGCCACATGTGCAGGCACATATGTATGGGAGTCTCCTCCTCCTCGCAGAAGGGTTGAAGAGGAAGAAAGGAGGATGAAGGAAAATGACTTGCAAGGTTTAGAAAATGGGGAGGGTTCAGAAAAGTTGCCCAGCACCCTGGGTCAGGGGAGACTTACCAGATGGGATGAGGATGGAAGACTGCACTAGACAAGATTTGAAAACTCTGAGAGCTTAGAGGTGAAAGATGTGTAATAAGCAAGACAAAGTTTACTGGTAACTTTGTCCACGACTAACTAAGCTATGTGCACTGTATGTGGTAGAGGTGGAGGGGCAGGAAAAAATAGTCCGATCAGAAAATAAAAGATATTGACAACTAAAAGGGAATGAAGAAAGAAATAGTTACTGTGATGAAATGCTGAGACTGAGGAAATTAAAGAAAATAATTAACATAAATTAATGCCATGTGGGTGTTTAAAACAAAGGGCATGTTGCATTGCCAGTACAACCTGTGGAGTTCTCAGACAGTGGCGTTTGGGAGAAGAGTCTAGGTGGCACATAAGGTGAAACAGGCATGACTGTTGTGTTGCAGAGCACGGTGTGCAACAGGGTATTGTCTGTTGCCGGTATACACCTTCTGTCAATACCCGCCCATCCTAACTGATAGCTCGGTGATAGCCTTACCAATGTAGAAGGTCAAACAGTGTTTACATAACAGCTGTGAGTATATGAAGAGTTGTTTCACCATTGGCTCTCCCTCAGATATATGTTATGCCTGTTGCAACTGTGGTATAAGTGGTGGTAGAGGGTGCATAGGGCAAGTCTTGTAGTGGGGACAGTCACATGGGTAGGAGCCATTGGGTAGAGAAATGAGTGCAGGAGGAGCATAGTGGAGTATGCAGAGGTATTGCAGAGGTTTGGGGAGGGGGTGGGGGGGGGGCAATATGTTGGACAGGAGGGTCCTCGTGGACCTTTATATGAGTAAAAGTGTCGGTTGAAAACTATCAAGTAAGAAGATATTGGCATAGAGATGAATATACTCAAGAAGTATCAATGTGTTTCCAGTGTCTCTACCTTTGGTCATGTTGACAGACTAAGCAATGTACACCTACTGCATTGTTCTGTTTGGAGATGTGGAGGTTGGAGGTCAGCACACTCTACTGAACTGAACTGCATTGAGAATCCACATTTTCTTTAACCTCCTGCACACAGGTAGCTGTACATAGCAATTTCCTACGTTCTGGAGTTATGTGCAGATGGGGTAAAGCCAGGATAGCAAAACAAAACAATCTACAAATTTAATCTTGTAATCTTCCTACTGTACCACAACATACCATATGTATGTCCTCCTTGGTGTTGCAGTTTTAATGCTAACTATGTTCATATTTCATTGACAACATTCCAGTGTGTAATTAAAGTGGGAGTAAAAACCTGCTGTGTATGTGATGGTAGTCATTGTTTTAATTTTTACAGGAACTGGAAGAATCATTTCAACGAGCAACTTCAGAGGCCAAGGCAGCTTTTGGAAATGGGGCCCTGTTCATCGAAAAGTTCATTGAGCGACCGCGACACATCGAAGTGCAACTGCTCGGTGACCGCGGTGGGAACGTAGTCCACCTGTACGAGAGGGACTGCTCCGTCCAGCGGCGCCACCAGAAGGTGGTGGAGATCGCACCTGCTCCCAACCTCGATCCCAAAGTTAGTGCAGCCAGGTATCCCTGTTCGTCAGCAGTTTGACGTAGTCTATTAGAAGCGGCAAATTTATTTGTCGATCTTACAGTCTTGAGCAGATGTGAATAATCATTTTCCGGAAGTAGTGAGTCAATTAGGGAAAAAAATGAGGGTTTGCAGACTGTGGCTGAGGAGGACTGAGCAGTGTGTGTTCCTCCCAGAACATTATTCATTCTCATTATTTGCATTAATGGTTTTGGCCCTGGGTGCTGATACATTGATTTAATTAATATAATATTTTGTTCTAATTGCTTTTTTATTTGCATGTACAATAGATAAATAGGAAGGAAAGGTACAGCAAAAAGTGTCATATGAAAATGTGTTGTGGTATTAAGTTTTCAGGGAAACTAATGAAAGCAATGAGGAACAGGACAGATGTAGGTGATAGTAATAAAACATTGTAATTTAATGTTTCATTTAATTATATACATTTCCTCAGAAAAGGTGTTCATAAAGGCCACCATCAACTGCCTTGCATTGTATTTTGCAGCGATTGTAGAAAGCTGCTGTTTTGTTGAGTCGACATTTATCTGCAATGGCATCAATAATATATACAACTCTCATGTGTGGGTGGATGAAAATCTGTACGCTACTCGGGAAACAAGTTTTCAGTCACGTTTCTCAGTGAACGTGAGGTGCGGTGTTAATGGTGACCAACTCATCGATCAAGTTGCTTTAGATTATTGTGTTGATGGAGTATGGTATCTTGATTTCCTTCAAAATATGTTACCACAATACATGGAGGATATTCCTTTGCCAACACGACTTCCTATGTACTTTCAGCACATCCCTGTGATTTTCAAAGAGCTTTGTGTAAGATACAGTTAAGAAAGGGCTGTACGGTCATTTGAAATTTTTTGTTCCGTATCACCACCTCTCAAAGCTTGTACCTCTCTTCTTGGCTCATCCAGCATACTGTTACGGTACTTCACCAATAACATGGAGAACCAACCACACCTACATACAGGCCATATTTTGATAATGCCAGCACTCTCTAAGACATTTAGACTGCTTGCACACTGATGATTTGGTCACACCACTCACCCATGTGGCAGATTCATTCATTTAACTCACAGTTCCTGTAAGGGCATACACACTGTTGATTTGACCACACAACCTGCAGTGCATCCGATAGTCCCTGGACACGGCAATTCAGCTACATTTGATCCTTTCACCTGTGGCGATCTAACAGCATGGTTACAGAGGGAGGGAGTAAACAGTTTCCGCCGTACATGGTTGTGTTGCGTTCGTCATTTGTTAGCACTTTGTCATCGTTGAATTGTGTGCATTTCGTGTGCCATTTTAAAGTGTTAAGTGCTCTTTTCTGCTGCAAAAATAACTTGCCATTGAGGTAGAATGTCGTCCTCTAATTCGGGATTCAGGAAATGAGGAGCATGGCAGTAACATCAAAAACATAATGCTTGGGAGGTGGTGTGTGAAACGATTGTTCCCAACTTCAAAAATAAAGTTGTATCAGAGAAAAGTGATTGTGGTACACAGGGTGAAGCAAAATTTGCACACTTGGGCTTCGCAGCGTGGCTCCTCACATGCCAATGATAAAAAAAAATGTCTTCCACAAAATTTTGTCCAGCGAGTACATCCGGCAGAAAAAGGACATTAAAGAGTGGCAGTCTGGCAACACTGTAACCACATATATGGTAACTACCTCTGTCAGCACATATTACTAGTGCTGTACAGTTGGTGCAGTGGATAGAGTTATAGGTTAGCATGCAGAAGGTCAAGGGTTCGATTGTGGGTTGGGGCATATGTTTTTTATTTGGTAAATGTAGTCCAGGTGGTACAGTATTTGGCATCTTAATCATCAACAGTGATTGCAGTGGATCCTCTAAAAAAACATTTGCACTTACATACTACAATCATAGAAATTGAAGATTGGTCAGCTTTGAAAGAAGCCCTTTCCACATCATGGACGTGGATTTATTCACACCACTTCATCTACTAGATGTGAAACCTCCTCCAGTGGCCTCATAGATTATTAGCATCTATTATTCTTGCCTCATTCAAGTCCATTACATTTTGTTAGGGCCTTAAATTACTAGTAGGACTAGCAACGTGCTTTGCGGATGATGTCCAAACTCGGTTACTATTTGTATGTGTTATCACCATGGTCCCACTAATTATGCCTTTCAACATTGAGTCTGGTAACTGCATGCTGTTTAATATGTATCTCAATGCATTATTATTATTATTATTATTATTATTATTATTATTATTATTATTTCTTTCTTTTCTCAGACGTTATGTCTGGTCAAAAATGGAAAGTGACGCGGACCTTGATCAAGCGTGACTTCCTTTTAACTGTACGGTATATGTTATATTGCATTTAGGAACTTTTGTGTAATTGAACATGTATCAATAATTACGGATTTCTGTAATTGTATATAAAAGTTTGGATGTAGCTGTATTGCATTGATGTACTGGTGGATATTGTGTGGTATGACTCCTGTAGTTGATAGTATAATTGGTATAATGTCAACTTTATCCTGATGCCACATGTCCTTGACTTCCTCAACCAGTTGGATGTATTTTTCAATTTTTTCTCCTGTTTTCTTTTGTATATTTGTTGTATTGGGTATGGATATTTCGATTAGTTGTGTTAATTTTTTCTTTTTATTGGTGAGTATGATGTCAGGTTTGTTATGTGGTGTTGTTTTTCTGTTATAATGGTTCTGTTCCAGTATAATTTTTATTCATCATTCTCCAGTACATTTTGTGGTGCATACTTGTATGTGGGAACGTGTTGTTTTATAAGTTTATGTTGTAAGGCAAGCTGTTGATGTATTATTTTTGCTACATTGTCATGTCTTCTGGGGTATTCTGTATTTGCTAGTATTGTACATCCACTTGTGACGTGATCTACTGTTTCTATTTGTTGTTTGCAAAGTCTGCATTTATCTGTAGTGGTATTGGGATCTTTAATAATATGCTTGCTGTAATATCTGGTGTTTATTGTTTGATCCTGTATTGCAATCATGAATCCTTCCGTCTCACTGTATATATTGCCTTTCCTTAGCCACGTGTTGGATGCGTCTTGATCGATGTGTGGCTGTGTTAGATGATACGGGTGATCATCATGTAGTGTTTCCTTTTTCCAATTTACTTTCTTCGTATCTGTTGATGTTATGTGATCTGAAGGGTTGTAGAAGTGGTTATGAAATTGCAGTGGTGTATAGCCGATGTATTTATATGAGTGATTGCTTTGTGTATTTTGCTAGTTTCTGCTTGTTCTAGAAAGAATTTTCTTAAATTGTCTAGCTGTCCATAATGTAGGTTTTTTATGTCAATGAATCCCCTTCCTCCTTCCTTTCTGCTTAATGTGAATCTTTCTATTGCTGAATGTATGTGATGTATTCTATATTTGTGGCATTGTGAACGTGTAAGTGTATTGAGTGCTTCTAGGTCTGTGTTACTCCATTTCACTACTCCAAATGATTAGGTCAATATTGGTATAGCATAAGTATTTATAACTTTTGTCTTGTTTCTTGCTGTCAATTCTGTTTTCAGTATTTTTGTTAGTCTTTGTCTATATTTTTCTTTTAGTTCTTCTTTAATATTTGTATTATCTATTCCTATTTTTGTCTGTATCCTAGATTATTATTATTATTATTATTATTATTATTATTATTATTATTATTATTATTATTCTGTCACTGGGATTGTGGAAACATAGTCTGTTACCTTGAGGGAAGCAGTGTAATTTGAAACTGAACATTTCACAATTAGCGGTGTTTGGATGAATCATGCAGAATAATATTTGTCAGAGGGGTAATGTGCGTTAGGTGGAACAGTGCACAGGACTGACAGCGTGTTTATATTGTATGTGCTGCCCACCAGACAGGGACTAGTTGCGAGTGGAATAACGCGCCTGTGAAAGGCTCCAATGTACATGCATACATGTATTGAGTTTTCTCATTGTAAACCTCTAAACCATTTTGGCAGACATATAGCATACACAAACGATGAATATGTGGATATGCTTCCGGTCCTTGGTGCATCTGATAACCGGGCTGGTGTTGCTGCTCATGACTTTGCTGCTAGATATCCTCATTGATGCCGTCCAGATAAAAATGTGTTTCGTTGACTGGAGCTGTGCCTTTGGGAGTTAGTTTCCCTCCTTCCACCATCGCATGACAGAGGTCATCCACGGACTGGCCAGACTCCAGCTACTGAGGAAGCTATTCTGAAGGTCATACATAAAGAACCTCAGTGAAGTGCATGTAGCGTGGCAAGGTGGCTGCGTGTCTCGCAACCCATGGTGGTTAACGTGCTGCATGTGCTACACCCCTATCATTATGCTTTCACACAACAATTGCATCCTGCAGATCATCATCAGCGGATACAGTTCTGTGAATGGTTCCAACAACAACAGGAACCCAATGGTGACTTTGTGAACAGAATAATAATATTGGATGAAGCAGCATTCACTCGTGAGGGTGTCTTCAATATGCACAATGCCCACCATTGTGCGAGGCTAACCCGCATGTCGCTCACAACCATAGATATCAAGTTTGCTTTGGTATAAATGTCTCAACTGGAATATTGGACAACAGATGTTTGAGATGCTACATGTTGCCTGACCGGTTGACTGCAAATAAGGTATCATGCATTCCTCTCAAACTATCTGCCTGATGCGCTGAAGGATGTTCCACTACATGTTCATCAGAGGATAGGGTTCCAACATGATGGTGCACCTCCACACTCTGGAATTAATGTGCGACAGTATTTGGACAGAACATTTCCAGGGAAATGGCTCAGACGTGGATGTCCAGTTGTATGGCCACCGCATTTGCCTGACCTAAATCGCCAGGATTTCTTCCTGTGGGAACACCTGAAGGAGTACGCGTACTCTACTCTGCCGATGAATGTGGAAGTAATGGCAGCACGTGTTCATGCTACTCTTTTTGCTGTGGATGCAGCTTTGCTGCGACGAGTGCACATGTCACTGGTTGCTAATGTGCGACTCTGAGTGCTCGTGTTACATATAATATAAATGACAAATAGATGTTGTGTTATTGTACTGTGCTGTCATCTGTAGCATCTTGAAATTGATATTGTTTTGTAGTTATTCTGTCCTATGACAAGATATTTGTTTCAACTGCCTGTTTCTTATCTGTCTAACCTCGTATTTATGTTCAGCTTTGCAAAATATTGTAAATTTAGGATACATGTGACCTAAGAAATTGTGTATATTACAAAATGAAATGTCAGAATGAAATTAGCAATTTAAAAAAAAATGCACCCCAGATCGAACCCTCGACCTCCAGCACGCTAACCCAAAACTCTATCCACTGCACCAACTGTACAGCACAACTAATATGTGCTGACAGTGTTAGTTACCATACATGTGGTTACAGTGTTGCCAGATTGCCACACTTTAAGCTCCTTTTCGAGTCAGATGTACTCGCTGGATGAAATTATGTGACGCATTTTTTTATTGCTGGCATGTGAGGAATCACGCTGTGAAGTCAGTGTGTTATTTCTGAAGTTTCATCCAGCTTGAATCCATCTCTTTCATGAACAGAGTTACGTATAATGTCACATGCTCTAATTATTACTGCACAAATCTTCCTTCACTGTTAAAAGGCAATGCAATATTCTCCTTTTGCTGGATAGGATCCCAAAAATGTACTCTGTGTAGTGGTGTACACTCAACAACCTGCAGTATCATAGACATTCTGAAATAGTTAAAGAATTTTGCAATTTTCTTTCACTTCCAAATAAATTGCAAGATAAATGTCCATGTCTCTCAGGCAGTTAACATAGGGTGAGTCTAGTACTGCTGTTGACATCTGTGGCATCATTTTCTTCTCAATAACAAAGTGAAAACAACACTTCATCATCATAATCCATTTTATAATTGGCTCACAGAAGCACATGGACCTGTTGCCACAGAGATTCTGCCACATGGTTTAGTCACATACCTGACAATTCAACCACACGGATCAAATGCGTGATAGTCACACATTACAGTGATTGAACCATGCAACTGAATCACTTTGATGAAGCCGCCAGTGTGAAAGCAGCCTTAAAGCTACTCCTGCACTCCCCCAGCCCCCTCCCCCAAGGGGAGGAATGTACGAGGGTCACTCCAAAAGGAATGCACACTATTTTTGTAAAAATACAGTTTTCATTCTGCATGTGTAGATACATCCCTCCCACTTGTTTTCAAACTTAACTAAACTTGTTCCCGTGAGTGGCGCTGTCACAGATGTCTTCGAGATGGCTGCTACACTTGACGTTCGTCAGAAGCAACATGCTGTCATAGAATTCCTGTGCTGTGAAAACGAGACAGAGGGAAACATCCACAAGAGGTTGAAAATGGGGTATGGAGATGCTGCTGTCGATCGCAGTACAGTTAGTCGGTGGGCAAGCAGGTTATGTGATGAAAGTGGGCACGGCAATATTGAGGATTGTCCTTGCAGCGGCAGGCCTCGTACTGCACACACTCCAGACAATGTGCAGAGTGTTAACGAATTGGTGACTGCTGACAGACGCATCACAAAGAACGAATTGTCGTGCTATGTTGGGATAGGGGAAGGAAGTGTTTGCAAAATACTGAAAGTGTTGGCGTTAAAAAAGGTTTTTGCCGGGTGGGTTCCCAGGATGTTGACAGTGGCTCACAAAGAAACAAGAAAAACGGTATGCAGCGAACTTTTGGAACATTACGAGAATGGTGGAGATGAATATCTTAGAAGAATTGTGGCAGGTGATGGAACATTGCTCCATCATTTTTCACCAGAGATGAAGAGGCAATCAGTGGAGTGGCATCATGCAAATTCACCCAAGAAAAAAAATTCAAAATCACACTTTCTGTTGGAAAAGTTATGGCTACGGTGTTTTTCAATTCCGAAGGACTCTTGCTTGTAGACATCATGCCAAGTGGAACCACCATAAATTCTGATGCATATGCGATGACACTGAAGAAACTTCAAGCTCAGCTGAGTTGTGTTCAACCACATCGGCAAAAGCAGAATGTTTTGCTGTTGCACGACAATGCACGGCCACATGTCAGTCAAAAAACCATGGAAGCAATTACAAAACTAGGATGGACAACACTGAAACACACACCTTACAGTCCTGACCTGGCTCCATGTGACTATCATCTCTTTGGGAAACTGAAAGACACTCTATGTGGAACAAGGTTTGAAGATGATGACTCCCACGTGCACGCTGCCAAACAGTGGCTCCAACAGGTTGGTCCAGAATTTTACCGTGCGGGTATACAGATGCTGGTTCCAGGATGGTGTAAGGCAGTTGAGAGGGATGGAAATTATGTGGAGAAATGAAAATATTGTTCCTAGAGGATGTATCTACACACTGTAAAACTTTCAAACATGTAGAATAAAAGATGGATTAAAAAAAAAAAAGTGTGCATTTCTTTTGGCGTGTCCCTCGTACATTCTGCGTGCATTAGTGTACATCACTTGGTCAATGTTACGATGTTCATCACAGTATTTGCAAATTGTGTAACTTTGTAACCAGTCCGATAGTCACCTAGACTGCCTAAAAACCACATCCACAGTGGCTGACATACTGGTCCCTATTGTTAATCCAGTACCAGCATGCATCCGTGAGTTGTGAAAGCATTTACTTTAATGTGCTTCACTATCTGAGGGAATTTATAAAACTGCTTCTCATTTGTTTTCTTATTAAATACATTTTGGTTGTAGTGTAGGTTGAAAAGTGATTAGGTCCAAACAACATATTTGTTAGTGCTGTTATGATCAGACTAGCTTTAGTATTTCATATCCTATACTGGCAAGATATGCTGTTTACCCCACAAACATCTTCAGCTGCAGTTCCTCAGGTTTTCGACAGTTTATTATTATTTTAAGATAGGGCAAAGCAGAATCACATCATTTGGATTCAGAGAGCTTCAGTACTAATGGCAGTTTGCTCCATGTCATTCCCATTACAACATACCAATTTAGAAACATGTTCTAAGCCATATCCTGTTGCCTATTTTAGTGTTTGGGAGTTTGAGTGAGAGCCGAAGTTTTATATTACATAATGGATGGTATATCTTACTTATTGCAGGTTCGGGATAGGATGACCACTCAGGCTGTGAATTTGGCAAAACATGTTGGCTATGAGAATGCTGGTACTGTTGAGTACCTACTGGACGAACAAGGCAATTTCTACTTCATTGAGGTGAACGCCAGGCTTCAAGTAGAGCACACGGTTACGGAGGAGATTACTGGGTAAGTTATTTTGAGTTCTTGTAATGGTACAGCTGTAAGCAAAGTTGTTAATCTTACAGAATGTTCTAAAAGGTGATTATTTTTTGTTTGTTATATTTTAATCTGCATTATATGTTGTGCTTATTGTTATGCCAGTGGGACAAAGATTTGCTGCAGGGAAATGTAAAGTTGTGTTCGTACTGTATAAGATAGAAGAGGGGAGTACTGGGAGCAGAGAAATGATATGAAACAAGGATGTGTACTACCTGTTAGTTTTCATAGTGTCAATGGATTAAACGATGGCATAAGTGGCCAGAGAAATCAGATACAGGATGACAGCTACAGTGTTTGCTGGCAGTTTGTGAAGCATACTAATCCAAACTTAACAAGGAATTGTTAAGGCAGGCTCTGCAGTCAAGAAGCAGGGCACAGTGAACCAGGTACATATCAAATGCATAACACTGTACACAGAAATATAAATAGCTGTTGAGGGGGTAGACAGTCCAGGTTACATAGCACGTGAATACAGACATTCCAATCGATGAGCTAGAGAGAGAACCAAACAATGTTTGCAAAAGTTTATCTTAGCATTTGATGATGCACAGAATGCTTGGGCTGTTCACTTGATGCTGGGACATAGAGGACTCCGGATGTCTTGAAGAGCTCCTGGTACAAATGTCATTTAGCACTTGTGACAGCTTGTGTTAGCTGGTTTCTGGGAGCATGGCTTTCCTTTTGCACTACTGCTGGCAGGAGCTGGTTTGTGCTGTGGAGGCATACTAGTCCGCATGTCCGCATTACAGCCATTGCCAATGCTGCATCCATGGCAATGGCTGCACACGCTAAGCAAGCACGTTGTCAGAACTGGGTGTCGGGTGGGCATTAGGAGGTGACATCACAGGTTTGATTTTTTTGGGGGGGAGGGGGGGGAGTACATCAAGGATGAAGTACAGAAATAATTACATGTGTCGGAAGAAGCTTCACAAGAGTATGGCATAAAATATAATGCAAACAAGTGAAAGATAGTGGTTTCAACAAGGAAATCTTTCTGCAGTAGTTCTTGAAGTACCACAGAAGATACGTTGTCAATATCTTCTTGAATTTTAAATAACTGATTTTGATTAATTCACTTGTCTTTTAGAATATTAATTTGGTAACTGGTGAATAATTGTCAACTGCTCATTATAAATATCCAGTTGTATTGAAGTAATCAATTTTTGAAAGTATGAGTGCATAGATTTAAAAAAAAATTTAAAAATTTAAAAAATCTACTCCCAAGTGGCAGCAGGAGAAACGTTCAGGTTATGGAAATATCCAAGCTTTTGGAACCAGAGGCTCCTTCTGGCGTAAGGTTTGAAAGGAAGAGAAATGGAGGAAAAGGGCTGGTGGGATTTTGGAAACAGAGATAGTTAAGGAAAAGATTCCCAGAACCCTGGGTCAGGGTAAGTCTCCCCTGACCCAGGATTCTGGGTGACTTTTCCATAACTCTCCCAATTTCCTAAACCTCGCCAGTTCATCTTCCTCATTCCTTTCCCTTCAAACCTTCTGCAGAAGAAGAAGAAGAAGAAGAAGAAGAAGAAGAAGAAAATTGTGCTAAAAGCTTGCACATTTGCATAATCCTTCAGTACAGCTGCTGAAAATATAATATAATGTAACATTTCATATAAATCAACTGTAATCAGCATTAACTTTAGAACAAAATGCTTTGATTTTGTTTCAATGTTTTGAAGTACATGTGTTTGCTATGATTTTCTATGAATCCATGAGACCTTGTGGTCAAGGAAGGTAGGATTCGGTTAGAATTGTGCATGGGGCCATAATCAGTTACTATTGGTTGGCTTTTCTTTAAGCACACACAATTTATTTAAAATCAACAACAAATTAAAATAATGGCAATAATTTAAGAATTGTTTCACAGCTAAAGGCCTTAAAGGCAATAAATTAAGAATTGTTTAACTTGTTGCAACTTACAAACTACTGTTATTAAAATACTGAAAACAAATCACCAAGGTCTTAACCTTAACTGCTAAAATAAAATTACCACATTAGAATTTTAAGACAAGTAGCGACAGTCACGGCTTAAGGCCTTTAACGCCAAGAATGGCAATTATTAAAAAAAATTTAACAAACATACTGTCAAACACAAGGCAGTAGCAAAAGTTAATTTAAAATACAGGCAAGACAAATGATGGTGACTTGGTAATACAATAATAAAATAATATCACAATAATAAAACGCAAGGGCTAGTCACAGTCGGTGCTCCAGGAATCGACCTCTGAGTAGGTCAGGCCAAAAACATTTTCGCGAGTGATGAGAAAGGGAGGCAAGAGTTGCAATCACTTCACAAGATGGAAACTCAGACTAGTGGCAGTCTAACAAATGACCAATGATAATTTGCTGAAGCTACCTAACATCCGATAACCAATGCAACGATGGAACACCATGCCAAAGCTGGAACTGGCGATCAGAACTATGTCCTCAGAATGCTGTGTTTAGAACATCCAAAAGGAGAAAGGAACAACTATTGCCAGAGTAGAAGAAACACCAATCGACCTACAAATCAAGGAAACTTGTCAAAAGTACACGCCTTACCGGACAGCAGCGGCAAGGCGACAAAACATACGCTGTCGTTACCTACACCACCAGGATGAATGACCACCACCAAACTGTGGCCAAGAGCGAACTAGACCACCCTGTGACAAGTCGTGCAACTGAACATAACATGCTTGATTTCAATGGCTGCTTCACAACCTGATCAATCTGGATCCTCCCTTCCACCACCAGCTTTTCTGAACTGTGAACATCAGAGTTATCCTTACAACACATTCTCTGCTCATGAAGTTATCCTGGCCTCAACCTATGGTAACCTACTGTTCCCACATCCCATAACCAACAGCTTCTGCCCCCTCTGTCCTATCACTTCCTCCCTTTTCACATCCTCAATTAGTGCCACCTACTGCCAATACACTTGCCTGTCCTTTGCCCTTTCCTCTCCTTTTCCTCTGCTCTCCTCTCCTCTCCTCTCCTTTTCCTGCTCCTCTCATTTTTCCAGCCCACACCCCGCCTTCCAACGCTGCACCTGACAGTCTCGTCAGGACACCATCTAGTACCTGCACACCCAGCCAGACAGGACTCTTGTCTCCCGCCATCCCTACGGTGCTCATTAGACTGACCTTCAATCAGTTTTTACATGGTTAAGATGTACTGACAAGTACACACTGAACTGCTCCTTCCAGTAACAAATATGACAAAATAAATGAGATAATGTACCACTCTTTTCCATATTAATGGTTGGTAAAACACACACACATTTAAAAGGACAAAGAGTTTCACTGCAGCCAGGATGATAATGAAAGCTCTAAAACTACTTCGAAATTTTGTTTTTTTAAATGTGATTTTATGTGCTACCCATTGTTCATCTACAATTGAAAAGATGTTTCTTGGATATTTTTGCTTATGGTTTCTCATATACAGGGCTATTACAAAATGATTGAAGCGATTTCATAAATTCACTGGAGCTCCATTCATTGACATATGGTCACGACACACTACAGATACGTAGAAAAACTCGTAAAGTTTTGTTCGGCTGAAGCCGCACTTCAGGTTTCTGCTGCCAGAGCGCTCAAGAGCGCAGTGAGACAAAATGGCGACAGGAGCCGAGAAAGCATATGTTGTGCTTGAAATGCACTCACATCAGTCAGTCATAACAGTGCAACGACACTTCAGGACGAAGTTCAACAAAGATCCACCAACTGCTAACTCCATTCGGCGATGGTATGCGCAGTTTAAAGCTTCTGGATGCCTCTGTAAGGGGAAATCAACGGGTCGGCCTGCAGTGAGCGAAGAAACGGTTGAACGCGTGCGGGCAAGTTTCACGCGTAGCCCGTGGAAGTCGATGAATAAAGCGCGTAGCCCGTGGAAGTCGATGAATAAAGCAAGCAGGGAGCTAAACGTACCACAGCCGACGGTTTGGAAAATCTTACGGAAAAGGCTAAAGCAGAAGCCTTACCGTTTCGAACTCATTGATGGGGACATGCTGCGCCGAGTGTGGGAGGAACTTGATCATCGGCTTGGTGTCTGCCGAATCACTTAAGGGGCACATATCGAACATTTGTGAATGCCTAAAAAAACTTTTTGAGTTTTTGTATGTGTGTGCAAAGCATTGTGAAAATATCTCAAATAATAAAGTTATTGTAGAGCTGTGAAATCGCTTCAATCGTTTGTAATAACCCTGTACATTACAATTATTATCAAATAATTATCAAAAAATGTTCCTCATGCTATTTAATTACTGACAAATATCCATTTTCCCAGAATTGACCTTGTCCAGTCGCAAATCCGTATTGCTGAAGGGATGACTCTTCCAGAGCTGGGAATGTCTCAGGATAAGATTCACCCCCAGGGCTGTGCAATCCAGTGCCGTGTGACCACGGAGGACCCTGCCAAGAACTTCCAACCCGACACGGGGCGTATTGAGGCAAGTAAAATATGACAATGGTTCAGGGATGTATTTAGACATATAACAACCATGTAAATTTGGTAAACTCATTTAACAAAATCTTTGAGATTTTCAGTCTCCCATTATCCTTTTGTGTAGATGGAAGAAAAGCCTTACATGCTATCACAAATGATAAAAGTTCATGAGTAGGTATAATTTTCCATGAACAACATTATGTTTGCCCTTCACACATTTTACACTAAAGACAAACAGATCATAAACTTAGTAAAGACCACATTTTATCAGATAATAAAGAAATTGTACAGAATGTTATTTGTCGTAGAGTTGTTTTCAGTTAAATGTTCGTAGACTTTTAAGATGTAGAGTAAAAACACAAACATATATCAGGCAGAAAGTCAGAAATGTGAATTATGACAGTCTAAGCATGTAATTCCTATTGATTTATATATTGAAATAACATATAGATTGATTTTACCACTATGAACTGCTTGAAAAGTTGTTTAAATGTTGTTGATTTGTTGACAGCAGATTTAATTTTGAAAGGGAGAGCATTTGAATTCTTTTATGCTGGTGTGTTGCACATCTTTCTGCACCATGTTAACGTTCTTCTGGACACATCTTAGGCCAAGCTATGTCCTTGTTTTATTGCTTTTCTGAGAAAATTGCCAACATAGCCATAAACAGTACTACATCTGCAATGAGTTGTCCTGTGCAGTGCTTCATATTTGTGGACAGACTCTGCTGTTTTCTGTTCCTCCTCCATTGTTGCAGCAGTGATCCGCCCATTGCAACTTATATTGTGGCGGTTGGAGGAATGGGCTGCAAAGATGGGATTTCAGTTTTCTGCAGATAAGGGACCTGACTTGCTTATGAGGGGCACCATCCTACATTTTAGAGACTCAGTGAGGTTTCTGGGCCTCATTTTTGACTCCAAATTGTCATGGTTGCCACACTTATGAGACCTGAAAGCCGACCTTTGGGAGGTTAGGCTACATTTGCTCCAGTTTTATAGGGATCAGTGAGGCCTTCTTATTTGAAGGTCATTGGTGCTGTCCACCATGAGGGGATTTGCCTGGTAATGGGTGCTTATAGGACAGAGTCCCATATTCAGTTTCTGTGCTGAGGCTGGGGAAACGCCACTTACCATCCGGCGGCAGCTCCTCATGGTGCGTCAGACACGTAAGTTCCTCGCAGCTCTGACTTCTCTTGCATACCATACTGTGACTCGTCCGCCTCTGGAATACCGTTCTCTGACTGTCCACAAGCCACAGTGTCGCTTGGAATTCACTTGTAGTGTATGCTGGAGTTGCTCAGTGTTGACCAAGCACGACCACAAATCCGGGATGTAACCATCTGCCACTCTGAACTTCAGATTTAGAGGGCACTGGAGCAGACGAGACATTCTTCCAGTGCTAAATTTCTTGTCTGTTCAGATTCTCTGAGTGCCCTTCATGCTCTGAAATGTTTATACCAAGCAGATAAAGTAGTGCAGAATATGCCCTCCTCCAGCTACGATGACTGGGGAAGGAGGTGTCTTTCTGCTGGCTACCAGGGCATATGTGAAGTGCGGGGAATGAAAGGGCAGATCCAGCAGCTAAGGAGGTGATTTTCATGTATTTCAGTGTGCCATCCCCCTGCTTGCTATAATCTCGGTATTGAGCTTGAGATTCTTGTGCCAATGGGATGGTGATTGGCTGGAAGTGACAGACAATAAGCTCCATCAAGTAAAGCCCACAATACGGCCATGGCATACCTCCTCCCATACACACTGACTGGACGAGGTCCTCCTTAGCCATCTTTGCATAGGCCACAGTCCTATGATGCAGGACTTCTTGCTCTGGTGAGAGGACCCTCGAGTGTGTGGTGCATGTGGCTACAGAACACTGTGGGTCGGGTCACATTTTATTGGACAGTGTTTTATATTCCAAACATTGGACTGTAGCACATTTGCTGATGTATCTTTCAAATTATGTTCAAACGAATGTGGTTAGAAGTTTAAAGTTTTGTGAATCATCCAGCATTTTTCCCAAGATTTTAGGGAGATGGTTTTGATGCATTAATAGGGTAACTAGCTCACCTATTTTTTGTAACTAGTCAGCAAGTGATATTTGCCCATGCCTTTCTTTTACCTCCCTTGTCATTTTAACTTCATCTATAGCGACTTTTACTCTTTCTGTTCTTTTAGAGCATGTGAGGTAGTGATTGTGTGGTCGATTTGAGTGCATGAGTGTGCAACAATTTCAGAGATTTTAGCCACATTCGTTTGTTTTAATAAGTGTAAGGATGCTGATGACCTAGCCGTTGAGCACCCGTAAACTCCACCTGCACACGCTAGCACGCACCTATGCACACGCACCTGTTCCCGCGTGTGCACCATGCACACACGTACACACCCCCGTGTGCGCACGCACACAAAAGCTGCCGAATTGTACAGAAACTGTTTTTTGCAAATCAAAAACACTAATTAGTATATTTATTTGCTTATTGACACAATTCCTAGTTTTCTAAAGAGGTTTCCACATGAGTACCTAGGGTACGTTAACTCTGCACATGGCACTCTTTAGACCATTGGAAAAGTTTTGTTGCCTGTGGCTGGTTCTCCCAGAATATAACTAAGGTTAAGTACTACTGAAGAATCAAGGGGTCAAAACCTAACTACTGTGAGTATCGACTACCCATGAAAGCTCAAACACCTGAAGTAAATTGAAATTTTTTTGCAGTTGCGACAGAATCTTAAAGCAGAGTACTGTTAATCAAACAATTGCAGACAAGTAAGGTCAGTAGCTTATAAAAAAATAGGTAAGACTCCTTCACGTATGTTGTTACAAACCCATACTAATCTCATTGAACCAGCTGTCGATGGGCCTTAAAATAATTACATTATTTTATTGAAAAAATCTGTGATCACTCGTATATCACAGTAGATAATAAAGCTGTGCAGGTTAGCTATGTGGCAAAATATTCTTTGCGTTGCATGTTTCATTTGCCAAAGATTCATTTTGGTGTCTCGAACCATTGATCACATATGATGGACATTATGAATATTTCACTTCCACGGTATCATTTGCACATACCATCAAAGGTGAATGCATTATGTACAATCCATTTTCTCGAGATTGGAGATAGAGATCTTGTCTCAGGTTTAAAGAAAAATTCAGTATGTTACATCCATTTGCCTGCAGCAATGTATGATGATACATGTACCAAATGCAAAGTCATAGGAGCCCTATTTTTTATTGTAAACTACTCGAATTTCTTGCAGTTTCTTACTTAATGTAGAAATTTAACCATAGCTATGACCGTTAACAATATAATTGGCATTTAATCATGAAATTGACAAATGAGGCTTTGAGTTGCTTGAAAATCAATTTAAAATCATTTAAGAGAAGTTGTGGAGCAACATGTATGTGCACACTTTCATTCCCACAGTGTACCATAGTGGGCAGAGAATGTTCCATTCATAATGGGATGGAACCGAAAGCAAGCTGAGGTAGTCACTCTATGGGAACAGAGGAATGGACTTGGCCAGTGCTGAGAATGAGAGTGCTTTTCTGCACGTGGGGCAAGTAACCTTGCACGAGCTCTATGCGTTGGTCAGTTGTTGTTAAAGGTGAGGAATGGAAAGTACAAGCACGGAGCCCTGTGGGACTCCATAGCAACAGCACCCCAGTTGGATGATACATTTTGTCCATCTGTGCTGTTCAACAGGATCTTATATCTCTCAGAAAGGACTTAAATCCATATCCAAGCTGATCCTAATGTGTGTGTATATTTTGTAAGTGCATGTATCCTCTCTTATCTTCCAGTCTTCAAGCAAAGTGTGCAGTTAAAAAAAGCCTTCTTGAATAGGTCAGTGAAGATCATAAATTAGAGCACATTGGGTGTGTCTGAAAGATTTTTGCCTCCTAGCGTGATCTGTTTATACCTGGTGCTCGTCTGTCTTCATTGGTTACACAAAAATAGCTCCATTACTAGGAACATGTGGCACATCAGCTCAGGCTGCCGGCAGTAACTAGCTTGAACTAACAAAGTTTTATTGGTGGCTGATTTAATTCCTTGTTTACCATGAAAAGAATGTCAAGTTAACTTTGCTTGCAACCAGGTGTTCCGGAGTGGAGAAGGTATGGGAATTCGTCTGGATGGGGCGTCTGCCTTTGCCGGAGCCATCATTTCCCCTTACTACGATTCCCTCCTTGTGAAAGTCATCTCGCATGCTCATGACCTGCAGTCATCTTCAGCTAAGATGAACAGAGCTCTGAGAGAATTCCGTGTGCGAGGAGTCAAGGTAAGAACTTATTTTTAGGAGTATGTCAGAATTTCTGAGTATGCTTCCCTCTCCGCCTCCCTTTTTCCTGTTGGAATACCTACAACATCTACATATAAAATTCGTCAAATAAATGTAAATTAACAGATATATAACTGTCAGTTTTATGAAAAATACAGGACTTCTTATTTTTAATTACATTGGATTGCCCCAAAAAATCCAGTTTTCTTTGCAAATGTGAATTCTTAATTATTGATCTTTTATAAAGATATTTTAAATTAAAAATACACATTAATTTTTTTCATTGTTATGTATTTTACACTTCATGGAAATGTTCATGGAATTTGCACCTTTGCTTAAAATTTTACAACTGCCACAAATTTAACCCGGGCATTCTACCAAACCAACGTGCAACCATTGCAAAACACAACTGTGCCATGCCGTAGGGTATTAAGGACACTCAGAAAACTTCAAAGTCAATTTTGTCGAGAATTTTTGAAAGTTGCAATGAACTGCTTGGGCACAATGAGTTCCAAATTTCACTACTTAAAAAAAATCTGATTGCTTTGTGGTCTCCTTGCTCATTATAAGTACTAGGCTAACAAAAGCACAATGATTTAGTAGTATCCTGCTAGATACCTCATCATATCCATGAGAGTCCTTAACCTTCAGTAATTTAATTATTAACTCAATGTCTCCGTTGCCAGTATCACAGGTGTATTTCTGATTGGAGCTTGAAAAGTCATTTTCTAAGAGTGTTATATGATTCCTTGTAGAAACAAAGTTCTTATTCAGTTCACTTGCTATATTCATAAAGTGATTGTTAAATATTGTACTTACATCTGACTTAACCAGTAACAAAAATGTCTTGACAACATTATTTAACTGTATGGATAAAAAGAATCTACTCATCAAGCGGCAGTAGAACACACACAAAGGCTGTTGTAATTAGCAAGCTTTTGGAGCCAGTAGCTTCTTCTTCAGCCAGAAGGGTTGAAGGGGAAGGAAGAAGGGTGAAGGAAAAGGACTGGAGACTTCTAGGGAAAGTGACAGATTTCGGGAAAGTTATCCAGAGCCGCACATTAGGGGAGACTTACCATATGGGATGAGAAGGAAAGACCGTACGGTTGTCTCCGTTGATGCGTGATTCTGGGTGACTTTCCCAAAAACTACCCCTTTTCCTAGACATTTCCAGTCCTTTCCTTCACCCTTCTTCCTTCCCATTGTCTCTAAAAGCTTGCCAATAATAAGTCTTTTACATGTGTGTTCTGCCACCGCTTGACTTAACATCTTCAAACTTGTGTTGTTGGCAAGACATTTCGTTAATGACTGACCATATAGTTTTAATATAATCATACAATTAGCTATTCTGTTTGCATACCACCTGCCTTTTGGCTTTCAAATGACATTTTAAGCACCTTGAATGCTGTTTGTAATGGACTACTGCAGTTCAGTTGTTCCTTTCCTTAACGTTTTGATGTAATTCCCACTTTGTTCTACATGATAACCTTGTATTAGTGAGCTGTCTTGGTTGCCTGTTAGTGCCAGTACTCCATTTTAAGTGTCCCAATCAAAAGCACCTTCCAAAGAGCATGACAAATGTTTTGAGGAAAGCATTTGTTATCTGCACGATATATTTCCTGCCACCGTTACTCTTCGGGCTGAAAATGGTCTCTGTTGCCAATAGATTAATAAGTGTGTACCATATACCATATTTTTCTACATCCAAAATATGGTCACATTTCAACTATTACTAACCAGTAACTCAGTTCTTTAAAGAATCAGACTCCCATGTATAAAACAGCTCCAATTATCTGATTACTTTACAAATAAGTTACTGTTTTGAGCTATTTTTTCCTGCATCTAAATGTTTGACATCATATCTCCTAAACTATGTGTCATACAGTGACCGAGCGAGGTGGCACAGTTGTTAACACATTGGACTCACATTCGGTAGGACGACGGCTCAGATCTGAGTCGTGCCATCCCGATTCAGGTTTTCTGTTATTTCCCTATATCGTTTCAGGCAAATGCCGGGATGGTTCCTTTGAAGGGACACAGCTGATTTCCTTCCCCATCCTTCCCTAATTCGAGCTTCTGCTCCATCTCTATGACATCTCTGTTGGCGGGATGTTAAATGCTAATCTCCTCCTCATCCTCCTTCGCCTCTCATACAATGATAAAATTTACAGGTACGTTCAGTGGTATGTGAAGATCCTGTCTGCAAAATGTGTAAGAAAGAGGTAATAAATTAAAATGTCACCCCTGATGCTGAAGTTTCACTGTGTGCTAAAGTCAAAACTAGTTCCCTGGCATCATGTCTTGTATTATATAGCATCACTAGATCATGGAGGACAACAGGCAGTGGACCATGGATGTAGCAATGTGTACAATGGCTCAACTCCTAGAAACTCTCCGATCAGCAGAGTTGCTTCTCACCTTCTCCATACATGGCTTGGATCTAGAAACCTGTGTGGGATGTCAGCAGTCTCCACCAATCTGCTCCTTGCAATTTAAGTGTTTTCGGGACATCTAATCCAACAATGCAGAATTTTGAGACTTTCATAGCCACTTGTTGACATATTGCTTGTTGACTCCTGTCTCTGGTTCTTTGGATGACATTTGTCTAATGATTTTCCTGACATTCACCAGCGCAAGTGGCTCACCTTAAGGTTCATTATCAAACACCTGCTGAAGAACTGAGAAAAGCCAACAGGTAATTAAACTAATTCAACAGATTGACCTAGCTGTACCACATGCAGGAGTGCAGCTGGTAAGAAAACTCAGGAGTTGACTCAAATGCATCAGAACGAGGCATGCAAGATACAAAGAACTCATTTATAAAAGGGACCACACACAGCCCTCAGTGTGACATGCAAAATGGAGCAATCATTAGACCACATTATCTGTGAATGTCCTAAAAGATGATTTCTAGAATACTGGAGCAATTTTATAAAAGGCTTCTCCAAAGGCTTTTACATGGTTAAGGCCCTTGGATATAGAACTATGATGGAGCTGTTCAGTTAATAGTGTCTGGCTGTTCAGTTGCTGTAATTTTTTGCTAGTTTGTTGTCATTTTTGCATATTTGTTTTATGTCCATTATTTTCAGTTTAATGTATATAACATTTTCTACAGTTTGACCATAACCTAAACCATAACTAAAAACAAAAAATTGCCCTGTTGCTTAACATTTATATTTGGGAACAGATATTTTTCAGCTACCTTGAGGCTGCCATAATGAAACTCTGTATGTTGCAGACAAATATACCATTCCTGCTGAACGTACTGGAAAATCAGAAGTTCCTAAATGGTACTGTTGACACAAACTTCATCGACGACCACCCACAACTCTTCCGCTTCCGTTCGTCAAAGAACCGCGCCCAGAAACTGCTAAATTACATTGGTACAGTGTTGGTGAATGGGCCTTCGACTCCACTGGCGACGCCGCTGAAACCTGCGGAGATACAACCTCATGTTCCGGAGATTCCTCTAGGTAACCAGGGGATGGAACAAGAGTCGGACATTGCAGGTCTATGAAAGAGCGCTCTCTACATTAGCATGTGCTGATGTGGCCACTGGGCATTTCAGTTCGTGTGTGGAGAGTGGCTTGGTGTGTCACTAATGCAATATTTTCACCTTTTCTCATTCCATTAGGATAGTCAAAATAAGTGTTGAGTCACATATTTGTTTAACCAGTGTGTAGCATGATGCATTTCAGGAATTTATTCCCATTTTCAAGTGATGTAGTAGGTTGTTAACATTTTGTGTGTGTGTGTGTGTGTGTGTGTGTGTGTGTGTGTGTGTGTGTGTGTGTGTGTGTATGTGTTCACATCAAGTACTTCATAAAATTCAACATCACTTGAAAATGGTAATGAATTACTGGAACATCTACACATAAGAAAACTTAATAGGTGCAGTACTTCAGCACTGACTCAGTTGCAGGCTTTCAGAAAACATGGACTGCTCACAAAAAATACACTGTAACAGTCTGTTACTGTGGAACAGAGATACATATTGAAGCTGACCTTGTCAATTTGAAAGTTACAAAGAAATGTGTTGTGTAAAGATTGGAGAAAACACTTCTTGTTGGCCAGGAAAAATAAAATTGAAAAGCATAAATATTTGTGAAAGTGTAATTACAGTACTGGGTATGCATCATAGTGAATTGCCACAGGGCAAACAAATGGGCATCTGCTACTGGAGTGTGACAAACAACAGAGATGGCATAACAACAAGTTACCAAGATCAAAACCCGAGATGCAGTGAATTCGGAGCCAAGAGTGTGTTGTGTAGCAATATCAATACAACAGTATAGAGAAATCATGAATGACTGCCAAGATGCTTGCTTTAAGGGCTGCTCGAGTGTTGACAGACCAGCATGGCGGGCGTGTCATTGAGACAGTGCTCACAGCAGCGACAGAAGTGCTTGCAGAGTGCAGCAATTCCACATAGCAGACATCATTGAAGTCCGTTCCTTCTGGTGGGCTTTCAGATTCACCAAGCTGGGGTGCCAGAGTAATAACTACTAATTTGGTCCTGTGCAAGATATAAATACATTAAATAAGAACTGTAAGGGCACAAATGTTGGTCATAAAAGCAATATCAGTTGACCAAAAAGTATTGATTTTATTGAAGCTGCAATGTACCAAATCTGCAACAGGAAATAGTTCTATTCTATTTTTTTATCATATTTTTTTAGACATCATCTTAATATTTGCAACAATGAATTTTGCTTGCAGAACAGAAGAGCAAAAAAAAACTAATAACTTTCTGTTGTAATGAAAACATGCCTATGTCTCTCTTAAGAGTGTAGTTTACATAGTTGTAAAGGAATTAATGGATCTGAGTGGAAATACAAAATGAGTCCAACATTTCCTGATACAGGCAAACATCTCGGGAAATAACCACTGTGAGGTGGAATCTATGAAGGAAAGGCAGTGTAAGTACAGCTTGAATTTTGATTTGAATTATTTTCTCATGCTTCCTGATGTGAAATGATGCCTTGTAAAAGTAAACAAGTGGATTTTTTCATTGCCACAGTCTTCTCAACAAGGATTGATGTGAAATGTGCCATGATATAGTAGAATAAATTGAAACATTCATAGCAGAAAACACGGACAGGATTTAATGCACAAAATTAAAGCAAGACTAAGAAAATGACTTTTTCAGGCAGTATAAATTCCATCACTTTCTTTGCTAATGATTTTTTTACTTTCATCTGCACCTTTTCTAAATCTCTTTAGCCCATAGTTGTATTTCCACAAAAAAATAGGGCAGACTGAAAGCATGACTTTGGGTGTTGTGTGCCCTCTGTGAACTAACAGTGTTGACAGCATATTTTTATTTGTTGGATTAATCTTGGTGTGATCTCTTGTTCTTAACAAATTGGAGTCCTCAGGCCATACTTGGTGAAATGCATATATCTGATTGCCAGAAGGCAAAATGCAGGAGGTGGAGGGAAGGCCTCTTCTGATTAAGACAGAAGGCGGGGTAGTGTTTTCCTGCCTTGAAATGTTGAGTTTGATGTGTTTCTAGGTTTTAGACTGTGTGTGACTTTGTTTAGTTTGGACTACCAGTGAAGTAGAATCCATGTGCTGTAAAATGTGGTAGGTATTAACTAAGTCAAATAGTTGATGCATATTTACGCCTCCTGCTATATAGTTAGTTAGCTGAGCTCTCTTACCACAATAATCATAGTACTGTGCACTACTGAACTTGTGACATGGCTTTACACAGCCCTGTAGAGAAAGATGCACTGCTTTAACATATGCACTAGCTTTAGCCATAGAAAATGTAGTGATTCATGATGAACAGAACAGAAAAGAAAAGGTTTCAAATAGGGCATTTATGCAGGTAAATATAGTGGCCATCACCAACAGTTGAGACACATTACTTTATCAGCTGCCTGTGAACACAGTGTTAGTGCTGTTGTCACTCTTTCATAAATCATTTATTTATACTCTATCAATTAACGACCCTGTTGCACATCCTTTGGACTTGCCCATTGTTATTTTTGTTTCTGTTAAACGTTGACTGTACTGGCTCTACTGCTAAAACAGTCTTAGTCAATCATGCAACTGTAAATGTAAAATGATAACATTTGGTTATCAGTCAAGACTGTGATAAATTGTGAATTTAAAAATTTTCACAGTGAATTGAATGTTCAAAGGAAAACCGGTCTTGCAGCTTGTTGTCATTTAATATATCACACGATATTTCAGCTGGGTGCCTACCCATTATCTTCAGGTGAGCCATTGAAGACTTACGAAGACTTGCTCCATTCCGCAATATACAGCGCACTGCAAGTATCCCAGCATGTGTTGAAATTCAGTTCACAGATGGACTGCACTTCCCGTCAGTAATGCCCTCACAGGTGTAACTGCAGAACTCGGCATTTGTCCACCGATAGTTTCTGCAAAGAAGCGAGATGTTTGGCTAAACATTATGTACGAACTCCAATATTGCAAATGCTCACATCACATCCATAACTCAACTGACTCTATCAATAGACAGAGGGCTCTCCATCCAAGCAGATCTGACCGTTTTGCTAGCTATGAGGCAGTATCCTTTTTTATAAAGGTCCCTTTTGGAGATTCTTTGGAAATAATTGGCAGAAAGTTTCAGGTGGACATCACTGCTTTATTTCAGCACACTCTATCCTCAACCTATTTTCTGTTCAACCAAGAATATTTTGGACAGACAGATGGCACCATCATGGTGCCACCTTAGTGTTCAAACTTTTAAGGAAAGTCTGATTGTGATTTTTATAGGACTCAGCACAGAGCATGATTATATGTGCCATTATAGTGATTTAATGTAGGCACAGTTGCTAGATTTTTGGAGGGCTTGGGTTATAGTGTGATGATCTGTGCTATTCTTGATTGAATGTAGGTGCAGCTGCAGGGTGATGTGAGTTGTCTTGAGGAGAGAGTGCCTGAATCAGCTGCATTTAAACCAGCTGTATTTTGGAAATATGTGGATGATACTTCCATAGTGTGGCCTCACGGAGAAGGTAAATTGATGGAGTTTCGTCACCACCTCAACTCCATTCGTAACATCATTTGGTTCACTGTGGAAATAGAGAAAGATGGTTGTCTGCCTTTCTTGGTAGTCTTGGATATACAAAAGTATGAAAGCTCTTTGTGGCATTCAGTTTACTGTAATCCCACACTTACTGATATGTATTTGCAGGCGTCAAGCTGTCATCACTTGTCGCAAACTATGAATGTGCTTAAAACACGTGTACACAGTGCTCTCACTCTCTCAGATCTCGGTAGATTATCTTTGGCTGGGCAAGCTCTTTAGGCAGTGTTCAGGAAAAATGGATGTTCCACCTGGCAGATTAACAGGGCATTGTCAGTTAAAACCAAGAATCAGGCAGTGGATAAAGAGGAGAACATGCTGGAAAAACCTATAGTTTTTAGCAGCAACAAAACTTAGTTCTACTTACAGAATACTAAAGCTCTATTACCTTTCGTTTATAGTACAAGGAGGTCTTCCAGAAATTAAATTTCTCTAATTCTTTCAGAAAAGTAAACATATTTAGCCAGAAATATAGTGCATTTGTGACAGCTATGACATAACAATTGTATGATGACAGTGTTATCAGTAGAGCTGCAGCAGTGGGTGAAAATGGTAACTATTTTTTTTTTCTCCCGCCAACAGCAAATTTCACACTGTGGTAAAGTTTCTTAATGCACAAAACACAGCACTGATCAAAATCCATCAGGCGTATGGACCGAATGAGATTTCCATCTTTTCTTGCACCTCAAAAAATTCCTGTTTTCATGTTAGCATTTTTGCAATAACATAGAGCTGGAGACTGTCATACACTGGTTCCATTCCCAGGCGACAGGTATCTACAGCACAGGAATACAAACATTGATCCCACAATACAAGTGCCCATTTATAGTGGTGTATCCATCGACAATAAAGCTTTTAAACTTTCGATGCAAAGTTTTTTATAATGTGTTCTGATGAGCACAGCTAACTGTTCAGCTGTTGGTGATGAGGATTGTCTTAATAATAATCATTGCTGATGGATAATCCATTGAATTTCTCATAACAGTGAAGGTGAATAAGATCTTTCATAATTTTTTTGCAGTAATAAGAGCCCATTGAAAACGTTGCACTGTTTAAATTCATTAACAAATATGAATGTAGTTGTTAAATGGCATAAAAATTTAAGTTTTATGTTTAATCTTTAAAACCATGTAAATGAAGCATTCTTCGTATTTCTGGAAATTAATTCATCCATCTGATCTGTTCAGATGCTTGAAAGCAGATGTGTACAAACTATTTGAAAGATTTTGTTGTGTATTCAGTTGAAAATTTAAACTAGAATTTTTTTGCTGAAGTTAAGATCTAGCTGAAAAAAATGGAATAAACTGTTGAGTAGACATATTTATTTTCTTGTAATTTAGTCATGAAAGTGTGATGTAACATATGAGACTGTGGGGTAAGTGTCTGGTCAGTCAGTAAAGTAGAAGTTGCTGAGTGCCATCAAAGTCTGTACTGAATATATCAGTAAAGTGCATAGCAGTGGGTGATTTGTATTATACTGTGTAATGAAGTGTCTTCCCATTCCACACATGGATCGAATATGGGGCGGGGGGGCCTAGGCGCAAGCCGTTGTGGCAGTTGTATTGTCATATTGTCATTGTTCAAAGGGGAATGGTGTGGTGGTATAGTGGTATATAGAGGAGTTGATGGATATCCATAGAAACCACTATGAAAAAAAAATTGTCTACATTTTCTAAGTATGTCTTCATGAGACATTGGAAACTTGGGGCCTTTCTGAAGGTGTTGAGTTGATAGGTTGAAAAATTTGAACTGGCTTTTTCCTGAAGTTCAAGTAAGACAGTTACATGGTGCCTCATTCTTCTTGAAAACTGCGCTTTTGTGATTTTAAGAGTAAGCCTGTCCTTGATGCATTGTGCCTCATTTAGCACCTGCTACTAGACTTGGATGATGATCTTTGTGTCATTCTAATGCCGATTAAACAAATCAGTGATGAAACACACAGCTCTTCTTTGCATCTCCAATAATGATCTCACCTTTAGGGTACCAGTCTAATGAACGGTCTAAGAATCAATCAACAGATGATTTTATCATCTATCTCCTCTGTGGTGGAATTATGCTATCACAAGATTTTTTTCCCATGAAACTGCCAGATATTTGTCTTTCGTAAAACTAGTTTTACATTTTCATTTCATGTATTGCTCTGGATGCACACTTTAGATATTTTATGGAAGTTGTCAGTCTCCTGTGGTTGATTTGCAATTATATGGTCAATAACAGTCTTTTTAATATGGTCTTAGGATATGCTGAAAACTGCTGTCACCTTTCACAGCTTTAAGGTATGAAGTCTTCAGTTGCAAAGCTTGTTAGATATATCATAAAACTCATATTTTGCTTTCAATAAAAATTTTCTGGGTTTGTGACCGCATTGTCAATGTATATAACTACCAACTTTCGGTCCCTGTTGCAAGGTACCTAGTGGATGGTGTTTTATTTACTGTTGGTAGTTTTATAAACATTGACAATGCAGTTACAAATCCAGAAATTTTTTTTTGAATGTGACAGTGGATGCGAAAGCCTACGTTCATATTTTGCTCATTAAATATCAGTGAGGAATAGTTCAGATGTAGTTTAAGAAAAAAGTTTGTTGTGGAAAGTTAACAAAGTAATTTATTTAAGAAATATTGCATATTGCAGTTTCTTTGTAGTAACATATCTGGTTTGAATGGCCCAACATCTAAGATCATTCAGAATTCTGGCATAGCAATCTATTCTTTTCAAATTGTTGTTTTTCCTCCATGCTGGACTTTCTATTTTTTGAGTTTCCAAGTTATGGTTTCTTGAAACGATAGTGGGAGTTTACGGACACCCTGTATTTAGATTTATAGTAATGTTTATGGCACAGTGTGCGTGGTGTGTGTTACTTGCACTGATATAGTCCTTGAGGTAAATCATTCGGATTTACAGAATTCAACATGAGAGATATTTACTGGTTTTGTTGGAGACAGTTTTCTGCAGGTCAGTACAAACTGCTAATTTAGCGTGCCTGTTCTCAAATATTCGCTGTTAGTCTCAGCAGAAGAGCTGCGTGTGTATTATGCATGGTGGTACTTGGTTCCTTCTATATCGTTTATTTCTTTTAGGGTGCATGTAGTCTACCTTTCAATTATTTTGCTGAGGTTTGTGGTATTTTTATTTATATATGTTTTATGTTTTGTGTTTGTGTTTCTTTCTGCACTACTGCCCCTACGCTGCAACTTGAAATTTCAGATTTTTCGGCGCAGCCACGGGTAACGGACAATGAATCGGAACCGGAATATCCAGGTTAGTGTATCTCACATCTGCTTTCCCTATGCATGCAGCCAGTACTATCTTTTTTACTACTACCTCCATCTAATTAATGTAGCTATATAATATCTGAGCTTGTCACTATTGTAAGTTGTTCAATCTTTCATCTTAATTGTTGAAAAGATAATGTTTTTGGCCAAGTTGCCGTAAAATGATGTTGAATTGAGGAAAACCTTTCATTCCCATTACATAAAAGTTGCTATGAAGAAATTAAATATATTTGGTATCTGATTTATTTTGAGCACTCCAAATGACAGGAGCAAAATAAAAAATGAATTAAGCCAACACCAGTCATATACAGTTGATGTTCCTACGACGTATTGAATCTTGACCTTTATCTATGATAGTGATGTAGACTGAAGCAACAAATTAAAATCTGTACCAGCACCAGGATTTGAACCCAAGTCTCCTGCTTACCAGGCGGATGCACTAGCCATTACGCCACACTGGCAGTGCAGTTATTACAGCTGCACACAATACCCTAGTATGCTCCCTCACCAATACAAATTCCAACTAGCGCCCCAGTTCATTGCTGTTCCCCTTCTAAACTCAAGTCAGTTTTAGTGCCGAGGCTCTCCAGTATTGAAGTAGCATCGTGGCAATGAGTGAAATGGAGTTAATCTTACCTGTACCTCAGGTGTAGGTGATATATTAATCAAATACAGTGTGGGGTATGGCTAGTGCATCTGTCTAATAGACCCAGCTGCAAATCCTGGTGCTGCTACAAATTTTAATTCACTCCTTCAGCCTACATCATTATCCAAGCAAACATTGTTTAGCTATTAGGGGGCATTAATCAACATTACTGCTTTTCGTATGAAGTTTTTAAATAGGACCTTATATCTTTTTAATTTGGTGGCCCACGTCTTCTCTTCAAGACTTCAAAAGTTCCACTCATGTAAGTGTGACGTAAACACAAAATTAACTTTGACTCTCCTGTGCTAGCACACAAGTGCAAGTATCCATGGTAATATAACTCATCTACTTGCTGGAGTTGACAGTGAACCGTGGAAAAAAACTTACACTCTCCGTTGAAGAGTAGCATTTCTACCTTCTCTTTGGTGGTGTACATTGTAATTACACAGCGTTTCAACTGAAGAGGGTTCACTGAATGACTGATCTGCATTTTCCTTGTGTTTCCATTTGTTTACCGTCGACACCAGTAAGTGGACAAGTTAGGTGACCCCAGGAATTTTCTGTGTGTTAGTAGTATAGGACAGGTGAGGCATTCAGTTGTGTTTTACATATTTAATATCATGTTTGCATACATGGGCTGTTCAAAAAGTAAGGTGACAGTTCAAGTTGCACAGGCAGCATACATGCAGTTATAGATTCCCCCCCCCCCCCCCCCCTCTCTCGCTCTCTCTCTCTCTCTCTCTCTCTCTCTCGCTCTCTCTCTCTCTCGCTCTCTCTCTCTCTCGCTCTCTCTCTCTCTCGCTCTCTCTCTCTCTCTCTCTCTCTCTCTCTCTCTCTCACACACACACACACACACACACACACACACACACACACACACACACACACACACACACACGAAGACAGAGAGAGAGCACAGCTGAGCAACATCACAGTTGTGGCATGCCATTGACCAAACACAGTTCATTTTAATTGATCCCACATGTTTAATTGGGTTCATGTCCAGGGAAAAGGCAGGCCACCCCGTTATGGTGATCCTAGCATGCTGAAGGAACATGTTCATGAGAACAGCATGGTGGTCATGGAAGTTGCCATCCATCAAGGCAAAATTGTCAGAAAATGTTGGTTGCATGGTCCCACTATTGGTTACAGAATCTCATCCTTATACAGTAGAGCAGTGAGATTGCCCTCAAAAACGATGAGAGGCCCTGTCTAATGCCACACTGGAACATCACACCACCACCACCACAACCACCACCTTACTGCATGTGTGGGGCATAGTGTAATAATATTTCTATATTGCCAGAGTGTCTGAAGACTTACTGTGATTATCAGGGTACAGCCAAATCAGGGTTTGATCCATTAACAACATATGATGCCAATCCTGGGATGTCCATTCTGTAAGAAACACAACTACACGACGTAACAGAGTGACGTGGAACTTTTGTGTTTGTTGACAAGTATAGGTCACGCACCAGCAGATATCTCACAAAGTTATTGTCATTGCAGTCCCAACTTGAAGACATACATCGTCCCTTAGCCTGGTTCTTTGTGCAAATAAAACAATAAATCCAGACAATAGCTGTACTCTTTCTTGAGACATACACACTGTTCCTAGCTATAATACTTGCCTTGTTGCGTTAGCCGTACAACATAAGGTTATAACTCTTTATGAGTAGATTACGACAGGGTTTTAAAGTGGGACAATAATTATAGGAAATACTGAAAATCAGACTTTTGTTGCTCCTGCAAGTTGTTAGATAGGCAACCTGCAGTTGGTAATTGGGTGAATGTTTTAGCCATTTAGTAATATAGATACTACAGATGTTAAAAATAGTTCTTTTAGTTCAGTTTCTGTGTAGAGCCAACATAAAGTGCAATACTAGAAATAGTTCATTCATGTATACAATATTTAGCAATCTAATTAGTAAGTATGTAGAATTTTAGTATTATGTTGGAATAAATATGATCAAATCTCTCTGTTAATTGTGCATGGGCGTTTGTTACAACCATTGTGGGATATTTGTTGTTCTCTCATTCTTATGTCATTTGGGATATGTTTCATACTTAAACGGTTGTGGGAGAACTCTTCACTCTCTATACCTTAGTCAGATATCAACAGTTTTGCTGTGGATAACAATACCTGCATCACTGTACACTTTCACTTATGTATCTGAGATGAAATATGCACACCACCTCTTGTAAATCAATTATCTCTTTAGTAACTAGATAACTTTATTTTTGTGCTGTGTTATCTTGGAAATTATATTTAAATTCACTGATAAAGAAGTGCCGCAAACTTTTTGTCTTGTGGTAGAATTTTTGTGAAGCCAGAAGATAATTCTTCATTTTATGCTGGCCAAAAATACACTAACATGTAACTTGCCCATCAATGAATCAAGTAACTGAAAAAATTCTATTTTGTGATTGTAAGTGTGTATTTTAACAAATACAATTAATTTGTATTTCAAACTAATGCCATCACTATCACAGTAATGCAACAACATTATTGACAAATAGTGTTCAAACTTGCATGACGTGGCTAGGTATATTTGCCCAAAATGTGCTCGTGCCTTAGCAAATAGATTTTCTGCCCTCCCCTCCCCTCTTCTACCCACCTACAACCTATAATGCAATGACAGGTGTGTGTGACCAGATATATATTGTAATATTTCGACAAGGGTAAGCCATTTAGACATGTCAGACTTCAGTGTCTTTCACGTTTGTGCCTGACAGTAATAGCTATAAAACCAAAGTTGTGATAGTGTGAAATGAATGAATATTAACCCCATGACATTGTATTTAAATACCTTACTGATTCCTTTGAAATCATATTTAGTAGTGGTCTTCTTCAGTGTGCTTAGTGCTGGATACTGGTGAATGTCTTCCCCTATATACTGTCTGTTTCAGTTATTAGTGGCTACTGATGTCACATATCTGGGATGTCATTGGACAGTTTGAAAGCTGCTTGCTATTAAGGGTAACCGTGTATGATACGCTATTGTCCATGGTGCTCTGGTAGGAGGTTCATATGTAACTCCCAAAGCAACATTTTATGTAAGTGGATGTAACAGAGACATACAAAGAGTTAAGAGGTGCAGTGATACAGAAACTCTTATATTATACGAGAGTCATCAGCGACCATGTAGGCAATGTTCTGTCGTGGAGGAATTAAACCCATATTGCATTGTGGTGTTCAGATCTGAAATCTATTGAGGCCCATGAAGGATCCTATAGACTCTCTTCACGCTGCAGGCATCTACGAACTTGAAAGTGAATGCAGTGAAGTTTGTTTCGTAAAATTGGGAGACCCATTAGCATTCACAATTCAGAGCTTGAATGTTACATACGACCAGGGCAGAGCAATAGATCAGCTGTAGTTGGACACCACCAGGAAGGTGGCCATCATGTCAGTTTAAAGAACCTGGCGTGCACGCTTGGCAGCCATAGACACAGCAGTGTAAAATGAGGGGAGGTTATCAAAATAATTAAACACTCTAACAGCATGAGCAGAGAGGATGGCTACAAATTACCTACAGCCTGCCTGCCAACGATTCCAGCAGAAGCAGACAAGATGTGTTCGCCAGCCAGCAGCACCACTTGACCCGGGCTTAAAAGCATAAACAGTGGCTACTAGATAACAGCTGTGTCTCTTCACTGAAGAAAAATACGAGAGTGGTTTGAAAATTCTCTGAATGGAATAGAAAAAAGTAATTAAATCACTGAAACTTTTTTAGTTTTCAATATAGTCTTCTTGTAGATTAATGCAGTGCCTTGATCCCATCTCTGAGTTACCTCCATGCCTGCAAAATAGTTGTCAACTCGAGCTATCAGTTCTTAGTTTGGAATGAATCTTCATCCACGAAGAAAAATTTTCAGTTTTGGGAAGAGATGGAAGTCTGACAGAGCCATACGAGGTGAATAAGGCGAGTGTGGCAACAATTCGTACCGTAGTTCGCGTAATTTTGCCATGGCGACGGCACACGTGTGTAGGCACGCATAAAGAGTCGCGGCACCCATCTTACAGATAATTTTTTCATTTCGAATTCTTCAGATAAAATGTGATACGCCCTTTTAGATGACATCTGGCAAGTGAGAGCAATTTCACGCACTTTCAATCGGCGATCCTCCACGTCCATTTTGTGCACTTTTGCAATGATTTCTGGAGTAGTAACACCTCTTGGCCGACCACTGCGCGAATCGTTGTCTAAGCTCTCCCGACCAAATTTAAATTCATTTGTCCACTTGGCAACAGTGGAATATGAAGGAGTAGAGTCTGCAAGTATATTCTGGAAATCGGCATGAATGTCCTTTGCTTTCATAACTTTCTTAACGAAGTACTTAATCACAGCTCGAATCTTGACCTTACAATGTATCCACATCACCGCCACAGTTCTCTTCCAAGACACCACAGCTCTCTTCCAAGAGGTACTGACATGGCGTGTGTTTACAGTTAACAGTCCAATGAATATCACGTGAACAACTCATTGCGCTAGCGCTGATCTCTCTTGGTGATTCCAAGGACTTTTCAAACCACCCTCGTACTTCCACTGGGTACCAGCTGCTGATTTCCTGTTGCCCCCCAGAGTAGCACAGGTAGTAGCCATGCCTCAACCATCCCCACCAACCCCCCCTCCCCACCAACCCACCCCCCCACCCACCAATCTTCAAATTGTCCAGTGATGTCCCAGCTATGTGACATCAGTAGCCAGCAGATAACTGAACTAGACGGCATGGAGGGGTAAGACATTCACCAGTATCCAGCAGTTAACTGCCTTGAAGAGAACTGCTGCAAACTCAGTTGAAACATCAGCAGTGTACCTGCTTTAATGTTTAGTGGTGATGTAATTTAATACTCAAAAATTATTTTATTCAAAATGACAGTGGCCATGTAACCCTATGAACATGTATTCTTTGGAGGAAGAATGGTAAAAAATTCCCTTGAAAACAATTCAGGACCTGTATTTATCCATTCTGATATGTGTGGAAGCTGTTTTAAATGATAAATTTTCTTACACTGTATTAGATATGGTAATATGGTGTGTTTTTGATGTTTCCATGTTTTTTTCCAGATCCTATGGTGTAATTATATATAATTTATTTGGTTTGTGATTTCAACGGCCTTACTTTCCCTGAAAAATCTTCACAACAATGCAAAATACTGCAGTATGCAATGAACCAAACATACTATGAAAACACAGAGCAATACAACAACCCATAGATGAAATACCTACACAGTTACATTTTTGCCATTGCTGTAGGAACAGCTCAGCGAAGCACCACAGTGTCGCACTTCCATTGCATTCAGTGAACTCGTACACGAGGTGCCTATTGTCAAACTCTTCCTCAGCAACTCTGCCCGTAGTACTGCTGTGTGTCACTGTTGATGTACAACTAACACTACAGGAAAAACAAACCCGAAAGAGAACCATCCAGTGTTGATGTTAAACATCCCTTTCTCTCAACACATACTGATTGTAAAGAAATAAATGAGGTATTGGTAGGAAGGTCTTTTAACTGGCTTCTGAAATTATGTACCAATGTTGCACCAAAGCTTATTATATGTGTAAGATTGTAACATAAGGGACTTTTAACTACCACAGGCAAAATGGCATAGTGGATGACCAGCATTATACCTATATTTTATGTAGCTAACTTACTAATCACAAAAAGAAACCCCTTTGTCTTATTACAAGTGTACCATTTTATTTGTTTTCAAGAACTCATTAACTGGATAATTTCTATACAGCATTGTTGTAGATAATAACTGTGGCCACTGCGGTAGTCCACCATCTCTTCCTGTTGTACAAACTGACTTTTCTAAACTAATACACATTCCGAAATGACAAACATGTTTGTCATTGTCTCCTCGAATTGCGATTTACCTAGTGCTGCTATGGTCTAAAGTGCTTACATAAAGTATGAAATGCAATTAAAATCTCAGAATACAGTTAGAGAGGCCTTAGTTACATGCCAGGTAAGAAGCAAACACTATGTTCTAACCTATACATTCACGTTTATATAAACCTTTGTATTTTATATTCGTATTTCTCATTAAACTTCTCTTCTGCCTCAGGAAATATAAATATTAAGATTGAAAGTTAGAAATTATAAGCATTTGATGACAGTCATATACCGTCATGAGCACTAAATTACACTTATTTACTTGTTTTATTTATTTATTTATTTTATATTTTTTGCTCATTAATTATTCACACTGGGAAAAACTTTTGTAATACCACAGATAAACTTAAACATCATCGGATCCAAGCATACCTTTTCAGTCGACAAGGAGACAATTGCCTATCAAGATTGAATTTGCTATCACTATAAATAAAGTAGTAAAGGAGTTTTGCTATTTGGGGAGCAAAATAACTGATGATGGTCGAAGTAGAGAGGATATAAAATGTAGACTGGCAATGGCAAGGAAAGCGTTTCTGAAGAAGAAAAATTTGTTAACATCGAGTATTGATTTAAGTGTCAGGAAGTCGTTTCTGAAAGTATTTGTATGGAGTGTAGCCATGTATGGATGTGAAACATGGACGATAAATAGTTTGGACAAGAAGAGAATAGAAGCTTTTGAAATGTGGTGCTACAGAAGAATGCTGAAGATTAGATGGGTAGATCACATAACTAATGAGGAGATATTGAATAGAATTGGGGAGAAGAGGAGCTTGTGGCACAACTTGACTAGAAGAAGGGATTGGTTGGTAGGACATGTTCTGAGACATCAAAGGATCACCAATTTAGTAGTGGAGGGCAGCGTGGAGGGTAAAAATCATAGAGTGAGACCAAGAGATGATTACACTAAGCAGATTCAGAAGGATGTAGGCTACAGTAGGTACTGGGAGATGAAGAAGCTTGCACAGGATAGAGTATCATGGAGAGCTGCATCAAACCAGTCTCAGGACTGAAGACAACAACAACATAACTATAAACAAGTCACAAGGACAAAAGCTTCAAAGAGTAGGACTGTATTTACCAAATCCCACCTTTACATTTGGACTATTGTCTGTAGCCTTCTCAAAGGTAATTAAACCAACTGATATTTTTGTATCCTTAAAAAATAAAAATAAAAAAAAACCAAAAAGTTCATGAATATTACATTCTTACATCAGATACCCTTTACACAGAAGCATTATAAAGCTTTGTAAAGAATTTTGTTCAAAATTATGGGCATGAAAATGTACAGGCTGTTTGGAAATTCCCGTTACAAAATTACAGGACTTGCAGAGGGGAGTTAACATGCAATATTGTGAATTGGAACCCATGTCCAGACGTGTACCATTTCCTTACTACAACCATTTGAAAACATGATGGTAATGCGTCCACTTTTACAAGTAATTGGTTAGACGTAACCCAGTACATCACTTGTTAAACAATTCCACTAATTAATAGCTGAAGGAGTTGCCTCTGTACGTGTTGACAAGTTCTTTTCATCATGGTAAAGCACAGCCTCTTCCAATTTGGGTATGCTGCATCTTCTAGGAGCACCACACTCACGCCTGCTGACAGTGAAGGTACCCTTTCTCAAAGCTGTTGTGTGATTGTGGCGAAATGGGTATGCCATGGAATCGGACATTGTGCAGAACTATCTTGATAAAGGCGAGAAGCGCATTTACTGTGAGCTTTGCCATTCAGATGGATCATGTTGGTGTATTCTGCAAACGTGTACTCAACTTCGTTGGTCTAATGCCCATAGACAGGTGAATAAGGCTCAAACAAGGTCAGAGAGGTAGGATAGTCGTCAAATGACATCAGCCAATCCAATGTAACCAACCCCCATAAATTTATGATAATTATTTCAGTGTTCTTGCATGTTTGATCATGTTTTCTCTTCATTCCCACAACTACCGTTATCCCAGTGACTACACTTGTTCCAAATATGTTGTTATTTAGAACTGTAAAAGTGCAAAAATTTCACACAGGGTCCTCTGGTGCGGGGTTAAATGCAAAGAGTAAAGTTGATATTACTGATGTGTGAATGATCTGAACAAATTTATTTCCAAACTAGACACACAGCACATACTGCTAACATATGTACCATTGTACAAATGTAAATGATGGTAGAAAATCAGATGAAATGCAGTTAACTCTGTAATGAACTGCCAGAAACTACACCTCCCTTGTACTAAAATCCTCGGAAAATATCTCTGAAGAGCCTCTGAAATTTTGTCAGATTTCAGGTTCTCCCAGTATTGCTGACTAGCCACATTGCCTGGTGTTCCCCAGGGTGTTGAATATCAGTCACACATGTGTTGTTACATTTTGCGATAAGTACTGTATCTTATCGTGTTTCTGGAGAATTTGTGTTATATTGTGTTATATGTTACATTGTTTCAGCTCAGTTTTTCCCTTTTTCAAGTAGGGCTGTGTTTGAGTGTGACTCGAACTGTTCGAAGTGTTAATGTTACATTTCAGGAAGTCTTGGATTCTGTTTGATCTTTTGATTGGCCTGTGATTGCATTGACAACTTGCTTCAGCATTTGTATGAAATTCTGGATTTTAATAATAAAAATAGCTGTGAAATGTGGACTAAAATATCTTGTAAGGTATGTGTCATGTGTAGCAATGGCAAATAATCAATAAATAAAAGTTTGCAATCGTGTTTGTCAAATTCTTGAGCTTTCGCTTATCTTGCGATCTAGTGATGTCTGATGGTACTATCTTCAAGACAAGTATTGCCACTGTAACAACCTTTCCCCTGTGTATATATTACATACATATATGTTTAAAGTCAGATTACAAAATCTTAAGTAGACAGTTATCTTCTTCTTGTCTTGAAGGTAAAGTGTGCAAAATTTAATCACGATTGGAATAAAACTATTAGATTTGTATGAATTACAAACAGACAGACACTCTTCTTTGTACATATAGATAAATGTTTGAATTTACGGTTTAATACATCATTTCTGAACATATTGCTTTTCTGCATACAGAACTGGCACCTCCGCCAGGTCTTCGTGACATTCTGAAGAAAGAAGGACCGGAGGGTTTTGCCAAGCACGTCCGTCAGCACAAGGGGCTCCTGCTCATGGACACAACATTCCGTGATGCCCACCAGTCCCTACTGGCGACTCGTGTCCGGTCACACGACTTGCTGCGCATCTCTCCGTATGTGGCCCACCGTTTCTCTCCGCTTTTTGCGACTGAGAACTGGGGCGGGGCTACCTTCGACGTGGCGCTCCGCTTCCTGCATGAGTGCCCCTGGGAGAGGTTACAGGACATGAGAGCTGCCATGCCTAACATACCTTTCCAAATGTTACTGCGAGGTGCCAATGCAGTTGGGTACACCAACTATCCAGACAATGTTGTGTACAAGTAAGTTACAGAATGAAATTTGGTACTTCATAGTAATAAAGTGAACCCTCCAAGCCAATAGTTCCTGTGCTTATGCCAAAACTACTGTACTTCACACTGCCAGTGGTAAAGGGTGTGACATTGTATTTAAACTGCTACTTTACAGGTCTCATTTGAAGATAATAATTTCAGGATTTGTGAACAGTAAACCTTAATAATGTTTCAAATATAAGATATAACCTAAAATGAACTTTTAGTTCAGTAACTATAAAATGCTCTTCAAAACAATCCTACACTACAGTGTCTTCCTATGAGCTTTCAGCAGTTCTGTTCTGAGAAGTGGTGTGAAGAAGAAATTGCTTTCCCATTCTTTCGAATTTTGGTTAGTTGGCACCTGCATAAGGTGCTGCATAGGAATGTTAAAAATCGGGTTGATTTGACAAGGAATCGGAAGATTCTCTGTAGAATCTGTGAAGAAAGGAACATGTGGAAAACGCTGCCAAGATGAGGGATGGTATGCCATCTCTTAAGGTATAACCTCCAAGGTACTGGAGGAAACTGTAGGGGTAGACAGAGATTAGAATACATCCTGCAAATAATTGAGTGCTACTCTGAAGTGAAGCAGCTAACACTGGAGAAAAAGTTCATCACAGGAAACATGAAACTAGTCATAAAACTGATAACGCAAAGAGAGAGAGATAGACAAAGGGAGGGAGGGGGGGAGAAAAGGCGGCTTTGCCCAAAAGGTTAAATATTTTAGCAGTCTTTTTCACTTTACCATTCTGCAACTAACTCCTCCTCTATGTGTTGAGTTGCAATGTATCCTTCCCACAATGTTGTTATTCCTTTCTGTCTAGCTGTATAACAACTGAGTCAACAAGTGGATTAACTGATCAAGAAGTTGAGTTCAGTGTGTTACTCCCTTCGAAGCATCTCTCATTGTGTTTGTAAATTGCCAAAAGTGTTGGCTTATTTTGGATATTTTCAATCTCTTGTTGTCATATGGAATTATCTTGTGGGGTACTACACCTAAAGTAAATAATGTGCATTCGGCAGAAAACTGTATGTCTTGCAGAAGCCTTTGTAAGGATCTTCTAGTTCGTACACTTAATTCCCAATCATTTACTCGGTAATGTGTTTTGTTGCTGATAGTAAAAATCAGTTTAAACTGAACTCGGGTGTAAACACTCTCAATATGAAATGCAAAATAATTTTCATGTAGACTTAGCCTCCTGCTCTAAGGTTCAAGTTATGTACTGTGGTGATAAGGTTTCAACAAAACTCTTAAGCAAGAAGTGGAAAATTGTGACCATTTCAAAACAAAATTAAGTATTGGAAAGTTCTGTTAGCTACATAGTAAGTAGCTGTGTTTGCTGTAAGCTGTATGACAAGTAGTAATGCACTGTAAACAGACTTCTAAAAGGTGCATATTTTCTTTAATAAGTGGTGTTGTGATCAACTAAATATTAAACTGCCAGTACTAGATAAAGAGCAGCTGTTTTAGTGTAACTAAGGAGAAAGTAACTCTTGCCAAAAAGTGGCAGCGCTCTTTCTAATGTACTTTGTTAAATTTATCTCTGAATAGATAAGCAGTATTGCTCTATTGTTAATAGAGTATACAGTATTTGTCTTTTGTAAATGAATGCTTCACCTTGCTCCACATTCCTGAAGGTTTCCCCTTTTGATGACATATGTGGAACACAGTGAATGAGGCAAAGATCATTACAACCATTCCCAGCTATCACCATATGAAGTATAAAGTTACATAGCACATGGGGTGGATCCAGGTGCTTAGTGCAATATTTAATCCTCAAGGTGAGAGACCACTTGCAGTTCTAAAATTCTAATACCTTGTGCAATATGTTTCAAAAGTGTGCATAAAAATGTGATGGTCTTATCTTGGGTTCTGTTGACCACAGAGTTAAGGGGTCAAATGTTTTGGATAGTTCTGGCTAGCAAACATTTGTATATCTTTAGGAAGAATGGACGTACTCTAGCTATCTTACAGCACAGGCTCAAAATTGAAACATTAGCTGCTTCTTGCAGCCCAGGCAAACTGAGCAATCAGTTGGTTCTTTTGCATTAGGTGATATCTAGGGTGAACCTTACACAGCTTTCAAAAGACTGTGTCATCATGGTTGGTTGCTGAGAAAACACTGAAAATCATAATTTTTGTATACCAAAACCACCAGTTGTGGGGATGGCCAATTCTATAATTTCTGTTCATGGCAAATTTTTGCCATATGTTCTTAAGATGATGTTACCAGGGAACTTTGAAACGTTTTTCAGTGTCGCTATCTATTACTGAGATCCAGACATTTACAGTTACCATGCTTATTTGTGTAAAACATGCATGTAAAATCCACTGTGAAAGTGTAAATGTAGTTTTAACTGATGTGGTGAACACATGGCAATAGTTCTGGGATAACTGAAAGGGTTCTGAGGTCACCAAACTATGTTTTAGTCACTATTTTTTCACCAATAAAACTTTGATGTACCATCTATGTGTAACGGGCACTTCACAACTGTCAGACTGTCTTGACGTGGAAGTTAATCAATGGTGTCACCTGGTGATGTAAGCACCTTACAAAAAATTGTTTTTTGCACGAAATGCTTTACATTTGCAAATAAGACACCACTTTTTTTTGTATACTGTAGTTGTAGCCAATAAATATTGTGCATTTCTACATAAAGTATTGTAAAGTGAACTTGCATGGGATGGGAGACGATTTTAAATTAATCTTATATTATGCATACTTTTTTGCTTAAATGGTTCAAAGTATATAAATAGCTGCCAAAACTTTACTGCCGCACAGAACTCATTTTATATAACCAATACACTCTGGTGTAACAGGGAAAAGAAGGAACCAGCTGGAAAAAAATGCTTCTGTCTGAGCCCAATAAAGGCAAGTGTGTTCTGGAGGTGCCTCAATCCTCATGCCACCTGTCATCAAAAATTTTGGCATGCAAACATATTTATGCTTTTTTGTGGTGAAAGAGAATAGCAAAGGGGCAGAGGGAGGAGACAGTGCTAGTAGGAGAAAAAGAGAGAGAGGAGACAACAATGAAACAATGATAGGGGAGAGAAAGTGGCAATGAGGGAGAGGGGGGGGGGAGAGAGAGAGAGAGAGAGAGAGAGAGAGAGAGAGAGAGAGAGAGAGAGAGAAGCAGTGGGAGCCAGAGAGGAGATTGTGATGGTTAGTGAGACAGTGGCAGTAAAAGAGAGATAGGAGTAGGTGGAAGTAAAAGCAGTGGGAACAAAAGAGGTAGATGAGTGGAGACCATACATGTGCATGGATGGGTCTGACCCTTTTGACATAAAAAAAAATTTGCCCGTTTCCCCCCATCATATTGAAGTTTACTGGTTTAGCGGTCAAAACACCTAGCAAACCATCTACAGGGACACGAGTGGAGAAGAGGCAGTGTTGGCTGAAGAGAAAGACAGCAGACTGTGAGAGAGAAAGGAAGAGATAGTGGCAGTAGGAGAGAAAAGGAATGGGACAAACAAAACAGCTGTGTGACAGAGAGACTGTGAAAGGGCCAGGTGGAGGAGACAGTGGTCAGGAAGAGCAAGAGAAAGGGATGAAAACAGTGACAGTGGAAGAGACAGATAAGAGAAACTGACATTGGGAGAAAAAGGAGACAGTTGGAGAGAGACATACAGACAGTGGCATGGAGAGGGAGATGCTGAGAATGAAGGCTTCACTACAAAGAGGGACTGTTCTGTGTTAAAAGAGTGTGAACATGTTCGTCTGTCGAAAGTTTTGTGAGAAAGGCAGAATGAGGATTGAGGCAGCTGGTTCCCCTCTTTTCAGTCTGTCTTTTATGGAGGAGTGTATTTACCTTTTTGTGTGCTGACAGGAGCATTTCAGCTGGTTGACATATATTTAATATGTACTATTATGTAATATGTAAAAGGTGGGCTGCCATAAGTTTCTGCCCCCCCCCCTCCCCCTTTTCAGCAGTTTTGTTCAGGTTGCTGAGTAACAAATGAAATAAATTTTTCGTGTGTTAACTGTAGTCTACTTAGTTGCATAACAATAGTGTATCACCACTTACAATGGTTTGGTGTAGATATGTTGCATTGCATTTTGTGTTCTTTGCAGGTTCTGCGAGCTGTCTGTCCAGAATGGCATGGATATTTTCCGTGTGTTTGATTCCCTCAATTACCTCCCAAATCTGATCTTGGGAATGGATGCAGTGGGGAAGGCCGGTGGTGTCATAGAAGCTGCAATTAGTTATACGGGTGATGTCTCAGACCCGAACCGCACGAAGTACAACCTGGATTACTACCTCAAGCTGTCAGACGAACTTGTCAAAGCAGGGACACACATACTGTCAATAAAGGTATGTGTAGCAGTTTTTCTTCTCAGCTCTTCAGTCTCCTCAATTGATACGTAGTAGAATAATGAGATTTAGAAGTACGATGAGTGCTTTGTATCATAAATTCAGCTGTCAACACACTATGCTTTGGAAGTTAATTAACTGTTGCTCTGAATTTGAAACATTTCTTTTGGCCGTCCTAGCAGCTTTTGTGGCGTCTCACATATTACTTGTGCTGGCAGGGGGAATCCGTGCATTCATAGCAATGTGTGGTGTGCCGGACAAGTTACGGAGTGTACTGCTCCGCAAACTTGCTCAGAAGCACTTATTAGCTGAACCTGCTTCATCCTTAGTGCTACTATATTATTAAATAAGTTACATAAGGGTCATCAGCCTTGCTCAGACCCATGAGACATTCTTAAACTTTGTATTGTTCTAAAGTCTATAGTTAAAGTCCTGTATCTGTATAGCTACTTTCTGAAAGATTCGGAAGTCTGACTACTGGACTGGCGTATGTATACTGCTAATAGGCCTACAGAGCCTTAACCTGGCTTCTAGAAACTTCTTCTGACAAGCTCCATAAAAAATAACAAGATACCAGTTCAAAGTCAACACAGTAAAGATGCTCAGCAACACTACACTCAAGTTTCTGTAGGAACAAATGGAATATATTGGTTTTAGTTTAAGCTTGCTGAGCTCATTTTGTTTGCTGACAACCTCCAGCTTGACACCGTGACCTAGTTTGATATGTGTGCGTACTTAGCACATGCACATTTGTGAAATTTCAACGCGCACTTAGAAAACTAGAACTAACTCTAGCGGAATTTGGGACCTACAGGTGGATATGCACCTGCAAAATCTTTCAAGGCTTTCTGTACTGGCAGTGCACTTGACTTATTACTGAGGACTACTCTCCCTCTATTTAAAATACCATCTTCACCTTAGAGTGCACATGGTCACTTCCTACAACCCCAGAGAGAGCTATTGGCCAACTTTTCAGTCGTATGAGCTCTGAGCAGCTCAAAAGAATTCTGTTTTTAGCCCTTTCAGCAACCGAATTCAGTACTTCTGTTGAACTTTTTCTGCCTCCGCTAGAGCACTCTTCAGCAAAGAGCTGCTTCCTTCTGGGGCTTTTCAAAGCTTACTTGAAACAATTCCTGGAAAACTCCATCTTGGGAAAATCACTGGTTCTTGAACTGAACATAGCAGATCCAGGCTGGACGAAAGCCTCTTTCCCATAGATACCGGAAACTGGCTCTGGTGTACACTGACGTGGCCAAGAAGTGGAATGTTACAGATTATCTGAAATTAGTTGCAGATTGTTTCACAGATAGTTTGGCTTCTTTCTTAGTGGTGGTGGTGGTGGTGGTGGTGGTGGTGGTGGTGGTGGTGGTGGTGAGAAAAGAAAATATGACGACGACTTTCTCACCCATGCCACATACCACCCAAGCCGCATGCACTGTCTCACAGTGAGTGAGTGAGAGAGAGAGAGAGAGAGAGAGAGAGAGAGAGAGAGAGAGAGAGAGAGAGAGAGAGAGAGAAAGTAAAATTTTTCCAAATTGTATAATTAACAAGTTATTCTAGTAAAAGTAGACATTTTTCGTTTTTTTGGAATAATCAGAAAAATCTGGGCTAGGAAAATACGGCACTGAATTTTGAAAATAATCACTGTGTAAGTTTGGAACTTCCTAGTCTGCAAAAATTTTGAATAAAAATAAATTTTGAAACACACAGACTTTTAGAAAAATTAAGATGTTTATTGGAAAGGGGAGAATGAGGGCTTTTAAGTGGCTATTTCACTTTAGAAACAAACAGCAATTTGCTTAGTGGAAACTTCAACTTCACATGATTTAAAATATGAATTGTAAATCATGAGTATTCTTATAAATAAAAGATTTGCGTAATAACTGAATGTACTGCTATATTCAGTGGTCTGAAAACTATCCTGTGAACAATAACTGTAATGAAATAAAGCAGAAATCATAAGTTATTTTGTATAATTGTCATACATGTGCTATTAACAAAATTAGAACAAGTAAACAATACAAAATTATATTGTCAGGAGTGGTATAACAAGTAGGGTAGTCCTACCTTTCTGTGCTAAAAGTTGAAGAACCTGTTGAAATTTTCTTGTATTTCATAAGCTACTCCCTTAGCTATTGCTATGTTTGCTCTCTTTGGATTGCAGTTTCACTCCGTTTAATATATAGTGTGGGTATGAGAATCTCTATTCATTGTGACATCAGTCCAATAAGTATTTTCAGTGGCTGTAAAAGTACATTTGTATGGTTACAGGACATGGCAGGACTTCTGAAACCCTCTGCAGCCAAGATCCTAGTAACTGCATTACGTGATCGACACCCCGATGTGCCGATCCACATCCACACGCACGACACTGCCGGAGCGGGAGTGGCTTCAATGCTGGAGTGTGCAAAAGCGGGTGCAGATGTAGTGGATGTTGCCGTGGACTCCATGTCCGGAATGACGTCACAGCCGAGCATGGGTGCCATAGTAGCTGCACTACAAGGCAGTGACCTGGACACAGGTAAGTGTTATTTATCAGTGTACAATCTGAAAATACATTATAAGGGTGTATGCTCATTAAATAAGTAACATACAGAGTGGCAGTATTGAGGACTGGACAGTGGAACAGTAGTGAACGTGGTTTGCTATTGAAAGTGCGAAGAGAGTATTTTGATTCCTGTATAGCATACTCTGCTGTTAAGTATAAGTAAAGTGAGCTACAAATGGTGTTGACAGATATCATGTTGTGTGACAGTTAAACATAGAAGATTGTACATTCCATATCAGAAGTGTTACATGAAAGGGATGTTGAGCTTTAAGTGAAGGATGTGGGCTGTTAAATGAACTGTACCGCAGTTGTACTGCACCAGGGTGGTCAGACTGTGTTTTTACTCTGTCTATTAAAAATATCAGAGCCAATGTAGATATTCTTATTGTATTGGTTATATTGATAACAAGACATTTATGTTTGTTAGCCATTTATACTCGATCAGCATCTGTATAAATTGACAGCGTTCAGTTCATTAATGTCCACATTTGTGTTCTACCATTTGCCAAAACCTGTGACAGGCAGATATTTAAGTCTTTAAATTATATGCTGGTATGTGATCCCTTCCCTCCCTTATTCTAATCACATCTGATTTTATTCTCATGTGGTCCTATGGGAATGATATAACAGGACACAACATTTGGAATATGTTCTGAATGCCATGGATATTCCAGAAAGGACATTAAAGTGGTTATGGGAGCAAACCGGAAAGCCTCTCAGACATTTCGGCTGGTAAACAGTGTGGCAGTGGGGCCAGCCAAACTGCACTCGCCGGACAGGTGGTGTCAGTAGGTGACGCTGGTGGCGGGTGGCTTTTGCAGCAGGGAAGTGACGCTGATGGTGCGTAATGGGCTCATGTGTTCCACGGACCTCAGCAGTGACACGGACACATCACTCATTTTTTTCGTGTCTCGGTAGATGACTCGGAGTTAGCAGGCAGCATCAACTTTTTAACATGATTAAATTAGCTTGTTAAAGATTTCACAGGAAATCACCAAATCAGTCAAAATCAGTGGTTAAAAATTTTATACAAAAAGTGTGGTTAATTGTCAACTAATTGATCAGGTACAACAGATTTGTGTGCAGGAACCAATGTCAAATGTAGGGTTGGTAGAGGAAGATATGGTCCCTAATAACTAGATCCAGTGAGTCATATTTCACCTCAGAATGTGTACTTCGACCAGATTGATCTTCGATCCCAGCTGCCAAGAGCAGTAGCCCCATGTGCATCTCGGGCAGCTGCCTGTATTATGCATTGCACAATAATGATCTGCCCTTAATTGACTTTGTGTAGATGTTGCACAATGAATATTTTACAATATGTAAGCTGCCACATACAGAATATAGGTGCAAAATTTTCTAAAGATTGCATTTGAATAAGCTGTGTAGAGAAAATAAAACAATACTGCTAAACAGTGTAAATGACCTAGGAGGAGGAAGAGTTTTTATGATGCTGAAGAATTTACATTGAAACCAGAATCACCTGATGGAACAAAACGATGGGAAAATTCTTTTGTGAAGTGACAACGAAAATAGATTTAAAATGCAGACTTGTTTTTAAACTACATATGAGAACACAATGAAAACAATAATACTGCTAAATTTACACTGATTTTCACGAAAAATGCAGCACATAATAAATCATGTGCAATTATATATTTAACCATTGTGTAGTACTTTATCCTATATATTCTGTTGTAGTGTGTTATTGACATTGCTTTATGAGCACACAGTGAATAGTAGATTGTTTATTGCACTAGCCTTAATTGTTCTTTCCTGCCCAACGTAAAAATCACATCACTGGATGTGAGACAATGTTCTGTTGCCAATCTTGTATCACCTATTGTTGTACCGTGTATTGTTTTCCTTTCAATCTCATATGTTTGCAGGATCTTTTTGCGATAATCATAATTAGCTTTCTGGAGTAAACGTGTCATTAAGCCCCGAAGAATCTGCAAAAGCTTTTGCTTTGATGCAAGATGGTCACAACATGCATCACATCACGGGAGTGTTGAGAACTACACTGTCCACGATTTTCAGAACTGTAAGACGGCTCAGGGAAACTGGAGACTATGTGAGGAAACCATGATCAGGTCCAAGAAGAGCAGCATTGGCAAGAGATGAGAATTTCTTATAGCTTCAAGTTTTCTGCAACCATCACACTGCCATTGTTCAAATACAAAATCGTCTCCACCAAGTTTGAGGGGTCAGTATTAGCAAGAGAAATACCCGAACAAGATTGGAAGAAACCAGTTTTCGATTCAAAGATCTGCTGCAGGCTCAGAACTCACCAGAGAACATTAGAGCGCTTGACTAAGTTTCATGAGGTGATCTTGTGGCTGGAAAGTACAACAGTGGGAACAAGTGTTGTTCAAGATGAGTTGAGATTTAGTATGTGATCACCTGATGGTACAGAGGTGCTCTGGAGAAGGCCTGTTTTGGATGATGTGGGCAGGAATCGTATGACTGCAAAGATGGATTTGGTCTCTGTGAAGCATGGGTGCCTTCCAGCACATCAGTATGAGGAGGAAATCCTTTGAAGCAGGTTGTGGCTCTCACTCCATTTATTGGTGATAGTCTTACACTAACACATGACAATGCACTAATGACCACCCACATGTTGCAAGACTTGTTAAAGGGTTCTTTGATGAAGCGGAGATTTGTACTATGGCTGGCCAAGCCATAGTACAAATCTCCGCTTCATCAAAGAACCCTGAGCGGTGCACAGAGCCCTAATTTGAATCCTGTTGAGAGCATGGAAGGCAATAACACACCACCTCCAATAACACCATGCGTTTGCAAAGCATGGCATTGTTCAAATCAACTGTCAGGTTGAAGACAGCTTTTAACATACAGGAACCAAAAGTTTTAGACATGCTACAAGAGACATCCCATCCTACCTTTCTCTCCCCTTTCCACTCCAATCATGCTGCCACACCAAGTTCATCTGCCTAGGAAACAACGAAAATAGCAAACATATGATGCCAGAAAAGATTAACGGTTTTACATTGGCTGACACAGACCTCTTGACTCACTGAAATGTCAGTTGCTAACTTACTTTAATCAATGTGATAGTAATTAATTAATATAGTAATATTGTGTTATTTTGTTTCCTTTATTAATTGTAATTTTTCCCTCTTCTATACAGGTCTTGATTTGAGTAATGTGAGCGAGTACTCTGCTTACTGGGAGCAGACACGAACACTCTATGGACCGTTCGAGTGTGCAACAACCATGAAATCGGGGAATGCAGATGTGTATTTGAATGAGATCCCTGGTGGACAGTACACGAATTTGCAGTTCCAGGCCTACTCTCTTGGCCTTGGAGATTTCTTTGAAGATGTCAAGAAGGCCTACAGGGAAGCCAATATGCTATTAGGAGATATTATTAAGGTGAGAGTAGAGAACAATCTCAGTGACTTCATTCTGTTCAGTCTTAGTTGTCCCTCTTCTACTATCTGCAGATATATAGTTGTTCACAAGATCTAAGTTTAGATTGAAGATAGATCACAATAATACGACAGTTGGAACTTAAATAGTGGCAACTATTTATTCACAACCGATACAAAATAGTTAAATGTTTGCACTTGTTACTGTCTTTCAAAGTGTAGAACCCGTTGCCAGTGATGTGGAAGGTGTAGTATACCATTAGCAGAGCCTGCTCTGTTGGTGGTGCGAATGGAGCGGTCTACAGTTATGGTGATTCTCATGTATGACTGTGATGGTGTTATCCTAATGCATTACGTTCCTCCATGGCAGATCTTCAGTGCACAGTATTACTGTTCGTTTTTGTAGCCTCACCTGTGACTGGCTTTGCGAAAGAAGCTGCGGCACTTTCTGCGCAACCCATCCATCATTTTGCACGACTGCACGGGCGCATACAGTGTACGCTGTGGCTGCTCTGTTCGGTCTATGGGACAGGGAAGTACTGTACCATCCACCATACTCCCCAGAATTAAGTCCTTGTGACTTTGATTTGATTCTGTAGTTGAAGAAACCACTTCGTGGCATTTGCTTCAGAACTGTTCCAGAGATTCGACAGGCAGTAGACCGCTCCATTCACACCAGCAACAGAACAGGCCCTGCTAGTGGTATACTACCATATGCCTTCCACATCACTGGCAGTGGGTTCTACACAATGCTGGTGATTACTTTGAAGGACAGTAACAGGTGCAAACATGTAACTCTTTTGTATTGGTTGTGAATAGATTGTTGCCACTATTTAAGTTCCAACCCTTGTATTAAAGTTATGTAGTGGTATCACAAGGTCAGTATTGGAGGTTATAGCTTAGTGAGGAATGAAAACCATGGGAGTTACAAGCTGTTTCAGCCCTTAATGTTGATATTGATCTCTTAGTCTGTTGTTTTGTAACTTACTATGGCATAGTGACCAAGTTTCAAATTTTAAAATTAAAATAGTGAAGAGACAGTGATATCCTCAAGACGTGAAAAAACTTGCTTCTCAAAAGAATTGTGGTATTTTGATATAACCCTTTAAGTAGTTGTAATCAATTTCTGTAGCCCAAAGATCAGAGTAGACCTTAAGGGGAGTAGGACGTCAAATGGGCCAACTTGGAGCAAAAGGGACACCACTGAACATTTTATTTTCTGCTGTCTATACTTGTACAAATAAATTCATAAAACTTTGTCAGCATGACCACGAAGGATTCAGGATTCACACTCGTAGCAGTGGAAGTTCAAAAACGTAACGAAATAAATTTGTTTGCATATGAAATTTCATCATTTTTTCTCGTACTATTGGCTGCATTTGCTTCTGTTGGTATATTTTTCTTCATAAGTAAGAGATTCTTTGATGAATTTCGCACAGAATACAAACTGTACTTACAGCTGTATGAAACTCTAGAATTTTCCAAGTCTATTAAAAACTGTGGTGAAAATCGAGATAATTAACTATAAAATCTGAGTTTTTTTTCTATACATGAAGATTAAAATGTGAAAGCTCATTCATTTTTTCATGAATTAAATAAATTCTAGAGTTTCTTAAACCTAAAAGTATGGTTTGTATGCTGTGCAAAATTCATCAAAGAATCTCTCTTACTTATGAAAAAAAGTGTACCTATAGCAACAAATACAGCCAATAGTAAGTAAAACAGATGAAATTTCATATACAAAAAAAATTATTTTGTTATGTTTCTGAACTTCCACTGCTATGAGTGTGAATCCTGAATCCTACCTGGTCATGCTAACAAAGTTTTATGACTACATTTGTAAAAGTATAGACAGTGGAAATTACAGTGTTCTGTGGTGGCTCTCCTGCACAAAGTTGGCGCATTTGACGTCTTACCCCCCTTAAGTAGTCATTGAGTGTACATACCTACTTAAAGCTTTGAGGCTACATTAAAATGGTCATCCAAGACTGGTGGCAGTTAAATGAAACAACGATAAACCTACAACTTTCGAGGGCAGTTGCTGTTGAATCATTATGACACTACACAGAGAGAAAGTAACCCATAGAGAAAGTTGACGATGGACTAAAACTATATGAAAAAGCTCCACATTATATTGGCTTGAAAGTTATAAACAAAACCTGGAAGGAAAAGTGTGACCCAAATCTCAAAAACACTGAAGACCTGGAAACGTATGAAAAGTAAATCATACTAAAGTGTCTCATAGATTTTTAAAATGATAACCATGTAAAATAGTATCAGTCTGAAGAAGGAACAACATATGTGTTACACTAGCAACCTTAAATCAACGTTATTAGTCTGTCCCAAATCAACTATGTCACCAACTTTGAATGTATGAGGCATGGTATGTGATAATGACAAGTCTGAACTGATTAGATTTACAATCAATTTTGATAAATATTTGGATATCTTTTAATTTTTATTGATTGCTTTTTTAACTTTCTGTAGATCTGTAAATTCAGATGTGTGCAAATATGGGAAGGACTTGCATACAGATATTACATATACGTGCTGTCCCAGGAGGAATGGTCAGTATTCAGGTATATGAAAGGCATGATCATTAGGAGCAAAAAAGTCTAATAAACATTGGCTCTAAAATGCATAAATAGAGAGCTATGAGCTCTTGTTCATCTTCACTACTGTGAAACATGTCTCTGCCGAACAAGTGCTCATAAATCTAAAGGTATGTGTTTTAAAGCTTATGTTTAATAGGATTTTTGGCTTCGAGTGATCATTCCTGTCATGTCCTTGAATATTGATCATTCGTCCTGGAACCCCCTGTATTCATTACTTTTCATAATAATTAGCATGGTAGTTGAAAGATATTGTATCAGGACCACAGTGTACCAGGTTTACCCCATCACTTCTGGAAAAAATGGACCACCCATTGTTGAACCATCCCCCTCTTACATGTTGTACAGGTGACACATTCCATCCCAATGTAGTTATCCTTGTATTAAGGTGGAAACATTGAACTACATTAACTACTAAAATTTGACTTACATTGTTTCTAAAGTAAGGGGAGTCCATTCCATGTGTCAAAGTACAAAAAACTAATTTGTTAACCAACTTCTGAAGTTATTAGAGACTTGTGCTTCCATACAAAACTAAAGAATGGATAACATAATTTCAATTTCACAGGTTACACCGTCATCGAAAGTGGTTGGCGACTTGGCGCAGTTCATGGTACAGAATAAACTGACTGCGAAACAGGTGGAGGAGAAGGCTGAGGAGCTGAGTTTCCCTAAATCGGTTGTGGAGTTCTTACAGGGCTCTATTGGAGAGCCCCATGGGGGATTCCCTGAACCTTTCAGGTCAAAGGTGAACTACTCATTCCTTTTTGTACATTTGCACAGTAAAGCATTTTAGTTGTAACTCCTGTGAGTACACCATAAACATGTCAGTGAAGTTTTAGAAATATGAACTATCAAATAGATCCTTATTTAAAGATTTTAATTGCTAAAAGTATGCAGTTTTAATATTCAAGCAATGGAAAATCCAGGATGGAATAATGACAGTATTATAAAAAAAGATAGATCCCTATTCACCATATAGTGTAGATGGTGAGTCACAGATAGGCACAACAAAATGTCTGTCAAAGGGGCAAAAAGACACGCGCGGGCGCACGCACACACAAATGCAAAATATCTTTTGCATAAGCAGAATATATGACAAAAATTAAAAAAAAAATCCTCTAAATTCCATTAATACAGGTTATGGAAAAATTAAGAGTCAATAAGTTTAAAAATCTTGGAAGTAAAGCAGAAGGATGAGGCTAATAAACACATGCAAGGAAGATGGAAATGGTCTTTCAGTTGACTAAAGATGAGTTCAGTAAGAGGTCTATTGCTTCTCAAGTAAAGTTACACCACTATGTCACAGTAATAAAACCAGATTGTTTCCATGCAACAAAATGCCTGCACATTCGCCAAGATGGGAGAAATAGAAGACATAAGAAAAATATTGGGGCAAGTAAAACACCACAGCAGTACAGGAACAGGTGTAATTGTAGAAGAAAATTGAACTACTAGATGTAATGATGAGGAAATATACAATTATGTTTTTGACCATGTGGTCCAGATGAATGAAAACCAGATATGAAAGAGAAGTTTTGAACATGCCGACCACAAAAAATCTCCCTGGTGCAAGAGCCTCCAATAAATCAGAAGTAATCTGAAAGTGATGAAGATTGAAATACACAAAATTCTGAATAAAGAAAAGATTCAAAAGAAGGGTTTTTATTCTTCTCTACTGAGAAAACCAAAAAATAAATTGGGAGCAAAGTGGTCAGAAGTTTAGAAACAGTAGCATTGTGATCGAATGGAAAAATTATTGGAAAATTGGAAATTAAATCAGAAGTAATTATTTATGTGCTCCATAGGAGGCCCAAATCGACTAGAGGATGATTATTATGATTATTATTATTATTATTATTATTATCTTCTTTCCTTTCTCAGACCTTAGGTCTGGTTAAAAATGGAAAGTGACGCGGACCTTGATCAATTTATTATTATTATTATTATTATTATTATTAATTAAAATCAGACCTAAACTTTCGACACCACCACCACTTTATGTGTTAAGTGTCTAGCACAGTATTTTAATTGAGCAACTGTTTCTTTGCAAAATGTTACATATAATCTGGCAACATTTCTTTTAATCATACTGTGCAAACTTCTAACTTGCTTTTCCCGTATGAGAAAAAGAAATAAATCAGGTCAAAAATGTGCAGCAGTAAACAAATTAGTAATGATTTGAACAAGGAGGTGACAAAGTGGTAAAAAACAAAGCCAGTAAGTTTTGTTACGTGGAAGAGAAACGAGTCACCTAAAAGAAGAAGAGTACAGTCCACTGAAATAAGATGTCTAACTGCTTTTTAGGGGTGCATTAGGGAAGGCATTATAAGGAAGAAGATTTGACTTAAGTTCTTAAGTAACTGCACACTTATGGAAGATGGATGGCAGTTCTGTCCAAGCCCAAAGCCAATTGGAGAAGTATTAAAATGTTTGCATGCTCTTTGAACACAGTCTAAATTGGCTGTGGGCTGGAGCAGAATTACTACCTGTTTTCCACAAATGAAGTAGTGCTCAGTTATTACAAATGAGATCTCAGGTCCAGATTGTGGAGATAAGAGTTCAACCACTAAACTCGTCAGCCAACTTTTGAGCCATCAACTTTGAGTAGCATGCAGATATCAAGTTTTTGGCAGCAGGGATCCACAAAGACAAAGCTAATAGTGGACTCTGTGAGAGGTTTTCTATTACAGCTCTTGTAGGATGATAATGACTATCTTTTTCCCAACAGGTTCTGAAGGGAATGCCACGAGTAGAGGGCCGTCCAGGAGCAAGCCTTCCACCGATGGACCTCGACTCTCTCAAATCAAAACTGAAGGAGAAGTTCCCAGATATCAATGACAATGATGTCATGAGCGCTGCCTTGTATCCTCAGGTCACTGAAGATTACCTCAAGTTCCGGAAACAGTTTGGTCCAGTTGACAAACTGGATACTCGAATTTTCCTCACTGGTCCAAAAGTTGGTGAAGAGTTTGAGGTAAGTGTCCAATTTTCAGAGAGCTAACTTAGTAAATCGTATTACAAGGTGAATCGTTTGAGATTACGGAATAGCTCAAATTGTATGTATATTGTAGGAAAGTTCTTGTAGAATGTCAATATTTTTGGATTATGCTCTTGAGGATGTGAAGAAATATGTATAGCATGTCTTGGCCCTGAGTCCAGATCATGAAGATTTTATCAATGAGCATGAACCAGACTAGGAGTTGAAAGGGCTAGGATGGTTTCCTCAAAAAGGCCCGTAAATAGGTTGGCATAGGTGGGTGCCATGCAGATACCCATGGCTGTGCTGCAGATTTGTATGTAAGTCTTCCTTTCAAAGGAAAGGTAGTTGTGGGGCAGGATATATTTAATAATGTGTATAAGGAAGGAGTTGGTTGGTTTAGAGTCTGAAGGACATTAGGAGATGTCTTTTCTCCTGTCTGATTCACCTGGTCCTCTTCTACGTTCCTGGATGTTGACCTCTACTCTCTTGATAGCTCATTCCACACCTCTATCCACATTAAACCCACTAACTACTAACAGTACTTGAATTTCTACAACTGCCATCTCTTCCACAGCAAAAAATCCCTCTTATAAAGGCTAGCCATCTGTGGATGACATGTCTGCAGTAACGAGAACTACCTTGCTCTGTATGCTGAAGGCCTCACAAAGGCCTTCACAAGCAGGCTTGAACTTGGTTTATCTTGGCTGTAACTTTTACTGGTCTGCGTAATGAGCACCGATCCTAAGGCCTGCAGAATGCCGCTAAATTCTGAAAATGCATCTCGGCGGGGGTATAACAAGAGTGCCTCACGCCACCACTCGCCTCCTATCCACCACACAAATATCTTCCGTGGACCAAATTGAAACCAATCGTGGGGCAGATCCGGCCTGTGGGCTGCTGGTTGGCCGCCCTCGATATAGAGGATGATCACCGACAGTAAACCCGAGACATTAGATTGCAGCACTCGTGTGTGGTCTGAAGTAGAGGTTGCTCTGTGTGTAGACCAACTTTCCCAATTCGAAATTTGATCACATAAAGCTGTTTCTCGCATTTTGACAGTTACATTATACACTGCTGTGTTACATGCTGCAGTTCAGAGCCGTCTAGAGACAGAGGTTCAGGACTATTTTTTGTTCTATTTAATTATTACTAAAATTATAACAAAATTAGGTGTGCACATGTTTCTTCATTTTCAGACGAAGAGAGTACAGAAAATTTCATACCTCTAATTTTTATGAAAGAATTCCTTACTTTAATTTAATCAAATACTGTACCGTCACGAGTAGAATATACGTAGCTTCATATTTTATAACTATTTTTATTCAGTTTCAGCTATTAAAGCTGGAAAGCTGAAGAAATAGGGATGCCTCAACATTATTGAAGCCCGCTATGATTACTGCATGTGGTGTTAGTTGAGGATCACTAGTCACAGTTCCTCCTGTACAATAACAGGTAGCTGCATATGAAGCAGTGAAAAAAGAACTTGAGTCGGTGGGGATGCACTACTGGACACATAGTATGTGTATCCAGAGAACTTCCTTTCAGTCTGCCTGAAATTACTAGTTGTTGTTGTTGTTGTTGTTGTTGTTGTTGTGGTCTTCAGTCCCAAGACTGGTTTGATGCAGCTCTCCATGCTACTCTATCCTGTGCATGCTTCATCATCTCCCAGTACCTACTGCAACCTACATCCTTCTGAATTTGCTTAGTGTATTCATCTCTTGGTCTCCCTCTACGATTTTTACCCTCCACGCTGAACTCCAATACTAAATTGGTGATTGCTTGATGCCTCAGAACATGTTCTACCAACCGATCCCTTCTTCTAGTCAAGTTGTGCCACAAACTTCTCTTCTCCCCAATCCTATTCAATTCCTCCTCATTAGTTATGTGATCTACCCATCTAATCTTCAGCATTCTTCTGTAGCACCACATATCGAAAGCTTTTATTCTCTTCTTGTCCAAACTATTTATCATCCATGTTTCACTTCCACACATGGCTACACTCATTCAAATACTTTCAGAAATGACTTCGTGACACTTAAATCTATACTCGATGTTAACAAATTTCTCTTCTTCAGAAATGCTTTCCTTGCCATTGCCAGTCTACATTTTATATCCTCTCTACTTCGACCATCATCAGTTATTTTGCTCCCCAAATAGTAAAACTCCTTTACTACTTTTAAGTGTCTCATTTCCTAATCTAATTCCCTCAGCATCACCGGACTTAATTTGACTACATTCCATTATCTTCGTTTTACTTTTGTTGATGTTCATCTTATATCCTCTTTTCAAGACACTATCCATTCCGTTCAACTGCTCTTCCAAGTCCTTTGCTGTCTCTGACAGAATTACAATGTCATCGGCAAACCTCAAAGTTTTTATTTCCTCTCCATGGATTTTAATACCTACTCCGAATTTTTCTTTTGTTTCCTTCACTGCTTGCTCAATATACAGATTGAATAACATCGGGGATAAGCTACAATCCTGTCTCACTCCCTTCCCAACCACTGCTTCTCTTTCATGTCCCTCGACTCTTATAACTGCCATCTGGTTTCTGTACAAATTGTAAATAGCCTTTCGCTCCCTGTGTTTTACCCCTGCCACCTTCAGAATTTGAAAGAGAGTATTCCACTCAACATTGCCAAAGTTTTCTCTAAGTCTACAAATGCTAGAAATGTAGATTTGCCTTTCCAAGATAAGTCGTAGGGTCAGTATTGCCTCACGTGTTCCAATATTTCTACAGAATCCAAACTGATCTTCCCCGATGTCATCTTCTGCTAGTTTTTCCATTCATCTGTAAAGAATTTGCGTTAGTATTTTGCAGCTTTGTCTTATTAATGAAATAGTTCGGTAATTTTCACATCTGTCAACACCTGCTTTCTTTGGGATTGGAATTATTATACTCTTCTGGAAATCTGAGGGTATTTCGCCTGTCCCATACATCTTGCACACCAGATGGTAGAGTTTTGTCAGGATTAGCTCTCCCAAGGCTGAAATTACTAATCAGCTGTAAAATAGGGGAAGTCGTTTCAGCAAATGTCAGAGGAATCAAGACTCTTGTAGGTGTGCTGAAAATATGTGCTCAGCTGTCCAGTACTGTAATTGAGATGATGGTGGTGATGGCGGTGGTGATGATGATGGTGGTGGTGGTGGTGGTGGTGGTGGTGGTGGTGGTGGTGGTGATGATGATGATGATACCTGCCAATTGTCCATTTTTCTAACAACAGGTCCATAAAAAAACTGACATCATTTTTCAGTGGTTTGGATGGAACTGTCTAAGATGTGTGTAAATTATTATTTCAATGGAAGAGTTTTCATGCTTTGATAATGACCACTGAATTTGTAAATCATAAATATAATGAAATTTAACTCGTGTATTTTTGGCACAGGTCACGATAGAAAGAGGAAAGACACTAGGCATTAAGACTTTGGCGATGGCTGAGGACTTGACACCAGCAGGTGAAAGGGAAGTTTTCTTTGAAATGAATGGTCAGCTGCGGTCGGTATTCATAAAGGACAAAGAAGCTGTAAAGGTATGGAACAGTATTATTCTCTTGGTTCATTGTAAATTAAATATTAGTAAATTACAGAGTTCATGTTCAAAATTTGATAAAGATACACAAGACATTTGAGAAAATTTTGATAGTGATATTTTGTTACTATTAAAATATAATTACTGAACAGTAATAGTATTTTAATGTTAACATTGGTTTATTAAAAGTACACAGCTCAGAATTTTGCTATTTCCTTGGTGTGCTTATTTTTCGTAAGATACAATGGGATTCTTCTGAAATCGCCATGATTTTTCAATAAAATATTTGAGCAAGAGTACCTGAACCTTTCTCAGTAATTTCTTGTAAACATCTCCCAAATTCTTTAGATTTCAGTTGATATAATAGTAATAATAGTATGAACTGGTCTATGAGTAGATAGCAGATCTGCAAGAGAGGATTGCGTAATTTACCTTTCTATATGATGATGGTATCTGCACACATTTCCAACATGTCCGAAAGAACATATACCATTGGTGACCATGTAGCTCTCTTGGAATGAAATGATAATTAAATCAAGACTCTAAGCTGTCGACAGACATTGATATACGTCAACAGGAACAGTTGAAAATGTGTGTGCCCCGACCAGGACTCAAACATGGGATCTCCTGCTTACATGGCAGATGCTCTATCCATCTGAGCCACCAAGGGCACAGAAGATAGTGCGACTGCACGGATTTATCCCTTGCATGCTCCCCATGAGACCTGCATTCCCAACTTAATGTCCACACACTACATTCGTTGTGCCCCTGCCCATTACATGAATGTAGTGTGTGGAGATAAACTAGGGAATGTGGGTCTCACGGGGAGCGCGCAAGGGATAAATCCCTGCAGTCACACTATCCTCTGTGCCCTCGGTGGCTCAGATGGATAGAGCGTCTGCCATGTAAGCAGGAGATCCTGGGTTTGAGTCCCAGTCAGATACATTTTCAACTGTCCCCATTGATGTATATCAATGTCTGTCAACAGCTTAGGGTCTTGATTTAATTATCATTCCAATTTACTTTTCAGTGGACTTTCTTCGTGTTCGGAATGTTTTTGCCTTCTGGGTTGTCGTAGGTTTTCATTTTCATGAAATAAAGAATTTGGTAGATAATCTTGTGTGAAGTTTCTTCTGCAACTGCTAAACTGTTGAAAATGAAATGGAGGCTTGCATTGGAATAGTCCTCATGTGACAAAAAACTGGTGGTGAATCTCTTGAAAACACGACAAATTTTGGCCTCATTGACATCAAAATGAAATGTGATGAACACAATTGTTGTTTCACAGAGATGATGCGGTTTTCTCATGATACAGGGAGAGTCAAAAATGATTTTACAACTTTGGAATAATACAGAAATTAACTGTGATAATTTATAGAATTGGTAGATGTCATTTTGTAGCAGCAAGTTTCACATAAGTGTAAACTTTCATTTTGGTTCAGTGTGACCACTATTTGTGATGTGACAAAAATCTCTCTGGTAATAAATTTATTCCCACACTTGTTGCAGAAAATTTGACATAACTTGTGCAATAGCACAGTAGATCTGAATTTTCAGGTTGGCTATGTTGTTTCCTAATGTAGGAACATATGCAAGGTCTGTGATGAAAGCCGAGAGGAAGAAATCCAGTGGTGTCTAGTCTGGGGAGCGTGGTGGTCATGTTGTTGGCCCTTTACAGCCTGTCCACCAACCTGGGAAGTGATTATCAAGGAAACCTCCAACTTCCATGATGAAATGAGATGGTGCACTGTCTTCTAGTAGTAAGCCTTCTCATCATGGTAATCTTCATCGATTTGTGGAATTAAAAAGTTTTCAAGCATATCCAGATACACAGCACCAGTGACAGTTTTCTACAAGAAGAAGAAAGTGTCTTGCTCTTTCAGTTTGCTAAGTGCACAAAACACATTAACCTTGGGATTGCCACAAACATGGTCCAGGGTTGCATTTTGATTTTCACTGCCCTATGCTCTGTAGTTACGGGTGTTCACCATGCCACTGATATGAAATGTTGATTCATTGCTGAAGATTATTGTGTTTAGGAGAGTGTCATTGTCCTCTATCCAACACAACATTTCTCCTCAGAATTCCCCACGTGTAACCTTACCTGCATGGCTTAGGTGCTACACCACTGTGAATCTCTATGGTTTCGAGTGTACACATCTATGCAATACTCGCCAAACAGTCTTGTGTGGAGTGCCAGTCTCTCAAGACTCATGTTGTGCTGGTTTGACTGTGGTCAAAGCCCTCCCTAACCTGTTCGACATAATCAACACTGTGCAGACAACCTTGTGGTTCATCATGTTACAGTGAACAACCTCTCTTAACGAAGTTCTTAAGCCAAGAGTAAGTTGTAGGCCTCCTTGAAGGTTCTTCACCGTATTCGGTATGAAATTTATGCCTAATAGTTGTTGCAGAGTTGGTTTCATGAAACCAGCACACACAGTGAGCACACTCCGCACCAGTGAACATAGCCATTTTAACTGTACACTGTGCTGGCTCTCCTGGTGGCAGTATGGGGTACTGATGCACTGTGTGAATCAAACTTGAGGTTGTTTGCTATAACATGCCATGCCTACCGATTCTGTAAGTTATCTCAAGAGATTTCTATGTCCTCCTAAAGTTGTAACATTCTTTTTGACTCGCCCTGTATATTTTAAAGTATTTTATACTCCAAAATAAAGCTATAAAAAAGGATTCCACTGCTGGTTTACTGCCCACATTTATTTTTAGTGTTGTTGCTTTACTCAGTGAAGGCATATTCAATCTGTGCCTGTATCTCACTCTGTAATATTACTGACATTAAAGGACTCGTAAAGATGTCTTCCTTCTAGTTCGGTTGATGAAAAATTGGTGTTTTAACAACTTTAAATAACCAAGACAACAATGTTTGCATTTAGATTTCAATTACTGTCTATTTTCATAAAACACTTCCTTGGTAATAAACCACTGTTAACAATATCTAACAATTTTACAAAATGTCGGCAATGTTCAAAGACTTCATGGAGTCCAATTTAAATACACAAAAAGCCCGCCAAGAATGTTCTAAAAGCAAAAATTTTATATTTGAGATATTTTGTTAACTGTCATGTTTTTTCTTCTAGTATAAGGTGGTCTCTTACATTTAATATAGAAAAATTAGAGCTACAAAATAAGGATGCTAGAATTTTGAAAGGGTTCCAGTCTAAAATTTGAGTGATTACACAACAACATTTTTCAGTCGTAATATTTTCTGTATTAAAAAATTTAGAAAGGGAGATGGTTTTCTGTATGTAGAAAAGAAGTAAGGCTTCAGATGAAGTAGATCAACCCTAAACAATCAGATGTTAGTGAGGTTAGATATTGAAGTGCATGTTGATTCTCTAGTCTTAAGTGTCTAATGTTTTGTTAAATAAAATGTTTACACTGTTGTCATCAGTCAAATGTGAATTATACTCTGAACAACTCAATTTTCAAAAATTGATCTTGTAAAAGGTCTTGCTGTTTCATGAATGTATGGTTTATTATTAGGTACAAGGAAACAAAGATGAAAAAGTAGTACTTGTGTTAGAAACAATTTCAAAGGAAGTGTAGCTATTCAATGTCACTGTGTTTCTAAATGGTTAAAATCTAAGAAATTAAAGGAGGCTATCAAAACATGCATTATCTATGTATCTTCTTCTGCCTATACATAAACAGTCTGAAAAGCTTTTAAGACTGTTGCAGGGCAGGTTGTGCTGAGAAATAAGTGTTCAGAAAATAATTTGATTCGAAGTTAGCCAATTGGGCTGTTGCGTGTGCAAAGCCAAGTGGCCTACCAGATACAATTGATGTTAGTTGCTATCATAGCATAAACAATAGCACAGGAAACAGCTCAGTCTTTGCCTTGAGTTTGATCCTTACTACTGTCCAGTGCCAAATCACACTCTGGTTTGGTTTTAGGAAATCAATTGGAACACTTATTTCTCAGCACAACCTACCCTGCAACACCCTTACAAGCTTTTCAGACTTTCTGACCACTATGCATAAAGTCCCTCACTGCAATTTCTTTTTGTATGTTTGGGCTAATCGCAGGAACTACTATACATATTTTGATACAGTTGTCACTAATAGACTGATTCATGAGGAAGGTTTCTGTATATAATTTATAAATATTTCATGTGAAATTGGCTGAACTGTGATAAACTGGAGTCCCCCACCACTGTGAAATTGATGACATTGCAACATAGCAGTGAGTACCGTACCACCTCAGAATCGTGTGAGGCCCCGCTAAATGCACTGTCAGGCAAGTGTGAACTATCACCGTGGGAGGCTGGTGTGAACTACTGACGATTTGCGAAATGACCTGCGATGCAGGATGTATCGGATAACAATCGGGTGGACTGCACAGTTCTGGTGCTGCATTTAGACTGACAGTGTGATGTGGTAGCTAGCAGTTCCCATCATTGCCATGAGGTGTCACTTAAAATGCTGATTAAATATGGAGCACATAGCATTTGTGCCTGCTGAGGAGTTTCCTGTGTGCACTGCTTAAATCGTGTTAGCTGTATGACAGTGATGACATTCAATTACCTAATGTTGTTCTGTGAATTTTAATTCTAACTCTGCAAAGTGTCCTGTAAACAAAATTGCCATTATGCCAGACGAGTAATCTGTCATAGATGCTTAGTGCTCTTAGCATGAAGCTAGGGTGGGTCACTAACATTATCATAAAATTCTGAGATTGTTTTCTTACAAGCAAGCTGCAAATGGTGATTTGTTTCTAGTGCTTGTAGGGAGACTTTGAACCTACCAGCTGCTTATGACCTCCTGGAGTAGAACACAACTTATGTAAAATAAATTCGGTTGTTAATATCGTCTGTACACTATGGTTGCCTATAAATTTATCTTGTAGAGCTGGTCCTGCTAGTTAGTCACAGATAATGATCTTCTTTGCTGTGCTCTGATCCTCTTCTCGGAAGATTTCCTGAATCAGATGGAAAAAGAGCTCATTTCTCCTCCATAGCTACATAAATCGTTCATAACCAGAATTCCTCTATTTAAACCATTTATTGTAAAAACAATGTGTGATACAGTGCACTTTACAATAAGCACTAGGCTCCTTTTCTCTGTTCCGTACACAAGAGTGAGTCAATTTAGTTTCATTTTATGACACATTTATTAGCTGATACAGCATCTTTGGTTATTCCTTGGCAGACCACCATAACACCTTCCATCGTGGGCTGCACGGAATAACATGTCCACCACAGCAGGTGGAGACGCCCATTCACCACATGTTCCCACGGGAGGGAGGTGCAACTCCTGCATGTATTCTCGCCTCTGCATAGACAGAAGCATAGTGGCAATGTTTTGCTTCACTTTAGGGCACTTCAGTTAAAAACAAGACTCTTTCTCTCTCGATTCACATGAGTATCTTCATTTCTCAAAAAACCTAACAGTGTACCTTGGTGTTTCTTGGTGAAATGTCATGTTACATTACTGTGGTTTCTCCTGACAAATTATGTTTCATAACTTTGTATGTAATTGTGTATGATAAAATGATACACAATACAAAGCTGTTGAAGTAATGAGCTACTGAAAATGGATCAGTCAGATGAACTCCAATCATACAGTTACACAAACAAAACTGTAATGGTGGTTGTTGTTGTTGTTGTTGTTGTTGTTGTTGTTGTTGTGGTCTTCAGTCGTGAGACTAATTTGATGCAGCTCTCCATGCTACTCAATCCTGTGCAAGCTTCTTCATCTACCAGTACCTACTGCATCCTACATCCTTTTGTATGTGTTTAGTGTATTCATCTCTTGGTCTCCCTCTACAATTTTTACCCTCCACGCTGCCCTCCAATACCAAATTGGTGATCCCTTGATGCCTCAGAACATGTCCTACCAACTGATCCCTTCTTCTAGTCAAGTTGTGCCACGAACTTCTCTTCTTCCCAAGTCTATTCAATACCTCCTTATTAGTTATATGAGCTACCCATATAATCTTCAGCATTCTTCTGTAACACCACATTTCGAAAGCTTCTATTCTCTTCTTGTCCAAACTAATTATTGTCCATGTTTCACTTCCATACATGGCTACACTCCATACAATATTTTCAGAAACGACTTCCTGACGCTTACGTCTATACTCAATGTTAACAAATTTCTCTTCTTCAGAAATGCTTTCCTTGCCATTGCCAGTCTACATTTTATATCCTCTCTACTTCGACCATCATCAGTTATTTTGCTCCCCAAATAGCAAAACTCCTTTACTACTTTAAGTGTCCCATTTCCTAATCTAATTCCCTCAGCATCACCCAATTTAATTTGACTACATTCCATTATCCTCGTTTTGCTTTTGTTGATGTTCATCTTGTATCCTCCTTTCAAGACACTGTCCATTCCGTTCAACTGCTCTTCCAAGTCCTTTGCTGTCTCTGACAGAATTACGATGTCATTGGCGAACCTCAAAGTTTTTATTTCTTCTCTATGGATATTAATACCTACACTGAATTTTTCTTTTGTTTCCTTCACTGTTTGCTCAATATACAGACTGAATAACATTGGGGATAAGCTACAACCCTGTCTCACTCTCTTCCCAACCACTGCTTCCCATTTGTGCCCCTTGACTCTTATAACTGCCCTCTGGTTTCTGTACAAATTGTAAACAGCCTTTCGCTCCCTGTATTTTACCCCTGCCACCTTCAGAATTTGAAAGAGAGTATTCCAGTCAATATTGTCAAAAGTTTTCTCTAAGTCTACAAATGCTAGAAATGTAATGCTTATCGATTTTTAACAAGAAAACTGTGCTACGTTGTTGTTGCTGCTGCTGCTGCTGCTGCTGCTGCTGCTGCTGCTGCTGCTGCTCTCATTAATCAGCAAATATGCTCATCATTGTATTGCTCCCACTGGCTTTCAGCCTATAAAAGTTCGTTTGCGAATGCTTCAGCTCCATAACTCTGTGGTCGTCATGTCTGGCTGCTGTGTGAAAGATCCGGATTCAGGTTTTGGCACTGCCAGGAATTTTTGGTGGGAGGAGTGGAACAGCGTGCACTCGAGCCCAGCGATGCCAACTGAGGAGCTACTAGAGTGAAAAGTGGTGGCTCCAAGTCTTAGAAAGCCGACAATAGCCAGGAGAGCAGTACGCTGACCACAGACTTCTCTGTACCGTATCCAAATGACCCCGTTGGCAGAGGATGACACGGTGGTTGTTCGTCCTGGCTGGCCCCTCTGAGCCAGAACGTGGAGCTTGCTTTGCTCACTTGCATTTTTCATCAAGTGGCCCTGAGATTGTACCGAACCTATGTTTTTACACTGGCTGCTTTCGTCTCTCTCTCTCTCTCTCTCTCTCTCTCTCTCTCTCTCTCTCTCTCTCTCTCCCCCCCCCTCTCCCTCCTATTCCCCCTTTTAACTTGCACAACAAGCAGTAGGCAAGACAAACAAGCAGCACTAGACTTTATAAATAAATTAACCCTTCTTGTTGTATTTACCTCTTGCTTGCATAGGGTTTCCACTAAATAATGAAATACCAACATAACTACATAAATGTTCCCAAACATGTTTCTGAAATGTTGGCATTTTAGGACACCTACACAACCTGAAAATAAAGAGCATTGTGCCAGTTTTTATGGAAACATTGGAAACATTTGCATTCACAATATAGAATTTGCACAAAAATGTTTTTCCATTAAAATTATTTTCAACTTGCATGTGTTCTCTGTGAACAGGAGCTGCACATCCATCCAAAGGCAGACAAGTCTGTGAAGGGACAGGTGGGAGCGCCCATGCCGGGCAGCGTCATAGACATCAGGGTGAAGGTCGGCGACCGTGTGGAGAAAGGTGCGGCGCTAGTGGTTCTGTCAGCCATGAAGATGGAGATGGTGGTCCAGGCACCCATATCAGGTGTCGTCAAGAAGCTGGACATCGAACCTAACATGAAGCTCGAGGGAGATGACCTCCTTATGACGATAGAGTAAGCTCGCTGCCATTTTGTGCCAGACAGACAGACCCACTACAGGTGAGAGGGACGTTTAGCTGGCTGTTCGTAATTACAGTAGTGTGTCATCCTGTATTGGAAACAATTGGTAATGTCGCATGTTTGCAGTTTCTGCATTCATAGGAATGTGAAAGAAAGACACACTGAATTATTGATAAATGTGTACATACTTATTTTGTGTCGCACATCTTATAAATAACATGGAAACACGAGAGAACTGACTGCATATGTGAAAAGTTCTTAATTACCTATGAATTGGGCCCATGAGCTTAGGAAAAGAAGTCAAAGATTTGGTTTACCTTCAGAGAAGATTCTAGAATCAGCCCTACCCCATTTGGGTACAAATTGGCTGTGTTGTGCATCCATAGTTGCTGTGATAAACTCATCTGAAGGAAGGAACTCATTCCAAGCTTTTGCTATTGTAATCTCCTTGGCAGTATCCCATCCTGTTATAATGTTTGAAGCTTTCAATGATTCCCTGGTCCTTAGAGTGGGGGTTTGAAGTAATGGGGGAGGCATAAAAAAAGTTAAGGTTCCCATTTTGTCTTTCAAATTAAAGGTTCAAAGGCTTACTCATTGCTGTTAACAACAAAAAATCATTTCCAGAATTCACAGATGCAAACTGATGGTTTTTGACATTAGGCCTAAGACAGCATCATACCATCCAGTAAAAATGGTAGTCTCCGTCCATGAATTCTTTTTGGTTTTGCCAGTGACTATCAGTTATTTTAACCCCTTACAGCATCGCATGCTTGTAGATTTTGCTATGGTTAGTAAAAGGTACTGTGCGTGCTAGTGCCAGTGGAACATCTATATGACGCATGCAAATTTTGCTGACTGGAGTACTTTTGACTGACCAATGTTTCGATTGATTGCTATTTGGATAAATGGTGCTCTACCGTATCTACAGCAGTGCTCTTGCACAGGAAGGCTGTATGCCTGTACAGTAAATTATTTGCATTTTCACAAAGCATAAGTGTTTTTCCTGCTTTTTTGAATATCACATATCATACATGACTCTGCTACTTTTGAGCAGAGGATGCACACACTTTCTTGGCTAATTGTCTCCCTAGTTATCAGTCCACAGTCAGAAACTTCAGTCACTGGTGTATGTGTCCAGTAACAGCTGATTGGGGATGGGCTAAACTGATTACCACGTATGAATTACTTGGGAAATCAGGAATTTTCAGGAAAATTGAATTTACTAGAAAGCCTTGAGGGGGAGGGGGCGGGGGGGGGGGGGGGGGGAGATTTTGCTGAAACAAAGGCTGTGACGGGACTGGAGTCAAATATGCTGCATGGGTGTACTGAACAGGTTTTGTATCTGTGTATTCGACATGGGTCTGACTTATATGGCAGAGGGTTGAGAGTGGGTGTAATGCAAGGGTAAGCTAATATATTTGTAGCCTGGTGTGCAGCAGAATACCACTCTAGGAGCGTTGGAAAGGATTGCGGGTAGGATGTTCCTGGTTTCCTTGCATGATGATAAATAGGAGGAGGAATTGTGATAGCTTGGAGGTCAGTGTCCAGAAGCGTGGCACCCATCGCTCTGAGGAGGACCAGGGGAAGCAGATGGAAGAAAAAATGTTAGCCTGTGGAGGAAGCAGTGTAGGGTGTCTTGGTCCTGGGTCCAAATCTGATACAATCCTGCTTGTCTCCTTCTCCAATTATGAGGTTTCACATGATTTTGAAATATTGAGAGGGAGGGTTGTGAATACAGTTGTGGGAACTGAGTGACATTGTAGTATTTTCAAGACATGTTATAATTAGATATTGACCTTTGTTATTCACCAAAGACCATATTAGTTGCCTATGAGGGGCTTTCAGAACTTACAGAAATTCTCTAGTGGTTGTTGAACATTACGGCTTGTTCTTATGGCTCTTAAGTCTCGTGGATGTTAATCTTCACTATTTTTAATCCAGCTAATTAAGAAATTGTTTTCAAAAGTAAATGATGATTTTTAACATCGCAACACAGCCTAGTTTACTTACTTCATTTGCATTTATTGCTTTAACCATATTGATGATCAGCTTTTAGTTAGCAACTTTGACAGTTATATCACACAAGTCAGCAACTCGCGAAGTATGTGAATGGCCTAACAAAATTTCATAAGTGTCAACACAGACAACTACCATACCTGTGCTTATTAAATGCTATGTGACACCTGAATAAATAAGTGAATGGATACATTAAACAATGGAAATTCCAGGTTGGAATATCAATAATAAAGATGACACTTTAAGTTGCAGACAGGCACAACAAAAGGACTGTTAACATTGAGCTTTGGCGAAAGCCTCCTTCAGAAAGGAAGTCAGCTTTGGCGAAGATCTTAATGTGTAACTCTTCTTTTGTTGTGCACAATTGCAGCTCAGTGTGTTGTATCAGCAGTGAGTAATGATCTATCCTTTTCTTGAAGTTGTTGAACGAATATATTGATCAACTTAAGAGTTGGTACTGATTAAAGCTTGCTTCTGACTGACCAACACATTTTTGTAGTTGGACAAATTGGGCTGTAACAGTGGAATCTTGACAAGACTTTGTTTCAAGATTTGAACATTCCTGAATAAGATAGTTTTGAACATATACTTTCTGAAAAGATTTGTTTGTTGCAAAGTGGAAAATAAAGGGTTTCAGTTAATATATACCAGTCCTAGAACAGTTAATTATCAGGATCGAATTTTGAAGACTATATGGTCTTTGTGGATTGTAAATTTAGAATTTTTCATGAAAAAGAGTACACCGATGAAAACTAAATTACAATGTTATCATCAGTTGTCTGAAAATTATACACTGAATAATAAAGGTTAGTTTACAGCAATGATATGTTTATAACAATTTCTAACAATTTGATGTACTTATGGTGTATGCACTATGTTTAGAATACAAAATTATTTAAATGTGGGATTGTAGTAAATTGACCTAGTCCATCTTGGCGTACATTTCTTTTCTGTGTCGTGTAGATATTCTACACTTACTCTGAAACTCTGGATTTATGAATAATATACTACCTGATTCGAGGTATCTGGACACCTGTTAGGAGACATTAATATGGGATTTGTCCATCCTTCATCTTTGTGACTGCTTGAACTCCTCTGAAGACAATGAGGTGTTTGAATGTCTGTCGAGGAATGGCAGCCCTTCCTTCCTCAAGAGCTGAAACCGGAGAAGGTAGTGTCATTGGACACTGGAGTCTGGAGTCGAGTAATCATTCCAAATCATGCCAAAGGTGTTCCACTGAGTTCGCATCAGGATTCTGAGCCAGCCAATCCATTTCAGGAATGTTATTGTTGACAAATCAAAGCCTCACATATACTGTTTTATCACAGGAAGCATTGTCATGCTAATACAATCGAGCATCATTTCTGAACTGTTCCACTACTGTACATAGTGTGTAATGTTGTAATAATGAGTTCATTTCTTTGTGCATTTAGCAGTAAGCGGATCACACCCTAATTGTGAAAAACACCATGATACCATAACACCTCCTCCTCTATACTTCATTGTTGGTACTACATATGATTATCCATGCATTTACCACTCTCATACCTTTCCATCAGGTTGCAAATGAGTGATTTGGAGTGATGAAAAAAGCTATACCCTGCGACAGTCGTCCACTGTCCAGCACTTGTCGCTCCTTACATCGTGTCAAGTGTTGTTCAGCACTGACTGCAGAAAATGTGGCCCGTGAAGAGCTGCTCAACCATTGTACCCCAGTATTTTTAACTCTGTGTGCAGTCATTGTGTTAGCTGTACTGCTAGTAACACTTTGAAACTCTCACGTGATTCCTTTCAACGATATCGTGTTAATTTTTGCAAACACTGTCTGCAATGCTAGACAGTCCCAGTCTGTCAGTAGGCGAGGGCTCCCTGATCTCGATTTAACTCTGCTCATTCCTTCGCTTCGACACTTCACTGTCGCATCACCGGCAGCTGACTTGGGCAGCTTTAGAAGGGTTGAAATACCCCTGATGGATTTGTTACGCAGCTGACATCAAATGACGAGTACAGATTCAAACTCACTGAGCTCTCCTGGCTGACCCATTCAGCTGTTGCTGCTTCTCTACTGATAACACAATACTCCCCACCTCCTTTTATGCTGGCGGCTCCACCACGTACGACATTTAGAGGCCAATTCTCCATCAAGCAAGGGTGTCCAGATACTTTTCGTCAGATAGAGTATACTTTAAAAAAACTGCAATTTGTAAAAGCAGAGATAGTCAAGATTTTAACAATTTCCTATCCATGATCACTTGTCAAGTTATTTTCTGGTTAAATTATTCAGATTCTAATGTATACTAATTGTGTATTTCAGGGCTTACTGACAAACATCTTAAGCTAAGACTTGCAACAGGAAACATCTGTCTGAAGACTAGAATTGCTGTCAAAGTGGCAGTGTGTCAAAAAACTTACCGTATCAGAGAATGATTCCCATTTGTGGTATCTGCAGCCAGACAGAACTCCTTGTAGAAACTTACTCGGACCTTAGGGCTGTTTCGTTTTTAAATCCGTTGATGTACCTTGTTAAGCAGTTTGGTCTGTAGGTCGTATAAATGTATATAACAATTCTTACGGCTATATTTGTGATGCTTCCATTGAAAGTCTTTCAAAGTTTTCTCTGTTGGTGAAAATAGCGTATAGAGTTATAAGATGTTGAAATGGTTGATGTGGTTCATAGGGCTCTAATAAAATTTTATGACTGTTAGGTGTTTATATGTGAGAGTTTGTAGCTGGTTACCATAAGCGCAAATAAATAGTGTGTATATTTGAGATAAAATGTGCTGGTAACATCTTACTGTCATGTGTTAACGTGAGTGAAACTGTGATGGGAACAATATGCTGCTCGACTGCATGTGTGATAATTTTGTGGGCCTAGCATTTTTATTTTTATTTTTTTTATGCTGCCGTGTAACTGAATAGGATCTATTTATTGTTGTGAAAAATGGGTGTAATTTTCATGTACGTTTCTTTGGTCCTTTTTGATAAATATTTTTACATATATAAGAAAAGATATATAGTATAGTATTTTTCCCCTTAAAATCTGACATTTCATATGACAGGCTAGTGTCTGGAGAGTACAATTGTTACTGTTGTGAGTCTTACATTTAGTACTGTACTAAGCCCTTCCTTCAGAAAAATATGGGGAAGTCAAAATGTCAGTGGTTGTCTCATTTTAAGTCTATTTGTAAAGGAAAGGGACTGTCATACTATGATACTGCTGCTGTTTTTGTGTTCTCTAAAGTAATTGGTAACAAATTTTGGAAAATCTCAAGCACTCACACCACTCCCCATATTGTGTGTGTGTGTGTGTGTGTGTGTGTGTGTGTGTGTGTGTGTGTGTAAAAAAAAAGAAGAAAAAGTCCACTTCATGGTACAAACTGGAAGTAACAGGAAAAACATGTAAAGTTATTTACAACAGATAAATGTGAAAATGAATAATCACCAGAAAGATGAGCTGTAAGAAATGAACCTGTTACAGTTACAGAATGCCAAACAACAGCAAGTCAACAGTTTCAGAAACCAGGGCCACAACAATTTCTTCTGTTGTGAGATTGCTATAATTTTATGGAGATGCTTTATGTCAAATTGTAACACATCTCTGTAAAAAACAAAGAATTTGATTCTAATGTATGATTGGTTAATTTTGGGTTGAATGTAACTGAAGCTGTGATACGTAACTAAAAATGAATAACATTCACAAGGCTGATGAACAGGCAAGTCTGTTGAAACAAATGTTGGATGATGTTACAATCTTTATCTCATTGTTATGAATTCTGAATTTTACATTTGAAATGTGACTTCATTCTTAAATTATTTTTCACTGTATATACTTCATTCATTTACTGTAAGCTTCACTTTTTGAACAACTGCACTTATAAATTGTCCATTCAGAGTTAATTCTGGAATTGTATAGTGTCTGTTTAAAATTTGAAAAATAAAAATAAATCCGTTTGTATTAAGTGTTTTTCTTCTTTTTATCATCAGCATGTTTTAAATTTGTTGCTTATGTTTTATATATTCTGCTTACCTGTAGTTTGTTGTTGCACTTAGTTTTGAAGCATCTTGAAGTCTCCTATCTAGTCAAACTGAAATGATGTCCTGAAAACTGATGCCACATAGGGTAGATCCAGGTAGATGCAGATGATGTAGACTGGAGATGAAAGGTAAATGAAAGCACATCATCTCCCTTTTTAGCATGTGAGGAAGGAGAATCATCTGACTGTTAAGCAGCCTCACAGGTTTAGTTAAAGTTCACAGTGTCAGAATATATATATAATGACAGAAACATGACTGTAACAGTGCACACAAAACAGCTCAAAATATTGTCACCATAATTTATAATACTGACACGTAATTAACATTTGCAGATCTTCAGTTCTTTTAAACTGAGTATTTACTGCTTTGGCAGATTTTAAGACATCAAGATATTCCACAGTTTCATATTCCTTACACACACACACACACACACACACACACACACACACATTGCACTTAGGACATCAAGGTGCAGAATTTCACCTGAACCGACACAACATTGTGAGCATCAGGCTAACCAAATTCAGACTTTCACATGAATTAACATGCTGATGTTCTCTCTGTACTTGCTGGTCACAAACTTGTTATATGTGTATCAGTCTAATGTGGTCCAACATGTAGACGTTTGCAGTGTGCTTGTCGGGTACAGATTTTTTTCGTTAGTGGTTGAGGTTTTACCTGAATGCTTGCAAGCCACTAGCTGACTACTTTGTGTTAGGGTTGACAATTTAAAGACAAGTGTAAGAACATGTTGTGAATTCTAAAACTACATAATGTTTTGAAATTCGGCGAGGTTAGACTATACCGTTTTGCATGGATTCCAAGACCGTACTATTGTTTGGTTTCTGTAAAATGTTTCAGGTTAGTAATTCACAACAGCTCATGAAACATTATTATTACCCGGTTTTTGGAATCCCATATTTATGAGTATGACATCCATCTTGAAATAAATACTTTAGAATCAAAGTACTCCACTCAAAATCTTAGTTACTGACTGGATTAATTAATGAGAGGTGTTGTCTGATTCAGAAAAATTACTGCAATAAAATTGTATTGTCAAATTTCAGAATCTTGCAATCATTAAGGCAACATAGGTGACTGAAATTTGGAGGGCTGGAACTTTTAATGCCAATTATTTCACATGTTAGTTAATTTCAGATAATTCCAAATATGTTCTTGGAAAGTTGGGTGTGCTGGTTTCCAAATGAGTGGTAACATTAACTCCTCTGCTGATTACTCACTCACAGTGTTTTTCCATTATATGACATTGTCATAAATTTAATTACCTATACTTTTTAATTACTCTGCCTTTAAATAAACAAAGTGCGTCATTGTAATCAAGAAGATAAATATAAACAGAGCTGTATGTTTAAATGAGTGTTTGTAAAAACAACAATTTCACATATTCCTGTTCATTGGTATATGAGATGTGCACCTGTATTAGATACAGAATGAAAAAAGTGAAAAGTTTTAGTCATTCACCTTGCTACGTCACACAGCTTTGAAGCTACTGCAGGACACACTTCACTGTTTTCATTGTTATTAACCACAATACATTTAGAAATTAAGCCGTATTGTTAATTTTTACTTAGCTTGGTGCACAGCTCCAGAAAACAAGAATCACTTCATTTCTTTCTAGATGATGATGATGATGATGATGATGATGATGTGAAGGAGAGAATGAGAGAGATAATGGGGGACAGAAATGCAGCAAGCAAGTATCAGAGTACTAAATGTACACTTATGGAAATGGAATGTCTTACAGATGAACACCACATCTGAGCACTGTCAGACTCATCACACAACATCTTAAGAATGCTTCCAGGAACACCACATGTTGTGACAAGCACATGTGCAGCTGTGCAAGGCCAGAAATAAAGGATGAAGTAATTATTGAATATGAAACCAGGTGAGAGATTCGGGACCTTTTTATTATGAACGAACTGTTGCTGTATCCATAATTTGTGTATAAGTTTTATTTTGTAGCGACTAAAAATTCAGCTGCTAATTAAATGTCAAACTAATTACAGAAAGGTAAGAAACCTTATATTAATGATTCTGTAAATGCAGAACAACTAAAATCCATAAACAGATTTCAATTGTCATCATTTTGTGAGGAATTAATAATTTATTCAATACGGTGGTGGCCATTAAAAAGATTAAAGTTTAAATGGACCATCTTCTCGATCTGAAGACACACACAGATACAGAAAAGCCCATTGTTCTCCAGTTGCTTGACCACCCAGCAAGTCGACACGAGAACTCCTTTTTTCATCCATAGGCACACTAGTGTGAGGTGCTGGCCAGCTAACAAAACCCTGTATCACCACTGATCCAGCCAATTCTGCAACATCATTTTGGAAGGATGACCAGTTGCTGTATTACCTGTGATCACGTCCTGGCTGTAGGCACGCTCCACCATGCTGCAGTAAAGTTTAAGTGTTCGTTACTCAGAGAAAAGTTTCGATTAGATTCAACCACAGATTAGATTCTTTGGCGATCGTGAGTATTTTGCAATACAACAGGAGAATGGCAGCAATAGCTGTATGGTGAGGTTAACCAAAGTCAGCCGACTCCCCAGTTTGGTGCCTAAACCTAGTTCTTAATGTTTCGTAATTTCTCTCAGAAGTGTTCTCAGTGAAGCCTGTGTAGGTACAGGTCAATTCTCTTTCTGTATATCATTTTGTCAATGTTTTTATGTCAGGGGAGGCTGCTCTTAGTTAAGAGTGCCTTGTTCTGTATCCTATTTCACATTGTAATTTCTACTGCCCTTCCCCACTATCCATTCAAATATCAGGGGTTCCCTGCAAGTAGGGTCATTAGTCTGTGCCTTCCCACAATCTGATACTGGGTTGAATATTAATGAGATCCCGATGGGCCGTCGATATTTATCTCTTCCATTACCAGGGGGGGGGGGGGCAAGCTCTTGTCATTTATGCCACCAAGAATACGAATACTGTGCCACACAGTTCAGGTGAGGTACTGCAATTCCAGTATTCAAAGCCTTTGAGATATGTTGATCAAAATTTCATGCTTTTGTGAGACCGTTTCCAGTATATTGATTGTTATTGGGTGTGCCTAATGTCACTGGAACTTATGAGGTGGAATTTCATGCGAGCATGCCCAGAGTATGTGCACATGCAGCTTATTGTCATCTTATTGACCCTGAGACATATCAAATCTTTGGTGTGAGGGACACGGAGGTATCATACCAATACATTGCACAGACAGTTGGCTCTAGTGCAGTGACTGAACAATGAGTGGTGATCAGATAGACTTTGTGTGACACTGTTGCAAGGAAAGTAGGCACAGATCCTTCCAGGAGGACTGCACCACAAGAAGATCGCAGGATTATTTGACTGGATCTGGTAAATAGACACATTACAACAGCTGAAATCCCGTCAGATGTTACAGGCAGTGTGTATGCCCAGTATTGTCTGGGACAGACTGCTGGAAGCTGGGTTGATGTCACGAGTTGTTTGCTGTTGATACAATACCATAGAAAATTGAGACTTGCACAGTACAGAACCAGAGTCAGCTGCAAGATCGATTGGTATTCAGTGACTAACCTCACTTCTGTTACTGGTGATCAGACTGATGCCACTCTGTCCACAGACGTGAAAGGTCACAGGAAGTGGCGATTCTTGAGACATGTACCTCCTAGAGTACTATAAATGTGGTGTGGGGCGCTACTGGATGCAGCAACAAGACTGATTTCATAATTTTGGAAGGGCAGCTGAATGCTCGCTAGTGTGGGACAAGAATGATAAAACGTTGTTATTGTCGTGCGGATCCTTAACTGGACTCTCTGGTCCTCTTGTTTGTCACTTGTAGAGCATGTCTGGGATGTGATGGGAAGACATATACAAGCTGTGATAAAAAAGTAATGGAAACTTTTGTTTTTCTTAAAGAATCTTTATTCATCAACAACATAAACTTTGTTCTCTTGAACCCTTTAACATTTTTTTTGTGCCAAAAAAGTTCCAGACACGCTGGCTACAACGGTGTATGTTAATTTTTATAGTGTATCAGCTGCAACAGAAATATTTATTTTCAATGGAAACCTCGTGTACACTTCTGTGAATGTTCAAGTTTTTTTTTTCATACACAAGTGCTCCCACATGTTGGGCATTACTGTAAAAGTAAAAATATCAGCAAGTGAATGTAGCAGTGTGCAGCAGTTTGAGACCACCAGAATTCATGGAAGTAGTTGTTAGTTACATTCCACAGTACAGTTTATTATTATTATTATTATTATTATTATTTTTTTTTTATTATTATTATTAGACATGATGATGATGATCTCTCAATTGACAAAAGATTGCAGAATAGTCTCTGATCCGGATCTCCATGAGGGGACTGCCAAGGGGGAGGTGACCATGAGAGAAAGACTGAATAACCAACGGTAGGATAACATTCTACAAGTCAGGTCTGGAAATGTCAGAAGTTTGAATGTGGCAGGAAAGCTAGAAAATCCAAAAAGGAAAATGCTGGTGCAGTCTAGATCTAGTGGGGTCAGTGATGTGAAATGGAACGAAGACAAGGATTTCTGGTCAGATGAGTATAGGTTAAAATCAACTGCAGCAGAAAATGGTATAATGGGAGTAGGATTTGTTATTAATAGGAATGCAGTGCAGAGAGTGTGTTACTGTGAACATCTCAGTGATACAGTTGTTCTACTCAGAATCAACAGCAAACCAACAGCAACAGCAATAGTTTAGGTGTACATGCCAACACAAGCAGAAGATGAAGAGAGAGAGAAAGTATATAAGGATACTGAATGTGTAATTCAGTATGTAAGGGGAGATAAAAATCTAATAGTCATGGGGGACTGGCATGCAGTTGTAGAGGAAGCAGTAGAAGAAAGGGTTACTGGAGAATATGGGTGTGCTTACTGACTGACTCCATGTCACTATGGTCCTCTGAGGATCTTGGCCTCCTCAATCACGGACTTCCAGTTGCCTCGGTGTTCAGCACACAGGCGTCACCACCTCACTCCCACTGCTCTCAGGTCAGCTTCCAGCCATCTCACATGTGGTTGCTCTCTCCTCCTCCTACCACCAGTATGTCCCATCATCAGCTTCTTCGGAAGCCTTTCTTCTGTCAACTGCAGGACACGTCCAAACCATCTTTGCCTTCTCCTTTTGACTGAGGTTACCAAATCAGGTGCTTTGTACGGAGACCTTATTTCTTCATTAGTGCTACTTCTCCATACCTCTCCTTCTTTTACAGGACCAAAAAGTCTTTTTCAGCACTTTCCTTTCCTAGATACTTATCTTCTTCTCCAGAGCCTCTGTAAGTACCCATGTCTAACTGCCATACATAAGAAATGGTTTGATCATTATTTTGTAAAGTGTCAGCTTTAATTTCCTACTTAAGTTCTTACTTTTGAGCATGGAGTATAGTGCTCTATATGATCTGTTGGCAGCCTTAATTCAGTTTTCTTTATCTGCCTCCACTTTGTTTTCTGATGTTATTACTGAGCCAAGATATATATGAGCTTAGAACTAGAAATGAGATAGGAGAAAGATAGTCTGCAATAAATTTCAGCTAGTAATAGCCAATAACCTGTTCAAGAGTCACAAGAAGCAGAGGTATACTTGGAAAAGGCTGGTAAATACAGAAGGATTTCAGTTAGATTACATCAAGGTCAGGTGGAGATCACAAAATCAGATACCAGATTGTAATGCATACCCAAGAGCAGATATAGGTTCAGATCATAATTTAGTAGTGATGAAGAATAGGCTGAAGTTTAAGAGACTAGTCGGAAAGAATCAATGTGCAAAGCTGCGGGATAGAGGCGTACTAAGGAATGAAGAGGTACGCGTGAAGTTCACTAAGGCTGTAGATACTGAATAGTGATGTGGAAGTGGAAATGGATTAACAATTGCTTGAATAATTGGAAAAATTGATTGGAAAGAACAGTTGAGAAAATATTGAAGGTAATTTATGGACCTGTGCACCATTTTGGATGAACTTGAACTGCGACCAATATCAATAGACCTTGAACATCGTTACATTTGAGGTCAATAAACATAATTTGCATTACATACTGCTGCTTCCAGTTCTGTGCAGTACCAAATAATCACCGCACACCATTGAAGTTGTTGATTTGTCTATAAATTCTTAAAGAGACTAAGCACAACGTTTTTAGTAAGTAAATAAAGTTCAGTAGGTGCCTGTCAAGTCTGAGTCATTACCTTAACATTAATTCCATTGTGTTTAGTCTTGAGTGTGATAATGTCAGTGCAGGAACACTCCTCCAGATATGGCATTAATCATTCTTGTCTGCGCCCATGTGAATAAGTATTCCTTCTCTAATAACTTTTTATAATACTTTTACGGAACAGTTACAATACACATTTTTAACAATTCTGGTACGCCGGATCCAATCATACATCTGTACGCTCCCACTTCCTGAAACAAAAGGGTGAAGATATATGAATTAATAAACTGAAGAGCATATTTCTTACTTTGTTTCATACAGATATTTAACAATGTATCAAAACATTATCCTTGCCACGAAACACCTTATTAATTTACTTTTGGCTGTGTCTTTGGTTTATAGCTCATTCATTTTACATAAAGCTTACATATAAGAAAAGAAAAGAATGAGAAAATAAGATGATTCAATAAAATCCCCCCCCCCCACTGTGCACTGATATCATACAGAGATGCACAGTGGCTGGGCTTATTTCCCTTTTTGAGGTTTGATAATCCTGGCCAGTGTGGGCATAGCCTTTATTTTCAGCCACAGTGGCCTGAGGAATTTATTTCACCTCATCACTCTCACTTATTTAGTGGGGAGACCAACAGTACTTCCAACATCCGTCAACATTGTTGAGCACAGAAAATTCATGTTACACGAAGTACTGCCATTTTTAGCTGACCATGAGCACACCCACATATTGTTTTACCAAGTGTACACTTAATGCTTCACAGCCATGTTTTGTATGTTTTTGCACTTCATTTTTTGAGTGTGTTTCATACAGTTGCATTACATAAAGTTTCTGTAGTGTTCTTTCGACATACTGTACACATAACATAATAAAATACAAGTACAATTACAAAATACACTTACCCTATTCATTTGCTGGCATGCCATTATCATTGCTCATAGAGAGCACTTGCCTGCAAAAGGCAGAGGTCCCGAGTTCGAGTCTCAGTCTGGCACACAGTTTTAATCTGCCAGGAAGTTTCATCGCTCATATCCCTTAGTATGTAACATATTCTCTCCCCTTTTCAAATATAGGGTCATTGCTTGTCATTTGGTTTTAGTACAATTTGTCAGATTTCATTTTCATTATATTATTTGATTCCAATTATAAGAATACACATTTTACTTTCATTTGGCTATACATGCTTCGTATAACATTCGTACAATAATACATTCTGTTTTCATTTATATAATAAATTGACATACATTACATTTCAATTTACAGTAACTTATTGTCGGAGCATATTTATCAATTCAAAAAGAATCAAAGAAGTAAACAATAGATAAAACATGACACTCAGATAACTACACATGGCCTCACCTCTCTAGCACACTACAGGGTTGTGGAAACTCCACGGAAATGCATTTATTTGCTCAGTTATGTCTAGTTAATAGACTTAACTGTGACCCAAGAACAAAACAGTTTGTTGTTTCTAAGCACAAGTCAAATCGGAAGGTACCAATCGTATCAAATACTTATTCAGATTTTAAAAGTGCAGCTCAGTATTTACTTATATTCATTGTATGAAGGATAACCATGTCATGTGCTGAGGTTTACAGAGTTGTATAATCAATACATTACATATAATGAACACAAAACAATGTTTACAAAAGTAACAAATGTGCATAAAAATTTCAAAGTGATTCAGGTGTTTGAGCTTTCATGGTTAGTCGATGCTCACAGTAGTTAGGTTTTGACCTCAGGTTATCAGCCGAGTGGTGGCACCGTCTTGTCGCAACATTTCAATGAGTTTCGTACCCATCATCTTCTGGCGAAATGGCACTGCGACAAGTTGACGCCACCACTCGGCTGATTACCCGAGAAGAATTCATCAGTGGAATACGCCAAGAAAGACTGTGATCGCAGGTTTTGATCCCTTGATTCTTCAGTAGTATTCAACCTTAGTTCAGCATTGTGAACTGTTTTATTTTTCACATACTTTCGCACTGTTGTTGTTGTTGTTCTTGTTCTTGTTCTGTTGGTGGTGGTCTTCAGTCCTGAGACTGGTTTGATGCAGCTCCCCATGCTACTCTATCTTGTGCAAGCTTCTTCATCTCCCAGTACCTACTGCAACCTACATCCTTCTGAATCTGCTTAGTGTATTCGTCTCTTGGTCTCCCTTTATGATTTTTACCCTCCACACTGCCCTCCAGTACTAAACTGGTGATCCTTTAACGCCTCAGAACATGTCCTACCAACCGATCCCTTCTTCTAGTCAAGTAGTGCCACAAACTTCACTTCTCCCCAATCCTATTCAATACTTCCTCATTAGTTATGTGATCTACCCATCTAATCTTCAGCATTCTTTGGTAGCACCACATTTCGAAAGATTCTATTCTCTTCTTGTCCAAAAAATTTATCATCCATGTTTCAGTTCCATACATGGCTACATTCCACACAAATACTTTCAGAAACGACTTCCTGTCATTTAAATCTATACTCGATGTTAACAAATTTCTCTTCTTCAGAAATGCTTTCCTTGCCATTGCCAGTGTACATTTTATATCCTCTCTACTTCAACCATCATCAGTTATTTTGCTCCCCAAATAGCAAAACTCCTTTACTACTTTAAGTGTCTCGTTTCCTAATCTAATTCCCTCAGCATCACCCAACTTAATTCGACTACATTCCACGATCCTCGTTTTACTTTTGTTGATGTTCATCTTATATCCTCCCTTCAAGACACTATCCAATTCCGTTCAACTGCTCTTCCAAGTCCTTTGCTGTCTCTGACAGAATTACAATGTCATCGGCGAACCTCAAAGTTTTTATTTCTTCTCCATGGATTTTAATACCTACTCCGAATTTTTCTTTTGTTTCCTTTACTGCTTGCTCAATATACAGATTGGATAACATCAGGGAGAGGCTACAACCCTGTCTCACTCCCTTCCCAACCACTGCTTCCCTTTGATGTCCCTCGACTCTTATAACTGCCATCTGGTTTCTGTACAAATTGTAAATAGCCTTTCTCTCCCTGTATTTTACCCCTGCCACCTTCAGAATTTGAAAGAGAGTATTCCAGTCAACATTGTCAAAAGCTTTCTCTAAGTCTACAAATGCTAGAAACGTAGGTTTGCCTTTCCTTAATCTAGCTTCCAAGATAAGTCATAGGGTCAGTATTGCCTCACGTGTTCCGATATTTCTACAGAATCCAAACTGATCTTCCCCGAGGTCGGCTTCTACTAGTTTTTCTGTTCGTCTGTAAAGAATTCGTGTTAGTATTTTGCAGCCGTGACTTATTAAACTGATAGTTCAGTAATTTTCACATCTGTCAACACCTGCTTTCTTCGGGATTGGAATTATTATATTCTTCTTGAAGTCTGAAGGTATTTCGCTTGTCTCATACATCTTGCTCACCACATGGTAGAGTTTTGTCAGGACTGGCTCTCCCAAGGCTGTCAGTAGTTCTAATGGAATGTTGTCTACTCCGGGGGCTCTGTTTCGACTCAGGTCTTTCAGTGCTCTGTCAAACTCTTCACGCACTATCATATCTCCCATTTCATCTTCATCTACATCCTCTTCCATTTCCATAATATTGTCCTCAAGTACATCGTCCTTGTATAGACCCTCTATATACTCCTTCCACCTTTCTGCTTTCCCTTCTTTGCTTAGAACGTGGTATCCATCAACTCTCTTGATATTCATGCAAGTGGTTCTCCTTTCTCCAAAGGTCTCTTTAATTTTCCTGTAGGCAGTATCTATCTGACCCCTAGTGAGATATGCCTCTACATCCTTACATTTGTCCTCTAGCCATCACTGCTTAGCCATTTTGGACTTCCTGTCGATAAAATTTTTGAGACGTTTGTATTCCTTTTTGCCTGTTTCATTTACTGAATTTTTATATTTTCTCCTTTCATCAATTAAATTCAATATTTCTTCTGTTACCCAAGGATTTCTACTAGCCCTCGTCCTTTTTCCTATTTGATCCTCTGCTGCCATCACTACTTCATCCCTCAAAGCTACCCATTCTTCTTCTACTGTATATCTTTCCCACATTCCTGTCAATTGTTTCCTTATGCTTTCCCTGAAACTCTGTACAACTTCTGGTTTAGTCAGTTTAACCAGGTCCCATCTCCTTAAATTCCCACCTTTTTGCAGTTTCTTCAGTGTTACTCTACAGTTCATAACCAATAGATTGTGGTCAGAGTCCACATCTGCCCCTGGAAATGTCTTACAATTTAAAACCTGGTTCCTAAATCAATGTCTTACCATTATATAATCTATCTGAAACCTGTCAGTAGCTCCAGGCTTCTTCCATGTATACAATCTTCTTTTATGAATCTTGAACCAAGTGTTAGCTATGATTAATTTGTGCTCTGCGCAAAATTCTACCAGGTGGCTTCCTCTTTTGTTTCTTACCCCCAATCCCTATTCACCTACTACGTTTCCTTCTCTCCCTTTTCCTACTGACGAATTCCAGTCACCCGTGACTATTAAATTTTCGTCTCCCTTCACTATCTGAATAATTTCTTTTATTTCATCATACATTTCTTCAATTTCTTCGTCATCTGCAGAGTTAGTTGGCATATAAACTTGTACTACTGTGGTAGGCGTGGGCTTCATATCTATCTTGGCCACAATAATGCGTTCACTATGCTGTTTGTAGTAGGTTACCCGCATTCCTATTTTCCTATTCATTATTAAACCTACTCCTGCATTACCCCTATTTGATTTTTTGTTTATAACCCTGTAGTCACCTGGCCAGAAGTCTTGTTCCTCCTGCCACTGAACTTCACTAATTCCCACTATATCTATCTTTAACCTATCCATTTCCCTTTTTAAATTTTCTAACCTACCTGCCCGATTAAGGGATCCGACATTCCACGCTCCGATCTGTAGAACGCCAGTTTTCTTTCTCCTGATAACGACATCCTCTTGAGTAGTCCCCGCCCGGAGATCCGAATGGGGGACTATTTTACCTCCGGAATATTTTACCCAAGAGGACGCCATCATCATTTAACCATAGGCTGTAGTTTCCCTTTGGTTTCAGCCATTCGCAGTACCAGCACAGCAAGGCCGTTTTGGTTAGTGTTACAAGGCCAGATCAGTCAATCATCCAGACTGTTGCCCCTGCAACTACTGAAAAGACTGCTGCCCCTCTTCAGGAACCACAAATGGGTGGGTGGGGGGGGGGGGGGGGGGGTGGTTCATACTATCACATTCATGTGTATCATAAACGTACAACTATATTTATTTGTGGTGAGGTCCTTTCTTATGTTTATATGGAATCTAACACTCTACAAGCATCTATATTTTTTTCACTTTAGGACATGCTGATGCATCGTTCCCTGGAAGAAAAAGAACTTAATACTAATTTAAAATTAAATCTTCATAGATAAATGTATAGTGGCTCAGTGGCTACTAATACTTTCTTCACGTATTCAACCATGCATTCATTCACTTCAGTGTGCAGTCATGCTGTCACTAAAATTTATTTAATGTCATGTGTGCTTCTCTACTTACCTTATAAATCTGCAAGATGAAGGGTATTAGAGGCTTGGTGCAGCCTCATTCAGTTTACCACTTATGCTGGGCTCGCTTGTTTACCTGCAGCAAGGCTTTTCTGGTCTATCAAGTATGATTAGTGCATGTGCTTTCAATATTTAAATTTGTAAATATTGCACAGATACAGGTATAACATACATAGTAGCCTAGCTTAGGAAAATATCTCGTAGTTTAGGATTCCTTTCCTGCGTATATAATCCCTTAGCTAATCTTTGTGTGTGTGTGTGTGTGTGTGTGTGTGTGTGTTCTGTAGATAGTTGTAGGAGTTGTAGTACAGACTCTCTCTTAATTTTCTATGTCTCTGTTTATTTGATAGCCTTTACATAGTATGTGCTGTAGCTCATCAGGTTTGTTTGTTTTGGGTGCTCCAACACTTCCAGTTGTGCCTGTCTGGTGTGCACGCCCATGTGATTTTTTGACTAGCTTGCTGCCCAATGCTCATGTGCTGCATCGCTCTGATACCACTTGTGTTGTGGCGAGTTGTGTTTTGCATTGCACACCACCATGCATTTTACGAGTTCATTTATTTAGTTACAACTGGGCTACATGCAAGGTGAAGTGTTGTATTTAGAGTTTTGTCATCTCTAGACACATAAAAGTAAAATTCTTCTTTGTTACAACCACTCATCTTATTTTTTACACATTTGACAAGCAATAAAAAATACAAACAATAATTTTCCTTAACAACTAACAACATAAATTCTGTTAAGTGACTTTCCAGCAGCCTAAATCTAATATTATTGTACATACGTACAGTGTAGAGGGTATACAGCCCTTCTTTGAATTTGTAAACATTCTCAAGTCATTTTGTGGGTAAATGCCCTTGTCTTTACCCCTGTTCATGTGTTCCAATCTGTATGCTCCTGGGCAGGGACTTTTAGTAATTATGTATGGTTCGGTGTATAATAGTTTCTGCTTATGGTTCAGTTTTCCAATTTTTGTGGGTCTGACATGTATTCTAAGTAACACCTTTTGTCCTGTGTTGTACGTTTCAGCTTTCTCTCATAAATTCCTTTCCTGTATTTAGCCCAGGTTTCAAGGTTGATTACTGCTTGTCGTATTTTATCGTCTAATGATAATTCCTGTATCAGTATCTTGGGAAAAGGTTTCTCCCACTCATCTACCTGTTTGCAATTGAACATCGGCTCATTTGGCGTAAGTCCACTCTATGTATGGGGAAGGTTATTATCAACTTGTAAGAAGGGAGTGACATATTCAATCCACTTGGTATGTTTATGAGGTTTATAGGTTCTTACAAACCTATTGAATTCCTTAAACACACTTTCTGTTGGACTGCTTCAGGATGAAGTTTGGATACTAAAATGTGTTTGATTTGTTTATAGTCTACAAACTCTTTCCATTTGCATCCAACAAAATACGAGGCATTATCTTTTAACATGACTTCTGGTTTTCCTATTCTTACAAAAGTCCTCTTTGATCCATCATATAACTGAACTGGCCGTAATGTTCTGTATAGCATACAATTTTATGTAATTGGGAAAATGTCATACAGATCTACTATATATTTTACACCATCCTTACCACTGGGATAGGGTCCAGCCACAGCCAAAGGTATTTTCTAGAGGTATTTTAGCCACAATGAGATGTAGTTCAATGTGTTTGGAGATGTTAGAATGTTTTGTCAGACAATATAGTTTCTTACCACCTGTAGTACTCTTCATCTAAGGTCGGGGAATTAACAATATTTACCTATTTTGTCAGTGCATTTTGTAGTGCCATAATAGCCCCAAGTATTGTGTGTGTACAAGATAAAATCATCCACATATTCCTCTGGCAAACACACGAACCATTTTTCTGGTTCAGGATGGTTCCTGTGGAACAGAACACCTTCATGAATAGTGAAAAACCTTTTTAACTTTTCATCACTGTTTTGCATAAGTTTCACTCTTACCCTACTCCAGTAGTACTTCCTGCTGCAGTTGCTCCATGTGTTTCCACTTGGGGATATAGTATGGTCAGAGTGTTTTGTCTTCCATCAACATAGCCCTTATTTCACCTTTCTGCTCTAAAAAATCGTTAAATTCCTCTAAGCCTTGTGGTAATCAAGAAAGAGAATTAGCTATTATGTTCTGGTTTCCTTTTATGTTCACCATTTTAGAGTCGAATTCTTGTAGATACATAAACCACCTGGCTATCTGTTGGTGTAACAATTTACAAGTTAACAAAAACGATAGGGACTGATGGTCACAGTATACTTTTGTGTATTTACCCCAAAGGAAATATTCAAACTTTTTAAAGGACCAAATTACAGCCAAACCCGGAACTCCATTACTGAATAAGAACGTTGGATAAGGTGCAGATGCTGAAGCTGATTACTTTAGGGATGAGTTTTCTCTCTTCTTCTACCATTTGAAAAAGGCATGCACCCTAACCTTGAGAAGACGTGTCAATGCATAAGCAAAAATCCTTCTTCATGTCTGGCTGAGATAAAATATTAGCATTTAATAAGGCTTGCTTGATGTTCTTGAAATCGGGTTGACATTGCTTGTCCCAAAACCAAGGTCTGTTTTTCCGGATAATATTGAACAAAGCATCACTGTTCATAAGTTGGTTAGGGATGAATTTCCTGAACAATGAGACTAGGCCTAAGTACGCCTTTAATTGCATCTTGTTTTGAGGAATGGGACAGTTCCTAATGGCATCAAGTGTTTTAGGATCTGGCAGTATGCCTTCCGAAGATTATGTGTCCTAAAAATTTTGCTTTTTCTTGTCTGAAATTAGATTTCTTGAGATTTGCTGTCACTCCATGTTCAAAAAAGCATTTCAATACTTGTTTAGTTAATCTTAAGTGTTCTACTCAAGTGGGTGTGGTAACTAAAAGGTTGTCTACGTATGCTGTTACCTTACTTGAAAGTTCGGGTCCTAGTACTTTGTCCAGAGCAGAGATAAATACACCTGCACTTACATTCAATCCAAACAGTAATACTTGAAATTTGAAGCTCCTGCTCCCACACACGAAGGTGATATACTTCCGACTGTCTTCATGTATCCAGAATGAGATTTTCACTCTGCAGCGGAGTGTGCGCTGATATGAAACTTCCTGGCAGATTAAAACTGTGTGCCCGACCGAGACTCGAACTCGGGACCTTTGCCTTTTGCGGGCAAGTGCTCTACCACCTGAGCTACCGAAGCACGACTCACGTCCGGTACTCACAGCTTGGTAGAGCACTTGCCCGCGAAAGGCAAAGGTCCCGAGTTCGAGTCTCGGTCGGGCACACAGTTTTAATCTGCCAGGAAGTTTCATATCAGCGCACACTCCGCTGCAGAGTGAAAATCTCATTCTGGAAACATCCCCTAGGCTGTGGCTAAGCCATGTCTCCGCAATATCCTTTCTTTCAGGAGTGCTAGTTCTGCAAGTTTCGCAGGAGAGCTTCTGTAAAGTTTGGAAGGTAGGAGACGAGGTACTGGCAGAAGTAAAGCTGTGAGTACCGGACGTGAGTCGTGCTTCGGTAGCTCAGGTGGTAGAGCACTTGCCCGCGAAAGGCAAAGGTCCCGAGTTCGAGTCTCGGTCGGGCACACAGTTTTAATCTGCCAGGAAGTTTCATATCAGCGCACACTCCGCTGCAGAGTGAAAATCTCATTCTGGAAACATCCCCTAGGCTGTGGCTAAGCCATGTCTCCGCAATATCCTTTCTTTCAGGAGTGCTAGTTCTGCAAGTTTCGCAGGAGAGCTTCTGTAAAGTTTGGAAGGTAGGAGACGAGGTACTGGCAGAAGTAAAGCTGTGAGTACCGGACGTGAGTCGTGCTTCGGTAGCTCAGGTGGTAGAGCACTTGCCCGCGAAAGGCAAAGGTCCCGAGTTCGAGTCTCGGTCGGGCACACAGTTTTAATCTGCCAGGAAGTTTCATATCAGCGCACACTCCGCTGCAGAGTGAAAATCTCATTCTGGAAACATCCCCTAGGCTGTGGCTAAGCCATGTCTCCGCAATATCCTTTCTTTCAGGAGTGCTAGTTCTGCAAGTTTCGCAGGAGAGCTTCTGTAAAGTTTGGAAGGTAGGAGACGAGGTACTGGCAGAAGTAAAGCTGTGAGTACCGGACGTGAGTCGTGCTTCGGTAGCTCAGGTGGTAGAGCACTTGCCCGCGAAAGGCAAAGGTCCCGAGTTCGAGTCTCGGTCGGGCACACAGTTTTAATCTGCCAGGAAGTTTCATATCAGCGCACACTCCACTGCAGAGTGAAAATCTCATTCTGGAAACATCCCCTAGGCTGTGGCTAAGCCATGTCTCCGCAATATTCTTTCTTTCAGGAGTGCTAGTTCTGCAAGTTTCGCAGGAGAGCTTCTGTAAAGTTTGGAAGGTAGGAGACGAGGTACTGGCAGAAGTAAAGCTGTGAGTACCGGACGTGAGTCGTGCTTTGGTAGCTCAGGCGGTAGAGCACTTGCCCACGAAAGGCAAAGGTCCCGAGTTCGAGTCTCGGTCGGGCACACAGTTTTAATCTGCCAGGAAGTTTCATATCAGCGCACACTCCGCTGCAGAGTGAAAATCTCATTCTGGAAACATCCCCTAGGCTGTGGCTAAGCCATGTCTCCGCAATATCCTTTCTTTCAGGAGTGCTAGTTCTGCAAGTTTCGCAGGAGAGCTTCTGTAAAGTTTGGAAGGTAGGAGACGAGGTACTGGCAGAAGTAAAGCTGTGAGTACCGGACGTGAGTCGTGCTTCGGTAGCTCAGGTGGTAGAGCACTTGCCCGCGAAAGGCAAAGGTCCCGAGTTCGAGTCTCGGTCGGGCACACAGTTTTAATCTGCCAGGAAGTTTCATATCAGCGCACACTCCGCTGCAGAGTGAAAATCTCATTCTGGAAACATCCCCTAGGCTGTGGCTAAGCCATGTCTCCGCAATATTCTTTCTTTCAGGAGTGCTAGTTCTGCAAGTTTCGCAGGAGAGCTTCTGTAAAGTTTGGAAGGTAGGAGACGAGGTACTGGCAGAAGTAAAGCTGTGAGTACCGGACGTGAGTCGTGCTTCGGTAGCTCAGGTGGTAGAGCACTTGCCCGCGAAAGGCAAAGGTCCCGAGTTCGAGTCTCGGTCGGGCACACAGTTTTAATCTGCCAGGAAGTTTCATATCAGCGCACACTCCGCTGCAGAGTGAAAATCTCATTCTGGAAACATCCCCTAGGCTGTGGCTAAGCCATGTCTCCGCAATATTCTTTCTTTCAGGAGTGCTAGTTCTGCAAGTTTCGCAGGAGAGCTTCTGTAAAGTTTGGAAGGTAGGAGACGAGGTACTGGCAGAAGTAAAGCTGTGAGTACCGGACGTGAGTCGTGCTTCGGTAGCTCAGGTGGTAGAGCACTTGCCCGCGAAAGGCAAAGGTCCCGAGTTCAAGTCTCGGTCGGGCACACAGTTTTAATCTGCCAGGAAGTTTGTCTTCATGTAGTTTTATTTGCCAATAAGAGGACCAGAGATTGATCATAGTAAGAAATTTAGCATTGTGAAATTTCATAAGCTGTTCCTCTAAATTGTCTGGACATGTTGGTACTGGTACAATGATTTTATCAATGTTAAGTGCATGAAGGACGTAGGACACCTTGCTTGCCATCTGGCTCACTCACGGCCAAAATAGGATTACAGTAATAGGAAAATGATGGTTACATTATGCTATATTCAAGCTTCCTGTTAATCTCCTTTCTTACTGCTTCCCTCTTTGCCGATGGTATAGGGTATGAAGTAGAACAAAAAATTTCATGAGGATATACTTGTACACAAAATCCTTAATGATGCCTGGTCTTTTTTCAAATACATGTACATAAGCAAGTATCAGTTCCCTAAGTTCCATTTGCTGTTCTTGAGACAAGCACTTTAATTCACTTACCTTCATGTTTATTGTGTCGATGTTTACTTATTCTGCTGCCGACTGTTCATAATTGTATGTGTGGGATTTACGAATTAAACCTCAAAGTCTTGAGTAACTTCAGTTTTATGTCTATTAGTACTTTCCCTGATTAGGTCAATTGCAAATAATTGGTTACTTACTGTGAAATGATATTGGCTGTTGCCTATATCAATTTGTACTTGGTATGTCCTAAATGTATCCATACTGATTAAGCAGTCAACTATTAACTTCTCTACTACCAAAAAATTGCATCATATAGAAAACTGTCCTAATTGGACAGGAATTAAAGCTTGTATTTTGACTGCCTTTGATTTCTGACCAGTCACAGCCTGTACCTTGCAATTTTTTACTGGCAGTGTGGGTTAACGCGCACTTTCTTCAGTTCTTGAAAGAATCCCTGTGACAAAAAATTAGTCATAGCATGTGCATCAAGCACGATGGGTACATTAAGATAAAATACTTTGGCTTAATAATAGCTTGTACCTTGCCCTCTGTCAAGGTTTCCTGTGTATCCTCATTACTTTGATACAGATGATCTTTCATATCACTACCTTGATCGTATGTGATGAAGCAAGCGTCGATCAAGCTCCTGCCCCCACTCTCCTCCCAGTTCACAGAATGGGGGCCTGCTGTGAGTGGTTCACATTTTATGGAGTTGTGGTGGCGCCAGTCTCTGGGTTAGGAGTAACTTCTAGTATATGGACTGTTGGTGTTTGATTTCGCCAGTTAGTATCCTGTGAGGTTCTCAACTCAAATTCTCTTTTTCTTTGCGTGTTATTTGGCATATGTGCATTATTCTGCTGGCCAAATTCTGCTGTCTATGGATCATTTGGCTGTCTGGTATTGTTTTGTGTTTGCCAAGCGATTGGCTGATTATTGCTGTTAGCTTGTGTCTGTACATATTGTACAGGCTGGTCATATGCTGCTTGTCCATTGTAGTTGTTTTTGTTAAATTTTTGACCATTTCTTTTATATTCATCCTTGAATTTACAGCTTTTGCCATTGCCATTGTCATTACCATTACTATTACCATAGGCCTGTGGGTTTAGGTTGCCATCCATGTTGTACCATGAATCTGTTGTTCACTTATTGGTCCACAAATCCCTGTGGCGCTATCTGCATATTAACAGGCTTGAGTTGTACTGATTGCTCTGCATATATCAAATCTATTGAGTCCAGTACAGATACAAAGTATTTGGAATTCTGTTCTGGAATAGATCTTTGAAATTTTCAGCACATCTATGCGAGATACGGGGTTCGTCCAGTATCTCGTTTTATTCAAATATTTTTCAAAAAAGCCCCTTAAGCTTCCATGTTTGCTATTTAATGGAGTTGGGCTGAATACTTCATGTCTGAGCCTTTCTTGTATGAGCTCAGACCAATATTTATCCAGAAAGGCTCTCTCAAATTGTACATAGTAGTGGCAATGTTCTGTCATGTCCGTAGCCCATAGCAGAACATCAACCTGTGTGAATCCAACAACAAACCTAATTTTCTGGGCTTTGGTCGTGGTACAAGGTAAAGCATTTTGAAATGCTCTGATAAAGACCACAGGGTTTGTTCTTTCCCCTTCAGAGGTAAATACCAGAAACTGTCAATCTGTAAGTAATCCTTCATTTGCAGGTAATTTTGACAAACACACCGCACTGTCAGTGAGGTGTGTTTATGTTCGTTTGTGGCATAGCACATGGCAACTGCACTTGCTCGACAGGTACAGCTGCCGGCAAGTGTTGTTGCATTCTGAAACAATCGTTATTTTCCTTTGACAGACTAGCCATGTACTATATTGTGGGTAACCAGTGAAAGTATCCGATTTCTCTAAAATCATGTATTATTCATTAAGATTCAATGTACAGTACAATGACTGTAAAATATTAATAATAATGAGTTGATTTTTGCAGTGTAGAGAAGATCTTAATGCCATTTCATAAATGATCTCGGAGTGTAGTAGAATAAAAGACATAAATTACTTTCAAGATGAAATTTTGCTTATTTCGGCAATGTGTTCTACAAACAGAATGAAGTTATTAATGTTACAACACAGTATGGACTAACACTATTATTTGCACTTTTCATAAATGCTTATGCTTTGCTGAAAGGCCTATATCTAATTAAACTTAGATGAAATCATAAGCAAAGTTTGGCTTGTCCCATCGAGGGGAAAAAATAAAAAAAAATAAATAAATAAAAAAAAAAAAAGGGAAAAATGCCCTGAATCTATGGTGTTTACCATTTCTTGTCTGGCTCCTCTTCTGTAAACAGGAATAATTACAGCAAAAATGTCCTGGTTTGATGGAATTACTACCCTTCTCTTTAGATAGTTTACAAAATGACTATATTTCCAAAGCTACTTATTTCTGCAACAAGACAATCACTGTTTTTGAAAATAAGAATAAGTTCTCACTTGTTCTAGGTGATCTAGTTAAAACTTTTGATTTTGTTCCTTAAAAAATATTGTTTGAGGAGCCTGGAGTACATATTCTGTCATATACATAGAGTGAATGTGTGTATTATGTATGTAAGTAAGTCTGTGATCACCTCCAAAACCCTTGGATCGATTTCAACCAAATTTGGCACAGAAACAGTAGGTATCATGAATATCAGGGACTTATAACCTCTTAGCTCCAACAGGAGAGGAGATACGGACAATAATGTACTTTTCTGTCTCTTTCATATAAGCTACCCTGCACGACAGGCATGCTGTGTGGGAACAGTATTGACTTGCCAAATCAACCTGCTTTGCAGGGCAGCCTTCATGTCAGAGGAAAGAAATGGTTTTCTGGTTCGCAACATGTAGGCTGCACTGCTTGACATGAACAAAGCTGGGGACAGGTTGAGATGGACAGAGCGAGGGGGTGGAGGAAATGGACAGAGAGTGGGGAGGAGGGAGAGATGCATGAGGCACATGGCAATTGCAGAGGGTTAGTGGACAGGTGGGAAAGGAAGAGGACTAGGCAGAGACGGAAAGAGAGAGGATAAGGAGGATGTGGTCAGAGGGAGAGGGGAGGAACATAACAGTCAGGGAGATGGATGGAGGAAATGGACAAAAACAAGGGGAGGAGGAGATGAAGAGGCAGAGAAAGGGGGGAGGAGGGGATAGAAAGACAGAGTTGGGAGGATGTGGTAGACAGAGAGAGAAGAGGTGGACACACATAGGGGAGGAGAAAGTGTGTTATATATACTTGTGTTGAATACATAAGTGGGCAAAGCTGTAGGGAAAAGGCTAGTAAGTTACTAGAAGTAATAGCTTCATACTTAAGTAACAGAAAACAATATGTCTTGGTGAGAAACATAATTCTCTGATGAACATTGTTGAGACAGGGGTACAACAGGGATCAATTCTTGGACCATTCTTTTACATGATTACAGTCAGTGATTCACGACATCATTTTCCCTGAGTTATGATCTGTTATGGTGATGACACAATGACAATTGAAAATCATCAAGACAGCTCACTATTACTAGAAATGTCGCTGGAGTTACTTGATGCTGCCGTGAAATGATTCTACTCTATCAAACTTCTGTTTAACCCCTGAAAAGAACCATCATTTTCTGTTAAAACTATTGAATGATGTAGAAAATAGCATGATTAAACTTCTAGGATTCCATATTGACACCAAACTGACCTGGGGAGAATATATCAGTTATATCTGAAAAAAAAAAAAAAAAAAAAAAAAAAAAAAAAAAAAATTTAAGTGTAACGCACCAGATATGGAAACTGAGAGATTTAGTTACTTCAGGATATATAAGACTGACTTATTCTAGACTGTTCCAGTCTCACATTTATTATGGACTGCTCACATGGGAGCACTGTACACATATAGGCGATATATTGAAGATAAAAAAAAGACTCATAGGAGAAATGTATAGGGTTGGACAAAGAGATCATTGTCGACCTATGCACCAGCACAGCACAAAGGGAAAAATTAAAATGGGTATTCCAAGAGACAGACTGGTAAAAGTGAGGGAAGCACCAGCTCCTGAATAACATGTGATTTGTATTTTATTGTGTTATGGACAGCAGATGCACATTAGCCTTTACTGTTTTGACAGGTCCATAATAAAAATATGTTGAATTCAGAACTGTTGCTTCATTACATCAATAAAGTAGGGTGTAATGGAAAATACTGACAAATTGGTGATCCTGAAAATAATGAGTACAAAGACCAGGGATACTATGCAAGGAAATATGGTGACTACACATCAAGATGACAGACGAATTCCGATGGAAATGCAGCTGGTACATCTGCAAGATGATTTGCAGAAACAAGTATGTAATTAAGCACCATGAGTGACAAAACACACCATAGATTTGGCAAACAATAGACAATAGGAATAGGATGAGATAAATCTTAGTCCAAGGATGAAGTTACAATTTCTGAAGTTCCTTCCGGGGAGGGGGGGTTGGAAGGCAGAGTTATGGTTCGTTGCGTGGGATTTAGCATTTGTGCGTAACAGTGTTACCTTAATGATCACACACAGATTGCGATAACAGTGACGTTTCGTGCCCAGGCAGCCCCAATAGCCACAGATACTATATTGAAGCCTTCTGAAGAATGGCAGTATCTACACTTGAGAGCAGTGCTAATCAGCCAGTTGCACAAATCACTGGAAAAACACATACTACATGCATTGATGCGTAGTGAACGTACTGGGGATAGAACTCCTTCAGTGGTTAGGAAATGTCTGACACAGTATTATAGTGTATGTAGTTGGTGCAATTCCCTGTAGCAGTGAAGATGATGGCTGTAGTGATGTGTGAGAACACTGGCATTAGTTCTTTAATCTTACTAACAAACATGGTGTATTCACCAATACACCAAGCAAGTGGATCGATGGCGATGAAGATTGCCAATGAAATTGACTCAGGGGAGGCAGCTGCTATTCAGAAGAAGCAACAAATAGACATTAGTAAGTAGCTTATCTGTTTGAAAATCCAAACAGGTGCACTGTAAGACCAGGTGTTGGTAATTAAAGTGAACAAGAGGACTGTATTATTAAATGATGATGGCATCCTCTTGGGTAAAATATTCCGGAGGTAAAATAGTCCCCCATTCGGATCTCCGGGCGGGGACTACTCAAGAGGACGTCGTTATCAGGAGAAAGAAAACTGGCGTTCTACGGATCGGAGCGTGGAATGTCAGATCCCTTAATCGGGCAGGTAGGTTAGAAAATTTAAAAAGGGAAATGGATAGGTTAAAGTTAGATATAGTGGGAATTAGTGAAGTTCGGTGGCAGGAGGAACAAGACTTTTGGTCAGGTGATTACAGGGTTATAAATACAAAATCAAATAGAGGCAATGCAGGAGTAGGTTTAATAATGAATAAAAAAATAGGAGTGCGGGTTAGCCACTACAAACAGCATAGCGAACGCATTATTGTGGCCAAGATAGACACAAAGCCCATGCCTACTACAGTAGTACAAGTTTATATGCCAACTAGCTCTGCAGATGATGAAGAAATTGATGAAATGTATGACGAGATAAAAGAAATTATTCAGGTAGTGAAGGGAGACGAAAATTTAATAGTCATGGGTGACTGGAATTCGTCAGTAGGAAAAGGGAGAGAAGGAAACATAGTAGGTGAATATGGATTGGGGGGAAGAAATGAAAGAGGAAGCCGCCTTGTAGAATTTTGCTCAGAGCATAACTTAATCATAGCTAACACTTGGTTCAAGAATCATAAAAGAAGGTTGTATACCTGGAAGAATCCTGGAGATACTAAAAGGTATCAGATAGATTATATAATGGTAAGACAGAGATTTAGGAACCAGGTTTTAAATTGTAAGACATTTCCAGGGGCAGATGTGGACTCTGACCACAATCTCTTGGTTATGAACTGCAGATTGAAACTGAAGAAACTGCAAAAAGGTGGGAATTTAAGGAGATGGGACCTGGATAAACTGAAAGAACGAGAGGTTGTAGAGAGTTTCAGGGAGAGCATAAGGGAACAATTGACAGGAATGGGGGAAAGAAATACAGCAGAAGAAGAATGGGTAGCTCTGAGGGATGAAGTAGTGAAAGCAGCAGACGATCAAGTAGGTAGAAAGACGAGGGCTAATAGAAATCCTTGGGTAACAGAAGAAATATTGAATTTAATTGATGAAAGGAGAAAATATAAAAATGCAGTAAATGAAGCAGGCAAAAAGGAATACAAACGTCTCAAAAATGAGATCGACAGGAAGTGCAAAATGGCTAAGCAGGGATGGCTAGAGGACAAATGTAAGGATTAGAGGCTTGTCTCACTAGGGGTAAGATAGATACTGCCTACAGGAAAATTAAAGAGACCTTTGGAGAGAAGAGAACCACTTGTATGAATATCAAGAGCTCAGATGGCAACCCAGTTCTAAGCAAAGAAGGGAAGGCAGAAAGGTGGAAGGAGTATATAGAGGGTTTATACAAGGGCGATGTACTTGAGGACAATATTATGGAAATGGAAGAGGATGTAGATGAAGATGAAATGGGAGATACGATACTGCGTGAAGAGTTTGACAGAGCACTGAAAGACCTGAGTCGAAACAAGGCCCCGGGAGTAGACAACATTCCATTAGAACTACTGGCGGCCTTGGGAGAGCCAGTCCTGACAAAACTCTACCATCTGGTGAGCAAGATGTATGAGACAGGTGAAATACCCTCAGACTTCAAGAAGAATATAATAATTCCAATCCCAAAGAAAGCAGGTGTTGACAGATGTGAAAATTACCGAACTATCAGTTTAATAAGTCACAGCTGCAAAATACTAACGCGAATTCTTTACAGACGAATGGAAAAACTGGTAGAAGCGGACCTCGGGGAAGATCAGTTTGGATTCCGTAGAAATGTTGGAACACGTGAGGCAATACTAACCTTACGACTTATCTTAGAAGAAAGATTAAGAAAAGGCAAACCTATGTTTCTAGCATTTGTAGACTTAGAGAAAGCTTTTGACAATGTTGACTGGAATACTCTCTTTCACATTCTAAAGGTGGCAAGGGTAAAATACAGGGAGCGAAAGGCTATTTACAATTTGTACAGAAACCAGATGGCACTTATAAGAGTCGAGGGACATGAAAGGGGAGCAGTGGTTGGGAAAGGAGTGAGACAGGGGTGTAGCCTATCCCCGATGTTATTCAATCTGTATATTGAGCAAGCAGTAAAGGAAACATAAGAAAAATTCGGAGTAGGTATTAAAATTCATGGAGAAGAAGTAAAAACTTTGAGGTTCGCCGATGACATTGTAATTCTGTCAGAGACAGCAAAGGACTTGGAAGAACAGTTGAATGGAATGGACAGTGTCTTGAAAGGAGGATATAAGATGAACATCAACAAAAGTAAAACAAGGATAATGGAATGTAGTCGAATTAAGTCGGGTGATGCTGAGGGAATTAGATTAGGAAATGAGACACTTAAAGTAGTAAAGGAGTTTTGCTATTTAGGGAGTAAAATAACTGATGATGGTCGAAGTAGAGAGGATATAAAATGTAGACTGGCAATGGCAAGGAAATCGTTTCTGAAGAAGAGAAATATGTTAACATCGAGTATAGATTTAAGTGTCAGGAAGTCGTTTCTGAAAGTATTTGTATGGAGTGTAGCCATGTATGGAAGTGAAACATGGACGATAACTAGTATGGACAAGAAGAGAATAGAAGCTTTCGAAATGTGGTGCTACAGAAGAATGCTGAAGATAAGGTGGGTAGATCACGTAACTAATGAGGAGGTATTGAATAGGATTGGGGAGAAGAGAACTTTGTGGCACAACTTGACTAGAAGAAGGGATCGGTTGGTAGGACATGTTTTGAGGCATCAAGGAATCACAAATTTAGCATTGGAGGGCAGCGTGGAGGGTAAAAATCGTAGAGGGAGACCAAGAGATGAATACACTAAGCAGATTCAGAAGGATGTAGGTTGCAGTAGGTACTGGGAGATGAAGAATCTTGCACAAGATAGAGTAGCATGGAGAGCTGCATCAAACCAGTCTCAGGACTGAAGACCACAACAACAACAAGAGGACACCCTCCCCAGCTGGAGTGAAAAATATAGGAAGAGAATGTTTCAGAAAAATCAAGCAGGTGAGCAGAGACAACAAGAGTAATCAATGATGACTCACCCATATCCACAAAGAGCCAGTCAAGCCTACTTATGTTGTTGTGACAGCCGTATGTAAGAGACAGAAAAGCAAGCCATTGCTACCTAGTCGACTCGGCTCAGAGGTGAGCATGTTACCAGTTGACCAAGATAAGAATGCAACAACTGCCACATCCATTCATCATAAAGCAGCCAACAGAGTATCCATAATGACATGTGGAAATTGCGAAGTGGAAGTGGACGTGGACCTGGGCTTTGGCAAGAAGTGCAAGTGGAGATCAGCCATGGTAGAACCTGTATTAGATGCAGACTTCATAAGTCAGCAACAACTAGAGATAAATCTCAGCAAGGTGCAAATTAAAATGGATGAGGAAGTCCTAAGGGGTTCTGTAGTTTAAGGCGCCATGTAAAACACGAGAGATGAGATCAAAAAGTAAGGGGAATTTTCGCAGGATCTATACATCTTATTTTAGTTTTGCCTTGTTGGTACACATGTTCCTGATGCATGTGTGACGCCTCTGGCATAAAGTGACATATCTTTGGACTCGATCATTGTTGATTTATCTTTGTCTATGTTCTCTTGGCGCACTGTGTTTGTACCTGCCATGTTGTATTTGCTTACTTCTGTGCTAAATAAATGTGTATTAGGTGTCTTAAGTGTGTTATTACCGCACTATGACACGTAATACCCACAGTGGAGTCCCCAACATTATTGTTGTGTGTTCATGAATTATTTTGTGTTTCTTTTCATAATTAATGGACTTAGTGTGCCAGTCCACATTGTCTTCAGGACAATGGATCTACCAATGTCTTTCTGTGCTAGTACCTCACACCCTATTAACTGTGCTTGCATATTTACAAGTGTACCTAATGTGCATTTGGTTAAAAGTGAACAATTACCTTCGCCCAATCATGACAACGTCCACTTAACCTTAACTGGCACAACATGGCCACCGTCAAGTGCAACTATGCAGCAATGGCTGCTACATGGAGGGTGCACTCTGCTTAGTGACATTGTGAATGATATTCCAGTGAAGGACATTCTGGTTCATCCCTCAGCTACACAGTCTACTTCGGTTTGGTTTGATGTGCCGACTAAGTTCAAGAACTGTAATTCGGACATTCCAATGCACGGAGACTCACATTCTTATATGCCTACCATATTTACTCGAATCTAAGCCGCACTCGAATCTAAGCCGCACCTGAAAAATGAGACTCGAAATCAAGGAAAAAAAAAATTCCCGAATCTAAGCCGCGCCTGAAATTTGAGACTCGAAATTCAAGGGGAGAGAAAAGTTTTAGGCCACACCTCCAAATTGAAACAAAGTTGGTCCATTGTAATATGAGACACAATTTAGGTTGAATGAATGACAATACAGCTACAGTAGTTTGGTTCGAGTCGTAAGCTTAGCAGTTAAGCTTTACCACGTAGCCATTGCTATGCGTCAGGTGCTCCGTCCATATTTATACGGGTACCCTTCCTTTTTTACGTGCTTCGTCTGGTTTGAATCGATTGCCTATTTTGCTTTGATCTGATAAGTGCCGTTTTCTTTGTTATAGGTGTTTGCGTCACTCTTAAGCTGAAAATGCATTACTGCACTGTGTCATGCATTGTTTGTCGCATTCTGATAGTGCGTGTTTACTGCCTGTCGCGGCTCGCGGCATGGCTTGCTTTTGTGCGTGCTACCACCGCGTACAATTAAAACAAAAAAGAGAGGAATCGTCTCATTAGCAAAACAATGGCAAGAGACTGCTATTTGTTGTTACTTACACTGCTGCTTTCTTTGATAATGATCAACAAGAATCAAATAACAGACTGCGTATGATAGAACATGTTCTGAACGAGAGTTAGGCGAAAATTTTTTTCCGTTTGAAAATCTTTGCGGCCGCTTCTTTATTACATCAAATTCTGCACAGAAATTAGTCATCTTAGATTTAAAAATCTAGTCACTTGCCGTGCTTCATTTCAGACTGTATCATTATTAGGCATAAGAATAATACGAATATAAACATGACACGATACGTATATTCTTCCGCGTTTGCTGTTGTCTCACTCTAGTTTCGTAGTTTATTAGGCAGACAGGATTTAAATGAGATAGCAGCAAACACGAAAGAATACATGGCAAAATGTTTATATTCGTATTATTCTTATGGTGAAGAGAATACTGTATGTGATTCAAATTTCATCAGGTTCCTATTAGCAACCATCTCTTCTCACAGATAGGAAAAAATTTAGAACGTGGAGTTGGCCATATTGACAAACATCCCAAACAGTCTTGCCAGTCAGATTTTCGTAGTACACTGAAATTGTGCTACATTCAAAGATGAACAATACGGAATTTGTATTTACTTCGTTGGATAATGTATGAAAATGCCGTGGTCGAAACTCGCGGTGGAGAAAAAAAACTCGTCTTCCACTTTTTTTTTTTTAATTTATTCACTGACGCAGAGGATATGGCGCCAGTATTTATCTTTGTGCCTACAAAGCATGCCTGTGTCGTGCTACATATATTCGATGGCAGAAGTTAGTTGTGGCGGCACGTACCAACATTTTTCATAACTTCCGCTTGCTTTGCACTCGATTCTAAGCTGCAGGCGGTTTTTTGGATTACGAAAACCGGAAAGAAAGTGCGGCTTAGATTCGAGTAAATACGGTAACTCTGCAACACTCCACTCGAACGCCATCTCTGTGATTCCGGTTGCCTCGACTGGTTTCCATGTCCATCGCTCCATGGCCGCCAGTGGAGACTATCCACTACAATATTCATGACGAGCACCTCAACAACCTCACACATTTGCAGCTTTGGTGGCACCTTCGTGCATTAATTGATGATCAAGCACTACCAGACGCCGTGCTTTGGACTTTGTGGATGGTCAAACTGCCGTCAGACCCACAACTTCACCTGCTGTCTCACATCGCCGACCCTCTCGAGGTTCGCCTACGCGTGGCCGACCACGCGTGCGCTATCATTCATCACTGACACTGCCTGTCACGGACGACATCTCCATTGCCATCAGTTGGCATGCCTGCATCTTCGGTTCTGCGTTCTGCCGGCAGAGGCCAGAGCGCTGGCCTCAGCACCTCAGCGGCCTGTCAGGAGCTGCCACCTAGCAGCCTACAGGAGGTACTGCCTACAGCCTCCCGACAACAGCTGACCCTGCCTGAGCAGGTCCAAGCGGTCTCAAGCTCTGTGGTGCCTCTGACGTAAAGCACGGTTTCTTTGTGGACTCGATCGTCTTTGATTTATCTCTGTCTATGTTCTCTTGGCGTGCTACGTTTGTACTGCCATGTTGTATTCTGTTACTTCTGTGCTAAATAAATGTTTATTCGAAGTCTACAGTGTGTTATTACCACTCTACGACACATAATAGCCACATATATTTGCATTTTAAGCTGTTTTGAATATTTAGTTTATTTTTGAGAGTGTTGGAAAGGTTATATGTGTTTTCGACTACTCGGCGAATTTTTACTTTCGAAAAAGATGGATCAAAAAATTTACATTAAATTTTGCTTGAAAAATGGAATAAAGTACAACACTATATTCGAAGTGTTGACTGGCTTTTGGTGAAACTACTATGAGTAGGTTAACAGTTTACGAGTAGTATAACTATTTCAAACAAGTTGAGAATGAAGACCGGCCTGGACACCACAGCACGTAAATTTCTGGTGACAGTGTGGAAGAAGTGAAAATAATTGTTCTGCAAAATCGCCGAATTACCATTAGAGTGTCTGCCGATAATGTTAACAAACTCTTTAGTTAATGCCAACCAATTTTTTCATATGTTTTGGTCTTTAAATGTGTAGCAGTGAATTTGTTACGAAATAGTTGAAATACGACGAATAACGATGTCATGTATATATGTATATCACTCAGGACTTAGCTGACAACGATCCAGAACTTCTAAAGAAAGTTATAACGGGTGACAAAACATAAGCATACGCATATAATAACGAAACAGAGGCCCAACTGCAACTGCCTGAAAAGCCAAGACTGAAAAAATTCAATAAGTTCTATATTATCATTTTTTTCTTCGAGTGCAATGTGATAGTACATCATGCCTTATGATTGTACAGTCAATAACGAATACTGTCTGGAAGTTACATGTCATTTGCATGAAGCAATCGAAAGAAAATGAACAGAACTGTAGCAAACCCACCCGCGGAAGTTGTCACGATAATGCCCCTGCTCACATCACAGTGCTTATTCGTGATTTTTTTTTTGGCAAAAAAAAAAAAAAAAAGAACACGTTATGTCATCTCAGCCACTGCAACATGGCCCTCTGTGACTTTTTCTATTTCCAAGACTGAAGAGAACCACGAAAGGACGTCGTTTTGCGACCACTGATGAGATAAAAACAGAATTGCTGTAGTAGCTGAACACCATAACGAATAGTGAGTTCCAGAAGTGCTCCCAAGATGGAAAAAGCTCTCACAGAAGTGTATTATACCTGCGAGGGATTGCTTTGAAGTAGACAAAGGTGATGTTGATGAATAAATAAAGATTCTATAAGAAAAACAGAAAATCATGATACATTTTTATCATTCCTCGCACATCCATACTGCGGTTCAATTATGCAGGAGAACATACAAACAGGCAGCGAGTAAGTATGAAAAGTGTTGCATAACACAGTCCATCATATTAACATGTCACCTGCCCAGCCAGTCTTTCAGTAGCTGAGGACACTAGCACCTGATCGTTTCGATACAGCAAAATCAGAGTTTGAAGAGAAGTTGCAAGCAGGGAGTATACACAGTGCAGACAGCCAGTGGGCAACACCACTGCATCTGGTCAGGAAGAAAACTGGCACCTGGAGGTCCTGTGGAGATTGCCACACGTTAATGACACATATTATTACAGACTGCTATCCTGTACAGCATAAAAGGAATTTCACAAATTTACTGGTGGATGCCACAGTCTTTAGCGTGACAGGTTTTAAGAAAGCCTACAATCAGATACCAGCAGTGGAAGAAGACATACCCAAGATTGTGATGGTAGCTCCATTTGGTGTTTTTGAACATTTGTGTATGCCATTCAATTTTAAGAGCGCATGACAATCATTTGTAGATGAAGAATTGAGATAGCTCAATTTCTGCTTTGTGTATCTCTTTGATATTCTGGTATTTTTCAAGACAATGACACTGCATGAGGAACACCTCTGAACAGTGTTTGATAGGATAAGCAAATGCAGTACAACAGTAGAAGAACCAAAGTGTGCTCTGTGACAAAAGCTAGTGTCATTTCCCAGGCAACCAGTTTTGGCAGTAGGGATTTGTCTGTCAAAAGGCAAGATCACATCATTAAAGACATATCATGCTCAATGGATTATCAACAATTAAAAAGATTTCTGGGAGTCGTGAGCTTTTTGCTGTTGACATCTACTGTGAGCATCAGAAATTCAAGCACCACTGACAGCAACTCTGTCAAGTAACGAAGCAATGAGCCAAAGCTCTCTGCCATGGACACTGGAAATGCTATGAGCCTTCGGAATGGTAAAAACTATCCACCAAAAAACACTTTTCTTGGTCCATCAAGTTCATGATGCACTGAAAGCTTTGGTAGCCCTTGGGTATTTTCTCACATGAACTAATGGAGGATTAATCTATGTTGAGTGCATACGATAGGGAGTTATTAGTCATTTATGAAGCCATGCTACACTTTTGCCTATGCATCGAGGTTAGGCCTTTCATAATCTTTACAGACCATAAACCTATCACAGTTCCCTTTACCATAGTTCCCCATGACAGTTATCCCAGCTTGAGTTCATCCACCAGTTCGCCACAGACATAAGGCACATAAAAGGGGCAGAAATCTAGTAGCTGATTTCTTCTCACAAATCAAAGCTATCTCATGCACAGTTGATTACAAGCAATTCACCACAGCATGGGCTACTGATAGTTGCAGGAATATTAACAAAGTGTATCAACAGGGCTACAGCTGAAACAGATGCAGCTATTAGGGGCTAAAAATATGATTTGCTTTGATGTTTACAAAACCAGACTCGAGTCTCTTGTGCCAGAGAGGTTAAGCAAAGTGGTTTTTGATACTATTCATAACCTAGCCCACCCATATGCTTAGCATGTCAGCAATTTAAAGGTGGGCAGACATGTGCACAAGCTTGTGGGAGAGTTCCGGAGGTGACAAGCAGGTACAGTACATATAGATATTGTGGGTACACTGCCTTCATCAGAAGGCTGTCGCTACATCTTTTCTGCAATACACAGATACACTCAGTGGGCAGAGGCAGACCAATCAGCGACATATGGGCAGAGACAATAGCAAGAACTAACACGTATGTCATGTCATTTGTTGCACATTACTACAGATCAGGGGCGACTGTTTGAATCGACTCTATTCCTGGAGCTGTCCAAGTTATGTGTGTTCCTATGCTATCACACAACCAGCTACCACCTGGAAAATAACGGAATGATAGAGCACTGACACAGGACTCTGGAAATTATGCTTATGTACCACAAAGACTGTTGAACATCCGTTCTGCCACTGGTCTTATTGGTTCTCCACATTGCATGTAGGCTATATGTAGGGGTAGGGGTGCTGATGGTGGAAATGTGTATGGTGAGACGTTATGCCTACAACCAGAGTTGTTTTTTCAACAAGTACCGATGCTGACAGAGCTGCTATGTTTACTGCACTAATAAAGGCTCAGGTATCCAAGCTACACCCTTCACTGGCATCACGCCAATGGAGAACATAAGACTTTCTTAACCAGAGATCTGAAAACGTGCTCACATGTGGTGATAAAGATGGAAGCTGTGCACCCACCATTGCAAGCCCCATACTCAGGTCCATTCAAGTTTATAAAACGTGACAAACATGCAATACAGATACAATATAACACTGAAGCCACAAATTGTGTCACTAGAATAAATTAAGCCAGCATATCTGCTGATATTGGACACCACCATAGCTAGTGTAGAAAATGAGAAAGCCGCTACTGCGATGTCGAAGTAAAGCAGTGGACAGACTGGACAAGCAACCATGGCTCCGCATACAAAGTCAGAAGAAATGATGAAGTCACCAACAACGTATACTGGGGTGGGCTGACGGGTGTGGTACAAGTACTCGCTCATTCCGCTCTATGTGGGCTGTGTGGGAAGCACCGGCTCCAAAATAATGTGTATTTGGTTGGTATTTGGACAGCAGGCACATTAACAAATATTATTTACTCTTATAGTAGACTGAGTAGGTTTGACAGTTCCATGGTTTATCGCTGCTGAGTTGCTGTCAGTTAGTCATGCTTAACAAAACTACATTGAATTGGGAAGCGTTGCTTCACTGCTTCATCGTAGAGAGTAGCGGAAAATACTTACAAAAGCAACCCGTTCCCCCAGCGCCAGCTCTCTAAAAAATCTTTAACAAATTACCAGCCTCAGCATGGCCTATGTCTTGTAAATTATTAATTTTTTAAGGTGTAAGCTGTTGACAGAAAATCCATTTTTAATGTAGAAGAATTTTGTGAAAATATGTTAAAATTTGAAATGTATTATAAGTTTCTGGAATTGTTATGTAATTAAATGTATGACATTATGTATGGAAGATGAAGTCTATTCTGTTATATATATATATATATATATATATATATATATGATCAACGACAAATATGAACAATGTCCTCATGTGAGAACGTAAAACATAAAAATATTTAGATAGCTTAAAAATTGTTGTCTGAAGGTGCAGTGTATTTCAAGTTGAGTATTATGTATTCACATACATGCGCTCTTACAGTTTGATAGTCCAGTGACGTCACAGGACTCTTGTTTCCACAAGCAACTTCAATGGCGCCACTCAACTAGCGCCATTTTAGTTGCGTGTGTAATATACGATGTAGGAAATAGAAGTGGTATATCTTCGATTTAGTACCTGTGAGTTTGTATACAAAAACTGAATCGATTGTTTACATAGTGTTGTGTCACTTTGAAGCATTTGGTAATTGATACACATTATTGTGATGTGAAGGTTACCTTTTAATAAAGCAAGTCTGTGTTGGGACGTCGTGAAGATGGATAAGACGTCAGATAAGAAAGAAGATAGTTCTGTCAAGTTGAATTATGTCTGTAGGAACATTGTCGACTGCAAACAGGGAACGGTGAGAGCTGTGCGTTTCAATGGTAATGAAAATTCTTTATTGTATTAGTACACAACTATTGCAGTATAAGTGTGAAGTACCACTGAGTGGGATCAAGTGAAGCTACAGTTCTGTAGGAGGACTTGAATTTCTGGCTTTCAATGTCTGATGACGTTTGTGGGGCAATGGAGATATACTGACATTATGGGAAATGCCCTTTCTGTGTTGTAGTACCACTTTTCGTTCACGTAATATCTACTTCTGTAAAACTCTTATGTCTTTTCTGGGATTGGAATGTAACTTTAGTAGCTGATACAGTAGGTTCTGAAGGCATTGAATCTGAGCCTACAATATTCGAAGTCAAGACATTTACTAGAGAATCTGTTCACAAACATTAACCGTCTCTGAAGAAACAGCGACCATTGACTTCCAATCGGAATAATATGGAAGATAAAATTTATTAAAAACCTTTGATTATTTACATTTTACATTACATTTTTATTGCTCCTTTTGATCATTTGTTGTACAAGGTATACAGTATGATATTGGACAAGTCATTGTGATTTACAGTACATACTTTTAAATCATACAAGAATATTTACATTGATTTAGGGTTAACATTATCACAACTGAAGGTTCAGCTTCCATACATACATTATATTTAACCCAAGTCATTCAATGTTTTTTTTTTTTTTTTTTAGTATTTGGCAATAATTTTTTATGTTTCAAGATTTTCATCTATACTATAATAACATTTTTGCAATAAATATTTATGGACAGCAGTTTTAAATTTTGAAGTGTCTTTTATTGTTTTAATGTTTGTAGGTAGCTTATTGTATAGTCTGTTTCCTGTTTGCAGTGGTCCATTCTGTTTTAGTCTTGTGTGTGCATGTTGAACATGTATGGCCTGCTTTCTCCTTGTGTTATACAGGTGGTACTCTGGTTAGTTGACACAAGATTGTTGCTATTTTCTAAGATTATCCTTACAAATATGATTACTTGTAAAATGTACAGACATGTTAGTGGAAGGATATGTAGTTTCTTGAATAAGGGCTTGCATGAGCTTCTTGATGCAGTATTTTCTATGGCTATTACAATTCTCTTTTGGCATATAAAACAACTTTTGCCAGCAGATGCGTTTCCTCAAAAGATTATGCTGTATTGCAGTAAGGATTCTGCCTGGGCGCAGTAGGCTATACATCTTTTAGTGTCTCTTTCAGTGTGCAATCAGAAAGAATTTTGATAGTATAGCAAATGGTATTTAATTTATTTGTAATGTATTTTGTATGTTGGACCATCTTAGATCTTCTTGGATCCATATCCCAAGCGATTTTGTGTAGAGCTTACATTTTCTAGGGTTCTAGTAAACAACTCCATGTCTCATGCTAGTGTATATTTATTTTGCACTGTGTGTGTGTATGCATTGTAACTGTTTTTCTGTGTTTATTACTAAGTTGTTTCCAGAGAACCTGTCTGTAATGTGGGTGGTACAATTTTTAATCTCATGTAGTAATTTTTCTTTGGTCCTTCCTTTTATTATCACATTTGTGCGATCTGCAAATTTTATGTAATTATGGCATGGGCTAATTAGTTCCAACTCCTTTACAAAGAGTACAAACAGAACTGGTCCTAGAAAGGAGCCTTGTGGTACACCATACATGATGCTCTGCTTTTCTGAGCAGTAGGACTTTATCTTGTTCCCTTCTTGGAAAGTATGCTCAACTAATTTGTCTCTGTTTTGGAGATATGATTTTATCCATTCATAGGCTGGGCCCCTAATACCTACAGATTCAAGTTTCTGAAGCAAGAGGTTGTGATTGATAACATTGAATGCTTTAGAGAGGTCTAGAAATATGGCTGAGATATGTGCTATATTGTCTATTGCATTTAATGCTTCGTTTAGGAATGCAAAGATAGCTGTCTCAGTAGATTTATTGACTTGTCTTGGCTACGAGTGGAGCACATTTCTTCAAGATATAGTCAGGGATATTGTCAGTACCAACAGAGAATTTGGGCTTCAGTTCTTTGATTATATTAAGTATTTCCTTTTCATTGGTGGGCTATAGAAAAATAGATTTGTTATTTATAGTACATCTGGATTGATTTATAAGAGTACTCTGTAAATTTTGATTTAAGATCTGATCTCAAATGCTTGGGGATGTGCTACTAAATATGACCTTTGAGTGAGTGATAGCATACTATTTTTATTTATTGTTACTACAGATATCAGATGTTACCTAAACTGGTTACAGCTACGACCATCGTTTGTTGGAGAAAGGTTTCAGATAGGTCAAAGAGGGGCCTAACATGCATAATGTATAAACAATAAGCTAGATATCACATTTCATAAACATAATTTTTTGCTGCACGAAAAAAAAGACTGTCAAAAATGTGTACTTTGCTTGGGCTGAATTGTTATTGCGATATGGTGTAATTCTGGGGAAAGTCATCTGCCCACAAAACCTGTTTTAGGCATAATTTCCCAAAAGAAAGTAGCAGGAGCCATGGGAAGTACAACATCCATAAGCTCATGCAGAACTTCATATCCTTTGATTACTTTGCTTACACACCTTGCAAATAACAGTTATTATCAGGAAAATCTTAAAAAATAGCTGTGATCTTTTATCAACAAACCAAACAGATCATTCTTATGACACATGGAGATAACAGGAAAAATACAGCAGTGCTTGTGATGTCCCCCCCCCCCCCCCCCCACCCCTACGCGAATCAAAATGAGCCAAATGGTTAAAAGGATCAACACTGTACATTAGTGTACAGTACAAATATGCAGCCAGGTTATTATAACTGAACCACAATGTATGTGACACTGCAGGTGTATAAAAAGATACTGCTAGTGTACATGATGCAATTGTCATTTATTTTATTGTGACAAAAAATATGAACTGTTTGGAATGGCAATGATGGAATACTTTGCTGAGTTATGTGACTTTCTTCCTGTTAGATTTTGCACTGATCACAGGTTAGCAAACCAATTGCCACTTTTGTATTCAACAACAAAAAATTGTGTACGGGCTGCCTCTGCCAACTGTGTATCACTGAATGCAGAAATTAGTATGGGTACAGTAACAGCCCATGTGAATGCCTGAAGAAACGTTTTTATGACACATGGAGAAAACAGGACAGATATGTCAGATCAGTACACACACAGCCTGAGCCATTGCAATAGCAAACAAGCTTACAAAAACTACAGACCAATATCCTTGACATCTGTTTGCTGCAGAATTCTTGAACATATTGTGAGTTTCTAATATAATAAATTTCCTAAGACCGAAAAGCTCATGTCTACAAATCAGCACAGTTTTAGAAAGCATTGCTCCTGTGAAACCCAGCTTGCTCTTTTCTCACGTGATATACTGCGAACTATGGATGAAGGACAACAGGCAGAGTCCATATTTCTAGATTTTCAAAAAGCATTCAACACAGTACCCCATTGCAGACTGTTAACGAAGGTACATGCATACAAATAGGCTTCCATATACTTGACTGGCTCAAAGACACCTTAAGTAATAGAGTTAAGTATGTTGTCCTAAACGGCAACTGTTCATTGTAGGCAGGGTAATCAGGAGTGCCCCAGGAAAGTGTGATAGAACTGTTGCTATTTTCTGTATTCACAAATGATTTGGCGGACAGGGTGGGCAGCAATCTGCAGTTGTTTGTTCATGATGCTGTGGTGTACAGGAAAGTGTCAAAGATAAGTGACTCTACGTTGATAACCTAGACAAAATTTCCATTTGGTGTGATGAATGGCGAGTAGAAAAATGTAATTTGATGCATATAGGTAGGAAAATCCCCTGCTTGACACAGTCATGTTGTTTAAATACCTGGGCATAATGTTGTGAAGTGATATAAAATGGAATGAGGATGTGAAGATTGTGGTAGGGAAGCCGAATGTCGATTTCGGTTTATTGGCAGAATTTTAGGAAAGTGTAGTTCACCTGTAAAGGAAACTGCAAATAGGACACTAATGCAACCTATTCTTCAGTACTGCTCAAGTGTTTGGGACCCACACCAGGTCGGATTGAAAGAAGATGTTGAAGCAATTCAGAGGCGATCTGCTATTTTTGTTACTGGTAGGTTCAATCAGTATGCAAGTGTTACGCGTATGCTTCGGGAGCTCAAGTGGGAATCCCTGGAGGGAAGAAGACATTTTATCTTGCAGAGCACTACTGAAAAAGTTTAGAAAACCAGCCTTTGAAGCTGACTTCAGAACAATCCTACTGTCAACGACATGCATTTTGCATAGGTACTACGAAAGATATGAGAAATTAGGGCTCATACAGTCAATTTTCCCGTGCGCTATTTGCAAGTGGAACATGAAAGAAAATTACTAATTGTGGTGCAGGGCACCCTCCATCATGCACCGTACAGTGGTTTGCGGAGTATGTATGTAGATTTAGATGTACCTGACAACTTGAGAATTATGAAAGATAATTCAGAACTTAAAATAGCAATCTACAATTACTTTTTACTGTAGTATACATGAATGTTAAAAATCACTAAGATTGACGAATTGCAGTATGTATTGTTTGAGCAGTGGTTGTAGTAAACAATGCAAGCTATCAATATATTCTTCATGGTATAATGGTGTATGTTACGTAGATGGTATATACGATGTTTTGCTTGTAAATTTCATTTGTGGATGTTGTCCATGTGTGTTTACAATATATTGTTTAGTGCTTGTGGCATAGATCATGTTCCTTGCAAGACCTATTAAGGGGTATTAGAGATGTTGATCCATTGATGGGGCTGTAGTTTGGACTGTGTTATGTACTGGAACCATATAGGTCTCCTGGAGGTAGTGAGTTTACTGAAGATCACAGTACTGCCATCAGCACTGGATCAGTTTTTTATTTTCCTGCAGTCGACGTTGTTTGATCAGAATGATTTGCGGTGTAGCCAAAGGTCTTGGTTAGGTTGGAAAGTGATAGTTCGACGAGCAAGTGCTATGACAATTTTTTTCTTTTTTAATACCTTGTGTATTCCTTTGTTCATTCATGTACATGATGGAAACCTCATCTGGTAGTCTCAAGTTTTTATTATAATTGTATAATAATAATAATAATAATAACCTCATACATCTAAGCAGACATATTGTGCCAGAGCGACACAAACATCCGGCAGTAGACCCGATTATTCCAGATGTCACCATGAATCCTGCATGGCTGTTCATAAATCCATAAGAGTATGATGGGGTGGAGATCTCTTCTGAACAGCACATTGCAAGGCATCCCAGATATGCTCAATAATGTTCATGTCTGGGGAGTGTGGTGGCTAGTGAAAGTGTAAATTGAGAAGAGTGTCCCTGGAGCCACTACGTAGCAATTTCGGACTTGGGGCATTGCATTGCTCTGCTGGAATTTCCCATGCCCAACATCATTACAGAGCGCTTGAACAGTCCCCTGCTGACATGCAGGTTCCATGGATTCATGAGGTTGTCTCCATACTCATACACATCCACCCACTCAATACAATTTGAAACGAGACTCGTTCGACTAGGCAACATGTTTCCAGTCATCAACAGTCCAATGTTGATGTTAACAGGCCCAGGCAAGGCGTAAAGCTTTGTGTTGTGTAGTGATCCAGGGTACACGAGTGGGCCTTCAGCTCTGAAAGCCCATATGTTTCATTGAATGGTTCACTCGCTGACACTTGTTGATGGCCCAGCATTCAAATCTGCAGCAGTTTGTGGTAGGACTGCACTTCTGTCATGTGGGGTGATTCTCTGCAGTAGTCATTGGTCCTATTCTTTGCACAATCTTTTTCCAGGTGCAGCAAAGTCAGAGATTTGATAATTTACTGGATTCCTGATATTCACGGTACACTCGTGAAATGATCATAAAGGAAAATCCTCATTTCATTGCTACCTCAGAGATGCTCTACTCCATTGCTCATGCGCCAACTGCAACACCACATTCAAACTCATATAACTATTGATGACCTGTCATTGTAGCAGCAATAAGCAATCTAACAACTGTGGCAGGCATTTATTGTCTTATATAGGTGTTGCCAACTGCAGCGCCATATTCTGCCTGTTTACATTTCTCTATATTTGAATACGCATGCCTATACCAGTTTCTTTGGCACTTCAGTGTATATAAATAGTCTAATAGATAATGTCAAACTCTCCACGAAGCTGTTTGCTGAGAATACTTTTGTCTATTAGCAAGATTACAATGCCAGAAAACTGTAGCAAAATGCAGGCAGACCTGCAGAAGGTCAATGATTGTTGCAAGGAATGGCAATCGACCTAGAACTTAAGTTAATGTAACATACTGCACATAAATATGCGAAGTGACCCGTTACTGTTTGATTATGCTACTGATGATAAATTACTGAAAACAGTAACAACTGCAAAATACCTGGGAGTAACCTTCCAGTGTGACCTAAAGTGGAATGGCCACATACAACTGTACAAAAGAAAATGTCATGCTGAGGTTCATTGGAAATGTCTTATGGTAATGTAACTCATCCACAAAAGAAGTGGCTTACAAAACACTTATTTCACCAACACTTTAATTATTGTTCACCAATCTGTGAACCGTACCAGGTTGGATTAATAGAAGAAATAGAGAAGACCGAATGGAGAGTGGCACATTTCATCTCAGGACCATTCAGTAAGTGCAACAGCATTACAGAGGCATGTGGTGGCCCGGTGTAATGTTAAGCATTTTCGTGGACTTACTTGTTGAAGAATGCTGGTTCTGCTTTCTTGCAGCACCGATGTCTTCCGCTAGGAAGGGAAGTTTTCATGCTCTCTCTCTCTTCTTATTTGAAAAATACGCCACTCTTTGAATATTATTCAATGCACACGAACATATTTATTTTCACTTTGTACACAGAAACAACTAAACTTTATGACATAAGCCCACACATTACCGGGTGCCCAAGATCAGTTAATTACATATTTTTGAACACAATTAATACATAAGCTTTTATTGTGGCTGACTATCCATGTCCAGTCCATGTACTCTCAACAGCAGTTCAACGTCTACTAAACAGTCACTATCTCGAGTCACTCCATTTGTTTTTCAACAATACAAAGCTACATTACTCCTTGCTGCTGACCACGGAGCTTCCGGGCCGTACGTGTTTATTCTTGGCAGGTCGCGCTGAACACTTGCCAGCGCCGACGAATTTTCTCCCTTCCAGTTTCGCCTGCACAAACAATAAATGGGTGCAGTATCTCATGCTCGTCCTTACGCCCTGCTTTAAAATAACGCGTGTTCGAAATGGCTGGAACACAAGTGTCTCCAGACTTTCGTAAAATTCTGGGGGCACTACGTATCACTCCCCTTAGCTCAAACACTCGTTATTTTGCACACAACATATGTTTTAATTTTTTTTCCTTAACACTTATCTTGTTACTTTGTACTACATAAAAACATTAGGTACAAAAACTCTCTTCCATCTCCGTTATTTCATTAAGCTGTTGGTAATATCATTCATAGATATAGTAGTATGATAAACTAATAGTACAACAAGTATTAGCTATTTCCAATAGATTTATCTACTCTTGCTTCCAGGATTGAGCCAAAATAAATCCCTCCCCTTAGCCAGTTTCAAAGTTCAGATGTTATTCTGAGTCGAGTCTTTACTTTTTTTTTCTTTTTTTTTAAGTAGCTGTTGCAATGATAACCACCGGTTTTCTGGGTCTGAAAAAAATTAGTTGTACTGGGGCTTTTCTCTTTTTTCTCTCTCCTCGCACAGGACTCGTCTTTTCTATTTAAAAATTTTTAGAATTCAAATTTACCAGGAGAAACTTTCCAACCTCAGGTCACTATACCACCCTTCCCTTTGGGTTTCGATCTACGTAAGGGTTGATACTATGAAAACATCTTCCTCATCCTTGGGTAGGTACGCCCCTTCCATTTATACTAAACTATGGTACAGGTCAACCCCTTTTTGGTGCCCCTGCCCGCACGGTATAGGTCAGCCTCCTCTGGGTCTGCCTACCTGCCTCTCTTTCTCTCATTTCATCTGTATCGGGTGCGCCCTCCCTATTTTCTCTAACAATGATTCATATAGTCTTGCCTCTTTCGTACTCCTCTGCACACTATTTTATTTAAAATTTCTATCTACCTCTCCTTTCCTCCTCCTGAGCCCTTCAGCCTACCTGCTTAAATTCTTCGCTTGTTCATTGCTTACAGCTTACTTATATAGCCTTAATAACTAAATATGTTTCGTCCATGGTTGTAACTTTATTTCTTTTCTTCGGGCTATTCGGACTGCACTATCCTATTATTCATCAGAAACTTATTTGACTCGATACCTCTGGCTTAATATCTATTTCTTTTTATCTCCATTCATATTACTTTGTACTACTATAGCAACGAATACAGGTGGATATACACTTCGTCCCCCCTTGTTCCTTTAGCTTATTTGACTCGATACCTCTGGCTTGTAGTGAAGGCAGCAGAGGATAAAGTAGGTAAAAAGACGAGGGCTGTTAGAAATCCTTGGGTAACAGAAGAAATATTGAACTTAAATGACGAAAAGAGAAAATATAAAAATGCAGTAAATGAAGCAGGCGAAAAGGAATACAAACGCCTCAAAAATGAGATGGACAGGAAGTGCAAAATGACTAAGCAGGGATGACTAGAGGACAAATGTAAGGATGTAGAGGCTTGTCTCACCAGGGTTAAGATAGATACTGCCTACAGGAAAATTAGAGAGACCTTCGGAGAAAAGAGAACCACTTGTATGAATATCAAGAGCGTTGATGGAAACCACGTTATAAGCAAAGAAGGGAAAGCAGAAAGGTGGAAGGAGTATATAGAGGGTCTATACAAGGGCAATGTACTTGAGGACAATATTATGGAAATGGAAGAGCATGTAGATGAAGATGAAATGGGAGATATGATAGTGTGTGAAGAGTTTGACAGAGCACTGAAAGACCTGAGTCAAAACAAGGTCCCGGGAGTAGACAACATTCCATTAGAACTACTGACGGCCTTGGGAGAGCCAGTCCTGACAAAACTCTACCATCTGGTGAGCTAGATGTATGAGACAGGGGAAATACCCTCAGACTTCAAGAAGAATATAATAATTCCAATCCCAAAGAAAGCAGGTGTTGACAGATGTGAAAATTACCGAACTATCAGTTTAATAAGTCACGGCTGCAAAATACTAACGCAAATTCTTTATAGATGAATGGAAAAACTAGTAGAAGCTGACCTCGGGGAAGATCAGTTTGGATTCCATAGAAATATTGGAACACGTGAGGCAATACTGACCCTACAACTTATCTTAGAAACTAGGTTAAGGAAAGGCAAACCTACGTTTCTAGCATTTGTAGATTTAGAGAAAGCTTTTGACAATGTTGACTGGAATACTCTCTTTCAAATTCTGAAGGTGGCAGGGGTAAAATACAGGGAGCGAAAGGCTATGTACAATTTGTACAGAAACCAGAGGGCAGTTATAAGAGTCGAGGGGCATGAAAGGGAAGCAGTGGTTGGGAAGGGAGTGAGACAGGGTTGTAGCCTATCCCCGATGTTATTCAATCTGTATATTGAGCAAGCAGTAAAGGAAACAAAAGAAAAATTCGGAGTTGGTATTAAAATCCATGGAGAAGAGATAAAAACTTTGAGGTTCGCCGATTAGGTAATTCTGTCAGAGACAGCAAAGGACTTGGAAGAGCAGTTGAACGGAACGGATAGTGTCTTGAAAGGAGGATATAAGATGAACATCAACAAAAGCAAAACGAGGATAGTGGAATGTAATCGAATTAAGTCGGGCGATGCTGAGGGAATTAGATTAGGAAATGAGACGCTTAAAGTGGTAAAGCAGTTTTGCTATTTGGGGAGCAAAATAACTGATGATGGTCGAAGTAGAGAGGATATAAAATGTAGACTGGCAATGGCAAGGAAAGCATTTCTGAAGAAGAGAAATTTGTTAACATCGAGTATAGATTTAAGTGTCAGGAAGTCGTTTCTGAAAGTATTTGTATGGAGTGTAGCCATGTATGGAAGTGAAACATGGATGATAAATAGTTTAGACAAGAAGAGAATAGAAGCTTTTGAAATGTGGTTCTACAGAAGAATGCTGAAGATTAGATTGGTAGATCACATAACTAATGAGGAGGTATTGAATAGGATTGGGGAGAAGAGAAATTTGTGGCACAACTTGACTAGAAGAAGGGATCGGTTGGTAGGACATGTTCTGAGGCATCAAGGGATCACCAATTTAGTATTGGGGGGCAGCGTGGAGGGTAAAAATCGTAGAGGGAGACAAAGAGATGAATACACTAAGCAGATTCAGAAGGATGTAGGTTGCAGTAGTTACTGGGAGATGAAGCAGCTTGCACAGGATAGAGTAGCATGGAGAGCTGCATCAAACCAGTCTCAGGACTGAAGAGCACAACAACAATAACCTCTGGCTTAATATCTATTACTTTCAGATGTGCAACCGTCATTACTTAGCACATGTGCTCGAGCCCTTCCTGAGCACTACCTGCCCCCTTATCTGTGACAGTTGTTACATCTCCCTGTGTATTAGTTGTCTGTGTCTTTGTATTTAATTGTTTGAGTGTGGAAGTGTGATCGTGCGTCCTGATTCTTCGGTCTACTAAGGTTCTTAGTTGAAGATTTTTAGAAATCACGGAAAAGAGAAGGACTTCAGTGATAGAAGTATATGAATGTGGAGAGAGGGAAAGATAGATTGGTACTCTTAAGAGAAGTAAGAAAGGAAATAAAAGAATTGGTTGCTAAGATCGAAGAAAGAAAGAAGACAGCCCCAAAGACAGGAAACCCTTCCCATTTCCCTTCCCCAGGATCCCCACTTCGCCAGTACTTAAGTTAGAAGCCAGAGGAGGTATGATGTTCGGCGTCTCCTGCAGAACGGACATTCTCACCATCACCTGTGAAGTCCCCCGAGGAAAAGATCTTAGCAACTCCCGTGGAACAGCAAATGATGAAGAACCAGTCACACTTATTTGCGAGGGTTGTATGAAGGGCGTGGTGTGTAGGTCGTGTCTGTGCCTATGCTACCCACCCATTTCAAAATTAGATATAAACCCTCCCCAATCACATCACACTTTACAAAAAATATAAAACATTCTATAAAAATAGAAATTATATACACTATAATCAAATAGTTATTCAGGTAGTCACTTCCCTTTATATTTCATACGCATGTTCAGTTTATGTCATCTAGGTATCATTCTTCCTAAACAGTACCGTCATATTATATCTCCTGTTAGAATGTTACCCTGTTAGTTTTATCTCATGCTTAGAGGTTACTGTTTATTGTGACTCCTTAAATTAGTCATAATCGTGTAGTCATAATTGGTCTCTTTTAATACTACAAGATTTTAGGCAGGTGTACCAGTTTCTTTGGGTCTTCAGTGTAGATTTTTAACAGTAATGACCGTGAAAAATGGCCTGTATAGTTGAATGAGATAATTTCTTTTGGGGAATTTAGTTGTAGGCAAGGTTTTAATTTTTTGTTGCAGTTTTGGTAGTACAGGGCGTTTTATGCATGACTGTTATGAAATAAAAATGAATGTTATCTTAAATATTATGTATGAGGGCGGACCCAAAAATAACCAAACTTTCTGTAAAATATGTAGTTTATTTTAGGAAGCATCTTTTAAATTCATCCTCTGCATTACCTGTCAGTGCTGTTGTGACATGGCATTTTACGTTGGCAAAATACTTTCCTTGCAGGCCCCTTTTTATCACAGGGAACTGGAAGAAGTATGAGGGCATTAAATCTGGTGAATAGGGCACTTGTGTCAAGTACTTGTCTTCATTGAGAGCAAAAACTGACAAAGAGAGAGAGAGAGAGAGAGTTGTAGTTGTCTTGGTGCAGGAACCACTCACTGGAATTCCACAGACCCAGATGTTTTTGCACAAAACTTCTGACCAAGTGCTTAGAACAGCACCGCTCGCCACTAGTACATGATAGGGTTTTGACATGCATCGTACAGGAGACCCCCAGCACCCCTCCTCCTGTTTGAGTGAACGTTTGTCAGAGCGTTTGCACGATTTGCCATGTCGCACTCCCAGGTGGACAGCTGTTCAGGTCTGGTTGACGCAGCTCCCTGGTTGATCGTGCCAATAGTCATATGCTTGTCTCAAAGTTTAAGCTACACATGTCTCAGTGCAAGCTGCATTAAGGTAAAACTGTGAATGGTAATTAAATCAGTTGTGACTCTTTAGACCTACCCATGCTACTTTGATAAGTGTGGTAATTCTAGAGTTGGTACATGCAAACAGAGTCCCGACCAGAGATGGTAGGGACTCTCTTTATTCGATCAAAACCAGTCGATTGGCTTGTCCGGTCTGCTTGCCTCCGTGACTGTGAATAACTTTGGGCTGATTGCACAGTCCCTGTACCAGTAACGCATCTTTCAGATGTCTGGCTTATCAACTATCAATGGTAGGTTCAGTGCCTACCTTGGTTGTAATGGGGAATCAGGGTTCAATTCCGGAGAAGGTGCCCGAGAAGTGGCTACCACATCCAAGGAAGGCAGCAGGTGCCCAAATTACCCACTTCCGGCACAAGGAGGTGGTGATGAAAAATAGCGGTATGAGACTCATGCGAGGCCCCATAATTGAAATGAGTACACTGTGAATCCTTTGATGAGTTTCTATTGGAGGGCAAGTCAGGTGCCAGCAGCTGCATTAATTCCAGCTCTAATAGCGTGAATTCAAGTTGTTGTTGTTGTTGTGGTCTTCAGTCCTGAGACTGGTTTGATGCAGCTCTCCATGCTACTCTATCCTGTGCAAGCTTCTTCATCTCCCAGTATCTACTGCAACCTACATCCTTCTGAATCTGCTTAGTGTATTCATCTCTTGGTCTCCCTCTACGATTTTTACCCTCCACACTGCCCTCCAATGCTAAATTTGTGATCCCTTGATGCCTCAAAACATGTCCTACCAACCGATCCCTTCTTCTAGTCAAGTTGTGCCACAAACTTCTCTTCTCCCCAATCCTATTCAATACCTCCTCATTAGTTACGTGATCCACCTACCTTATCTTCAGCATTCTTCTGTAGCACCAAATTTCGAAAGCTTCTATTCTCTTCTTGTCCAAACTAGTTATCGTCCATGTTTCACTTCCATACATGGCTACACTCTATACAAATACTTTCAGAAACGGGGATTTGTGTCCCACGTTGTTGGTTCATTGCCCGTTGGTGTTTAACTAGCATGTATCGTGGGACATCCTGCCAGTGGGATGATCCAAAGGCATGCGGATGCCTTGTACGTGACCCGAGGCGGACCCCATTGAAAATCTAGCATGGTGCTCTTTATTGAGTGTTGAGATGGGCCAGCATATTTACTTTGAACAAATTAGGGTGGTTAAAGCAATGAGCCCAACTGAATACTGTGTGCATGGAATAATGAAACAGGGTCTTGGTTCTATTATACTGATTTTTGGAACCCAAAGTAATGATTTATAGGGACTGGCGGGGTCATTCGTATTGTGACGGTCAGCCTTTCCATAATCTCCAAATAAAATTGTTAGTTTACTGCTTGCCTTTGGGGTATAAATTCAGAGTGTATGATCACTTTCATGTAAGAGAGAGAGGGAGAGATATATCAGCATCAATTTACATTCAATTTCACTTGATGAGATTCTTTTGGACAAGGCAGACATGTGAGTTTCATGGACTTCCCTGTCATTTACTTCCTGTATCATGATTTTGCTGAAACAACTAGGATCACCTTCTAATGAGTCCTTCATTTCATGAAAAAGCTTAAATGCTCAAATCCCTTTGACCCCTGGTGGGAAGCTTGGACACGAACTTGGCTACCACTTTTCACATTACCAAATCAACATTCAGTATGTGCTGAATTGTGCTCCAGGATAACCCTGACAAGCCTTTAAGTTCATCGATCATTCTGCATTTATCTTCGCTGATGAGATTACAGATTTTGCTGAAGTGTTCTTCGATTCAAGCATTTGAATGAAAACTGGAAGAGTGCTGATCTCCAATGGCCATTTCCCCCTTTTTAATCAGAGAAAGCTACTTATAGACTTGAGTTTTACTAAGGGTGCTCTCTTTGTATGCTGTTCGTATCAATACAGTTTCCGCTGCGTATTTGCCGGGGGAAAAACAAAGCTTCACGATGAGACATTATTTGTGAGAGTCAATTATTTCTTCATATTGTGAATGCGCTGCAGACATACACAAAGAACTGCCACAAAAACCACACTTGCCATCGGGTGCCACCATTTGGCAGACTGACTCAGGAGAGGTCCTACAGCAGCTCCCAAGTGGTACTATGTGATACTATGAGTAGATCATGCAGATACTATGAGTAGATCATGCACAGTTTACAATTCTGGTTACTTTTGGGTCCTTCCTCATAATATTGAGCCATTGTTAACAATCATGTCTGCAGATTAAGTAGAAGTGCCGAATAGTTACTAAATATTGTGTTTTGGAACTTTTTCAGTTGATGGTTCCTACTGTTTGACATGTGGTGCAGATCGTACTTTAAAACTGTGGAACCCCCACAGGTCACTACTACTGAAGACATATTTGGGACACGGAGGGGAGGTCTATGACGCAGCTGGGTCTTGTGACAACAGGTATTGCTGTGCTGTAAATGACAGCTTAAAAATGTAGAAATAGGAATGTATGAATTGTTTGACTAACATATCTTTTAAACAGCAATGATATATCCAGGATGAAATTGTAGTACAACTGAATGTGCAGTGTCAGTGACTGAAACTTTTGATGACAAAAATTGTAGAAAAGTGCTGTGAGCTGCAACAAAATCATTGATTTACTCATTAATGTGATAAAATATGCAACAGGGTCATTCCATGGTAACTCACGTTACTAAGTGATGTTTATATTATAAGTTTTGGACAATTAACAGAAGGAAATGTTTCTATTAAATATTTTTTATACCTCAAAACATACTTTATACAGGATGCTCTATAAACCTATATCACAATAACTGTTACATTACTATATTTATAAAACCAAATCTTATAATTATTCTTGGTAACTTACGTTACATTTCTAAGAAATGGCTTTTGCATGTGATAAAGAAAATACAAAAGTCTGCTCTGGTTTATGTGAAAATTATTTGTAAGTTTTACACACAATACCAGAAGATCTTATAAGTATTTTAACAAAGTTCCAAACATTTAATCCTTAATAAAATAAATATTAAAACATAATGAACCACATAACTCACGTTACAACATATGGTAACTCACGTTACATTGTCACAGATCACAGTAAAACTTTAAAAAACCATGGGAATTTACAACACTTGGAGGGTTAACTTTCCTGACAATCTTGTCTTTAGTGTAGTATGTCTCATCTTTAATTTCAGGCCACTTCTAAAACTTCCCATCTTTCATCATAACATCAACTTTAAACTCACCATTTTCAATTTTAGTAACATTACCAGGAAAATATGAATTGTCATATTTTGCCACCACCCAGTCATCTACTTGTATATTTAGTGATTTTTCTGTTCTGTTAGTATTTTCCTCTGCAGGTGATAAAGTGGTGGGTCCTACAACTTCATTATTATAGAGTTCCAAGTGATGAATTTTAGAAATGTTCAAGAAAGGCTTGCAGTTCTTGATTAAGGCTGAGGGATGTAGTTTTTGCTTCTTTGGCTAAAGTCTTCTTCACCCATAACAACTGCTGTCACATTAGGAGAAGAATTCAACAATGCTTTTACAAAATCTGTTGCATTGTTTACAACATATTTCCTGCTTTACGCACGAGACCAAACTTGGCGTTTGACAGCCCCACCAGTTCCATGCACTGGTCCCTTCCCATGAGAAGTTGCAAAGTACTTCCATGTAATTCTTTTGGCATGACTCTTACATAGAACTTTTATAGCGTCTGCAATATATCTGTTTTGAAACTGGGAAGCAGGACCATCTGACCAGATTGAGATGATGATGTTTGGTTTGTGGGGCGCTCAACTGCGTGGTTATCAGCGCCCGTACAATTTCCCAACCTTTGCTCAGTCCAATTTCGCCACTTTCCTGGATGATGATGAAATGATGAGGACAACACAAACACCCAGTAATCTCGAGGCAGGTGAAAATCCCTGACCCCGCCGGGAATCAAACCCGGGACCCCGTGCTCGGGAAGCGAGAATGCTACCGCGAGACCACGAGCGGCGGACATCTGACCAGATTGTAACTTGCCTAATATGTTTTGGTAGTTCTTCAAGAAGTCTACCAACATAGGGAATGACAGTGCTTTTTGTGTGATCCAGATTATCAGCTACCAAAACGTAGGGGTGAGAAGTACCTGAATGCCAAATCATGGCAGTAAAAATACTAATTTGCTGCCAATGTGCACTTTGAATTTCATCTTGACTTACATATGTAAAATTTTCAGAAAAATCGATTTGCATCATGGCAGTTAGCATCGCAGAAGGCAGTGATTCTTTATCACTCTGATTGTTCTCTCTTAAAGTAGCAGTGCTCTAAAAATTTGGGTCCCATGGTAAGAATATGATCAATAAGATTCTGTAATGTACCTTCTTGCTCTACTTTCAAAATTCTGCCAACACTCTCCTGCCACACATACTTCACGCCCTCCTCTTTCACACCAGTACATAAATCAAGAAGTTTAGCTGCCAATAAATCTTTACATTTCATGCACTTTCCCAACCAACAATCGGCACATACAAAAAATTCTGGTCACTTACTGGTGTACTTAGGTATTTGAGATACTGTGCTACGAAGAGAGTTAATAGCACAGATGAGATTCATGTGATACCTGCAGAGACACACGTTGTGTGGAAGTTCATTGGCAAGCATGACATGTTTGGGGCTTAATTCTGCGAATTTACTTTTACCAATCACTTTGCCATTTTCTTCACAAAACATTGCATGGGTTTCTTTCAAAGGAAACATCAAGTGTCGTATTTGCAAATTACTCTTACATTTCTCATCTTTTACAGTCACAATGTCTTTGCTTCCAGGAACCTGTCTGCTAATGTCAACCCTTTCATAGAATTTGCTCACTGCACTTATTATTTCATCACTTATTTTTTGTTTAGAGAATCCTTCTACTTCTAAAGGTTCAACAAATGTATGATACAACCTTCTAATAACACATTTTTGTTTTTGGCTTTTCCCAATGAAGACCTATTTTTATATGGTGGAGAGGCAGAACTACTTGGTGTAGCTGAAAATGCTTCCTTTAGCCGCTTTCTGTACTTGGCAACTCTTTCTCTTTTCTCTAACATTCCGTTTCCTGTCTGCAGCAATCCTTTCTTGTTCTCTTTTACTCAAACATTTTTCCTGTTCCTGCTTCTTTTTCCTGAATTTCTTTCATAGTTTCCTTGTGTTTGATTTTATACTCTTCATATCTGCTTTCATATTTCAATTTCTGCTTTCTTCTTCGTCTTCTTCTTCTTCTTCTTCTCATTTTTTCAGCTGCACTTAAAGGCATTCTGCAAAAATTGCAGATTGTTGTAAAGTAGAAATAGCTATTCCCTGTGGGGTTTTATGTGGCATATGGAGATAAATATACGTTAAATATGTTGAAATATATTGTCAGCTGTGATGTATGTAATTCAGAACCAATCTGACTGCTCAACATTATAATTAATCCTACAAAAATTATGGTAACTCATGTTACATAAATAAAGGTAACTCACGTTATGTGAATTAAATATCCTATACCAGGAGAAGGCTTCCAGTAGGAAATTTATTTGACACCAAATTATCAGGTACACTTGTGTGAAGGATAGCATGACATATAAGTTTCTACACTTTAATGTATTTTGTGAAAATCATAAAAAAAATTGGTATTTGGTAACTCATGTTACACTTTTGGGTTAGGTTATATAAATGTTTTTGTATTTATCATGCATAAATAGTTTGCTTCTAAAAATATACCAAAAATAAGAAGAAGTTATGCATCTTAAAGTGATATATAAACCATAAAGATTTAATACAAAATTTCATGATTTTTTTCTTTCCTTGAAATTGATCAAATCTTCTACATAAACAAACTCAACAGTCTTCAAGACAATGGGTCCCACAAGTAAACAATAGGTTTTGAAGAGAAAAATCAATCTTGCCAACAAAATACAATGCCCAACCTACATATGTAACAAGGGAAAATATTCCCACAGAAAAATTAATTTTTTGAATGATTCCTCATTTACATGGAATGACCCAACAGCTCGTCAACTGGTTTAAATCCTTGTTAATTTGTTCCATTTTCTTTCCAGGGTATTTGTTATGTTTTTACTTGTATTGTAATTTATGTTCAGATTAAGGTCTTCCATTTATTGTTATTGATTTTTTTTCTGAATTGGGGCCTAACTGTACAATGCTATCAACAAAATCAAGGTGGTTGAGCTATGTTCCATTAACCCACTTTGCTTTTTTGTTTTCCCAGTTTGAGGAACTAAAATCTTCCTCTAGAGCTCCTGAGCATAGTTTTGTCTGGCTCTTCCTGTAATACTAGTGTTCCCACTATTCTGATGATGTCTAATGGAACCTGTGGCGTGGATGTTCTTCTGTATAGTAGCATAGAGGGAAACAGTGCATTGTTTTTCAAGTGCTGTCAGTAAAGATTTTCTTAAAAAGACTAAAAATTTGTGAACACCAGACAAGATGGTAATTCAAACTCATTGCTCTGCATGGACATCTAGATCTGTTTTTCGCAAGCTGCTCTGTGGTGTATGGTGGAGGGTACACCTGGTACCACAATCCGTTTTGCCCTTCTCTGTTCCATTCACAAATGGTGTCCAGAACGAAAACTGTCAATAAATTTGAGCTCTAATTTCTCTTATTTTCTTGTCATGGTCACTTTGCAAGATGTATACGAGATGAAGTAATATGTTGCCCAACTCATCTTTAATGTACGCTCTCAAAATTACAACAGCTATCTTTTCTGTGATACAATGTGCCTCACTTGTAATGACTACCACTGGAATTTGATGAGCACTGTTGTAACACACTCGAGCTTACTTATTGATTCTGTGATATAATATGCCACTACTCATTGGATCTTACCTATCTCTTCTGTTAATCCTACTTAGTAAGGGTTGAAGAATGATGATCAGTATTCAAGAATCAGTTGAACAATTGTTTTGTAAGCCACTTCTTTAGTGGACGAATTATGTATCCATAAGCTTCTTCCTAGGAATCTCTGTCAGGCACAAGATTTTCTTACAACTGGTTTTGTGTCGTCATTCCATTTAAGGTCACTCCAAAAAGTTACTACTCGTATTTTGCGGTTGTTAGTGTTTCCAGTGATTTTTCACCAATAATGTGCTCTAATAGCAATGAATGTCTTCACCTGTTTACACACAGTGTGTTACATTTATTTACATTCGTGGTCAGTTGTCAGCTGTCGAACACTGATACTCTACGGCTCTTTCTGCAACTCGCTACAATCTTCTAGCATTTCAGCCTTCCCATAAATAACAGTGTTGTTTGCAAAAATTCTTACAGTGCTTCCAACATTAACCACTAGATCATTTATGTGTATTTCAAACAGCAATGGCTCGGTAACACTCCCTTTGTCCCATTATAATCACATATTGTGTTACATCTCTTAGAAAGTTATGAATCCAGTCACAAATCTGGTCTGTTCTGTAATCAGCTGAATCATCTGGTAGTGAGCTAGAAATGTAGATCAAGGGACTTGGCTAAAGACATAAGCTTAAATTAAGCAATACATTCAGTATCTTATCAGATGCAGATAATATGGATAAAACAAATTAAGGAGTAAAGGCAACGATTCTCTTGCATATTGTAGTCAACTGGGACAATGTAACCATGTATGTGTGTGCTTGTAGCTCATATGCAAATGATTAGCATTTCAGGACAACCCTACAATGTTGGTAGATGTAACACCCACTGCACATGCACTGTCCACAGGTTCGTACTTGAAAAGACACAGAACGGGTAACAGCTGTCAGAGTGGAGGTACTGTCAGAGGTTGCACTCGATACGGACAGATGTATCTATAGAGGTATCTGAGAGGTGGCGAGCGACATTAAGGAAGCTAGCTTGATGAGTTAAGAAGGACCTGGTGAAGCGAATTTGGGCATAGCTGTTAAGATTGTAGAGGAAAGAGCAAAGTTTGTCCATGCCATGAGTCCAGATAATGAAAATGCCAACAGTGATTCTGAACCAGATGAGTGGTTTTCCGCGTAGATTGATTAGGAAAGATTCCTCCAGATGGCCTGTAAATAAATTGGCATAGTATGGTGCCATGCAAGTAATCAAGGCAGTACCACAAATTTATTTGTGGATTTGGTCTTCTTCCCCCCCCCCCTCCCCCCCCACCCCCCACCCCCACACCCAAATGCTCTCTCATATATATAATAGAGGGAAACATTCCACGTGGGAAAAATATATCTAAAAACAAAGATGATGTAACTTACCAAACGAAAGCGTTGGTATGTTGATAGAGACACTAACAAACACACACACAAAATTCAAGCTTTCGCAACCCACGGTTGCTTCATCAGGAAAGAGGGAAGGAGAGGGAGAGACACAAGCAGGCCTTTACATAAGTCTGCTTGTGTCTGTATATGTGCGGATGGATATGTGAGTGTGTGCGAGTGTATACCTGTCCCTTTTTCCCCCCTAAGGTAGGTCTTTCCGCTCCCGGGATTGGAATGACTCCTTACCCTCTCCCTTAAAACCCACATCCTTTTGTCTTTCCCTCTCCTTCCCTCTTTCTTGATGAAGCAACTGTGGGTTGCGAAAGCTTGAAATTTGTGTGTGTGTTTGTGTGTTTTTTATTGCCTCCTATCAACATACCAATACTTTCATATATGCCATATCTCATTGACCCCGTGACACTAGCACCCATGAGACTAGACCAGGGGCGGGCAGGAATCCTGCACGTGTGCGGTGCACTTGCACGCGTGCAGTTAACAGTCGTTCTGCGTGCACACAGGGGCAAGCTGGCCACCCGCTTATCTCCCCTCCCCACCATACCTTCTGACCGCTCCTTCCCCTGCAATGCGTTTTGTTTCCTAGCTTGCTTTATTGAATGAAGGAATAAGATTAGTAAGAGTGCTTGAAAGATATCATGGTTTGAAAGAGTACCTATTACCTACGATACGTTTTATTTAATTATCACAGGTGGAGTGGAACAAAATAAGGTTAGTAGGAGTGCTTGAAAGATGTCTTGTTTTGAAAGAGTACCTATTACCTATGATACGTTTTATTTAATTATCACAGGTGGAGTGGAACAAAATTTCTACATACAGGCAAACGCAAACAGTTACTTAAATTTTCATCACTGATGTTTCCTCTTAACCGACACTTACTAATTCAGCAAATGGTTTTCCAGCTCTCGCTATATTAAGTGTAATCTTATAACTTGCACGTACCGCTGGGCTATTATTGTTGTCGTCCTGAAAAATTGAAAACAGTGCTCCATAAAATGTTAAATCAGTTAGATGAGAGACATGACGAAAGGGGGTCGCAGATCTCTCGTGACCACAGCAACTATGACAGATTCATCTAGTATCGTCAGATCGCTCTTCTTAAGCTCAGTCAATTTCCCCATCCGCTCAGAATCCGACAATAAATTGTACTCGTCCTTGTGAAATTTGTTATAATGGCCTTCAATGCTAAACTTCCGCTGACCAGCGAGAATACTGCCACATATTAAACATTTCGAATTTTCACATTTTTGCACAAATAAAAAATGATTCTACCATTACTTTTTAAAAGATAGCAAATCTCCACTTCTCCGTTTCCTTGTTTCACTCTGCATTTTCCGGTTCTTGACATACAACATTCACTACGTAGTGGTCGCTACGCATCGACGTCCGCAGCTTAGCCTGGTACTACACTGCCGCAACCTGCCGGCTGTCGCCACTGCCCCATTCGACGATTGCACGCGAGCAGCACACATGCAACGCTGTGTGCTCATGAGTCGCGTGCAACGTTTGCCCGCCCCTGGACTAGACATATTGTTAGATCGGCCATGTAGGTTTGAACACCTACATCACGTACTGTGGGTGAGGAAATTGGCTTGTTAGCAGAATGACAAGTATCATCATGAACTGTGTGACAACCTCTGTTGCACTACAAATTATCAGCATGGTAACCATTGTGACTTCTCTTCTAACAACAGATGAGGCTGACATTGGTGTGGCCAACAGCACTGGCGACGGAGTGTCACCACATCATCCATGCAGACAAGTCCTGGTTCTACATTGAGCATCATGATGGACGTATCTGTGTGTGGAGGCTCCTGGGACAGAGATCAGCAAAACACAGCTTGCGAGCCACATACAGCTGTATGTTCCCGGAAGTGCGGCATCCGGACACTCGCATGCATTTCCAGTAAGATAAAGTGTCAGTGCGTATCACCGAGTCGTATCTCTGCCTCATGTACTGTAACAGAATTAAATTTTTATTCATTTAGTTTTGACATTGGTAACTTCGAAATGTCATTGCTGGATTTAAAAAGTAGAGAATTGTGGAAGCCAAGTTTGAACGTCTTTTTGCTGATATAGAAATACTGGAGAAAACCAAATGTGAACTTGGTTCACGGCACAAATGGTCTGCTTTTAAAGACCTGGAGAAGGCGGTATATTGATTTTTAATGTGACGAGTAGTATTCGCAGCTCATATAATCAGCTGGGAAAAAAAAAAAAAAAAAAAAAAAAAAAAAAAAAAAAAAAAAAAAAAAAAAAAAAAAAAAAAGAAAAAAAAAAAAAAAGTCTATATATTCATGTGAACAATCATTTTCAAGTATGAACCTCTTCAAGAGTAAATTGAGAAGTCATTTATTAGTGAGAATGTACAGTCATGCCAAAACTGAGAAGAATCATCATCATGTCCTCCTCGCCGTTTCCGGTGACAGCGACTCCGTCAATCATTTGGACCGTATTGTGGCGGGCTCGGATGCGGATTGCAAAACCAAGCTTTGCTTTGAAGATCTGGTTGCACGAAGTGCAATACAGTTGCCCAGTGGAGTTATACATATAGATGTAATTATGCTTGGGCTTTGATGTGCGGAGATTTTGTTTATTGTCCAGGTTTTTTAGGCGGATATGCTCGAATTGTTCAACACACTTGTGTACAGTTGAGCGCCACTCTCATTGGTGCAATGCACACTCCTCCAAACGTTTGCTCAGAATGCTGAGAGCTGTAAGTAGAACACCACTAGTCTTCTGTCACCCATGCGTATGATAGGGCCACTCCATCTCACTTGGTGTTTCATTAAGAGAGCTTCAATGCCAGGCAGTTTCACGCGACGCAAAATCTCCATTTTTGGAACACGGTCTTCCCATTTCATCTGGAGAACTGATCTCAGACAGCGAAGATGAAAGGTGTCTAGCCTCCTAATGTCAGCTTTATAACGGCACCAGGTTTCTGAGGTGTAGAGTAAGGTTGGTAATATTATTGCGTTGTAGACTGCAAGAATAACATACTATGAAAAGGACGGTTGCTAAGCACCATACAGTGGAGATGTTAAGTTGCAGATAGGCACAACAAAAAGACTGTCAAAGAAAGCTTTTGACCAAACAGGTCTTCATCAGAATAGACAACACACACACACACACACACACACACACACACACACACACACACACACGTAACTCATCCACTCATGACCACCCATGCCTGGGCCCGACTGCGAGCAGTAGCACATGATGGGAGAAACAAACTGGGTGGTGTGGATTTGGAGGAGGTTGGGGCTGGGAGGTGAGGGATAGCAGGGTAGGGGTGGGTGCAGTAAAGCGCTGCTTGCGGTAGCGTACAGGAACGAGGCGGGGAGAAGGTGGGCAGCTAAGTGCAGTTAGGGAGGTTAGGTGGAGGGCAAGGGAGGGGAGGGGGGGGGGGGGGTTACAGCGGAAAAGTAGAGAACAGGAAAAAGAATGCATAGGTGGAATAGAGGGGTGTGTGTAGTGCTCGAATGAAAACAGGGAAGAGGACAGGTGGATAAATGACTATGACTAATGGAGGTCGAGGCCAGGAGGGTCACAGGAATGCAGGATGTATTGTAGGGAGAGTTCCGACCTGCGCTGTTCAGAAAAACTGGTGTTGCTGGGAAAGATCCAGATGGCACAGGCTGCGAAGCAGTCATTGGAATGAAGAATGTCGTGTCGGGCACCATGCTCTATAACTGGGAGGTCCAGCTGTTTATTGGCCACAGTTTGTTGGTGGCCTTTCGTGTGGACAGAGAGCATGTTGCTTGTCATGCCCACATAGAATGCAGAATGGTGGTTGCAGTTTATCATATCATATCATATCAGATCAGATCATATGACTGGTTTCACACGTAACCTTGCCTTTGATGGGCGAGGTGATGCTTGTGACTGGACTGTAGTAGGTGGTGGTGGTGGGAGGATGTATGGGACAGATCTTGCATCTACATCTGTTATAGACATATCCAGGATGGAATGTAACAATATTATGAGAAGGAAAGTTGCTGCTCACCATATAGCGGAGATGCTGAGTCTCAGATAGACACAACAAAAAGACTCTCACAATTAAAGCTTTCGGCTTAAGGCCTTCATCAACAGTAGACCAATACAAACATACAAACACACACACACACACACACACACACACACACAAATGCAACTCACATACACAACTGCATTCTCAGGCAACTGAAACCACACTGCGAGCAGCAGCACCAGTGCACGATGGGAGTGGCGACTGGGTGGGGGTAAGGAGGCGGCTGGGACGGGGAGGAGAGGAGAGGAAATAAAAAGATTGGGTGTGCTGTTGGAATGATGGCAGTGTTGTGCTGGAATGGGAACAGAGAAGGGGCTGGTGGGTGAGTATTGAAGTTTGAGGCCAGGAGGGCTACAGAAATGTAGGATGTGTTGCAGGGAAAGTTCCCACCTGTGTAATTCAAAAAGCTGGTGTTGGTGGGAGGGATCCATATGGCACAGGCTGTGAAGCAGTCATTGAAATAAAGGATATTGTGTTTGGCAGTGTGTCCAGCAACTTGGTGGTCCACTTATTTCTTGGCCACAGTTTGTCAGTGACCATTCATGTGGACAGACAGCTTGTTGGTTGTCATGCCTACATAGAATGCAGCACAGTGGTTGTAGAACACATGACTGGTTTCACAGATAGTCCTGCCTTTGATCAGTTAGGTGATGTTAGTGACTGGACTGGAGTAGGTGGTGGTAGGAGGATGTATGGGACAAGTGTTGAAACTAGGTCTATTACAGGGGTATGAGCCATGAGGTAAGGGATTGGGAGCAGGTGTTGTGTAAGGATGGACAAGTATATTGTGTAGGATCGGTGGACAGTGGAATACCACTGTGGGAGGGGTAAGAAGAATAGTGAGCAGGACATTTCTCGTATCAGGGCATGACGAGAGGTAGTCGAAACCCTGACAGAGAATGTAATTCAGTCCTGGGTGGTACTGAGTTACAAGGGGAATGCCCCTCTGTGGCTGGACGGAGGGACTTTAGAAGGTGGTGGGAGACTGGAAAGACAAGGCACGGGAGATTTGCTTTTGTACAACCTTGGGAGGATAATTACAGTCTGTGAAGACTTCAGTGCGACCCTCAGTATATTTTGAGAGGGACTGCTCATCACTGCAGATGGCTAGGATGCGTACAGAAGGGACTTCTTGGTATGGAATGGGTGGCAGTTGTCGAAGTTGGGGTATTGCTGGTAGTTAGTAGGTTTGATACAGTTGGAGGTACTTATGTAGCCATTTCTGAAGCGGAGGTCAACATCTAGAAAGGTGGCTTTTTGGGTTGAGTAGGACCAGGTGACGCAAATGGGGAAGAAACTGTTGAGGTTGTGGAGGAATGTGGATAGGGTGTCCTCACCTTCGATCCAGATAGCAAAGATGTCCTTAATGACTCTGATGCTGATAGTGGTCCTGAAGTGCCTGAGAGGTTACATTTTTCATCATTTCCAAGACACACTCCTGTGGGTCAAACAAGCCTGTGATCGTTCATGCTGCTCTTCTATATATACATTGAGTCTTTGCTTCTCATCCCACCTGATAAGTGACCCCAACCCGTGGTTCTGGGCGACTTTCCCTAAATCTGTCCCTTTTCCTAGACCTCTGCAGTTCCTTTTCTTCACCCCTCTTCCGTCCCCTTCAACCCATCTGTCCGAAGAAGGAACCTCTGTCTCCAAAAGCTTGCCTAATTGTAACCTTCTTTTATGTGTGTGTTCTGCTGCTATTCAGTGAGTAGATTTTTTATCCATCCAATTAAATTATATATACATTCAATATCTCCCATTAGTTATTTCTTTTGAGTCCTACACACTTAAGCAATAATCAGAGATGAGCCACATGAGTGTTTTGCAGGGAGTTTCCTTTGTAGACTGACTACGTATTCCTGGTATGCTACCAATGTACTGAAGTCTGCTGTCTGATTTACGTACAAATTAGTCTGTGTAGTCATTGCATTTTATATGCCAACAGTCTTACACACTCATGTATTTGTATGAGTAAAATGATTCCAGTTGCTAGACCATTAATATACAACATGAACAGCAGGAATCTCAACTGACTTCCCTTGGACAGGATTGAAGTTACTTCTATGTCGCATTAGGCCATGGTCCAAGGCAGAATTCTCTGCCTAACAGTTTGATTTCCAATGCTGGAGACATCAGTGGAGTCTACAATGATTCAAAAAGCAGTTACAATCTCGAATAAGCCTAACAAGCTGAACTGTTTATACATATCCAACCAATGGCCTGTTCGTGATGTCATCTTAATGCTGTCTAAGATAGCAAATCTGCACCAACATGTGTCCTGGAGCCTGTAGGGGGAATAGTTGGTGCTGTTTGCATTGTTTAGCATTAAGGCCAACAACTTTTCTACTTTAAATCTTTCTTCTATTGTATTAAATCTGTTTTTTTCCTTTTGAATTTAATTGACCTATGTTCATCCTAGTATAGTAATGGTTGTATCTAATTCTTGGTAAAACAGTAGCATCAGAGAAGTGAATTTGGTGGTTCCCTGGTCCACTGCATACTTGTCTTGGGAGCTTGCATTGTGTGATTATTTCTATTTTTGTCAGTGACTCAACAATGAAGATAATTTGCTGTCCCCTTCTCTCAGTCAATCCTAAATTCAATCACATTTTTAATATCCTATATAATTATAATGATAAGTGTTGGTGTGATACTGAGTCAAATGCCATTTTCATACTGTCGAAGTAGTTATTCGGAATTCCCTCATTTTACTTGCAGTCAGCTGTGCTCTGGAGGTGGTGATCGCATCGTGGTGCTGTGGGACGTGGCAACAGGAAGGCCCCTCCGTCGTCTCCGTGGGCATGCAGGTCGCATCAACTGTATCCGCTTCAATGAGGAATCCAGTATCATCGTCTCTGGATCACAGGTAAGGAAATGTTGCAACTATGCCCTAGTGATAAGCTCCTTTTGAGAGTTACAGTGAAATTAATAGTTACCAACACACGATCTTAAAAATGTATAAGTTTCAGTAATAGTGGTTATCGTGGGTTGTAGTGGCCTTTAACTGAAGGCAGGTGCTGACAGGTGTATTACCAATGTATCAGTTGAATAACTTCGACCTACTGAATGTAGACTGGGATGTACGTGGATTCATTGCAGGTGGCACTGAAAGGCAGTCTTGTGAAGTACTTTTGAACACATTTATGAAAACAGTCTTGAGCAGCTAATTTGACAGCCTGCATGCAATGGAAATACGTTAGACTTTGTAGCTACAGGCGGGCCTGCCTTTATGATAGAGATATGGATGAGTGATCAGGATATCATCATAGTGACAATGGTTTCTAAAATTAATATATCCATCAAGAAGTCTAGGAAAGTACTTTTGCTGGAAAGGGCAGATAAACAGTTGTTAGCATTCCATTTAGATGATGAATGGACATCGTGTAGTTCCAATATGATGGATGTAGAGGAACTGTGTGAAAAGTTTGAACTGATTGTAATCATGCTGTGGAGAAATATGTGCTGAGTAAGTGGATTAATAATGGGAAAGACCCACTGTAGTTTATGTGGTGTCGCTGCCAGACACCACACTTGCTAGGTGGTAGCCTTTAAATCGGCTGCGGTTCGTTAGTATACGTTGGACCCGCGTGTCGCCATATCAGTGATTGCAGACCGAGCATCGCCACACGGCAGGTCTAGTCTAGAGAGACTCCCTAGCACTCGCCCCAGTTGTACAACCGACTTTGCTAGCGATGGTTCACTGACAAAATACGCTCTCATTTGCCGAGACGATAGTTAGCATAGCCTTCAGCTACGTCATTTGCTACGACCTAGCAAGGCGCCATTACCAGTTACTATTGAGATTATGAATAATTTACCGTCAAGAGCGATGTTCACCATTTATGGATTAATGTTAAGTATTCCACCAGCTACGTCCGTTTTTTGCTAAAGTCTAATTTCCTTGTCCTGTTCCAGACCTCACGCCAGCCTGCGTGAGCTAAAACGCGTGCCTTTCGGCTTCCTGTCATAACTGGTGTTGGCTCTCCTGCCAACCCACAACAGTTTAGTAACAAAATTTGGAGAATACTGAAGGAACAAAGATTGTTATTCTTTTGGTTCAAAAGAGGACTCCCAAATTTGTTCGTCTATAAGAAGACTGATGCGCGAGGAACAGAACAGCTAACACCATCAACCTTAGCAAAAGATCTGTCCGAGAACATGAGAAAGTTCTGGTCCTATGTAAAATTACTTAGCAGGTCAAATTCTTCTATTCTGTCACTCATTGACTAGTCTGGTGTGGCAATAAAAGACACAAAAAAGCAGAAATTCTAAAGTTCATGTTGAAAAAATCATTCAAACAGGAGAATTGCACAAACATACCATCATTTGAGAGTCACACAGACTCCCATATGTAGGACATGCTAATAGATATCCCTGGCATACAGTAGCAACTGAAGGAGTGGAAAAAAATAAGTCACCAGGAATAGTTTTTAAATCAGCTGGCAGGTTGTGTTTGTTTTATGGAGTCAAGTTGCTGGAGGGCAGCAGCTGTTTGTTTGTTGACAGTGATGTTGAGAATGATGATATCGATGACTCGTACGAGACTTTGTGCGTGAAGAACTGTACCACACTTCAAGTGACTGTTTCTCATTTGAGTTCATAAAAATGTTTGTTGAAACAAATGTTTACATTATTTGCGCAAAGAGTACATTTCAGAGGGTATAACACCAAAAACATTATAAAGTGTGAAAATAGTATGTAATAATTTATAATTATGGTTTTAGGATGCTGTTTTTCAATTATTGGAAGTAGAATAGTAGATTATTAGGACTAGCATACTTGTACACAGTTTGAAAAACCTAACATTCATTAAAAATATTAAGAGAAGAAAAATAAACATTCAAAGAAGCTGGAAATATGAAATCTAGGAGAAATAGTTTCAGTCTTTAATAAAAGGGTAGTAGTAACACAGGTAAATCTTGGCTAGTAATATTAATAAAAGATACTGAAAAACCACAAAAATAACTGGCACTCTAAGAAATAGAAATGTTTGCACAGCTGGAGTCAAAGTGTTTAACTCTGACTGTGTTTCATCCCTTTTTAACTCTGACTGTGTTTCATCCCTTTTTATCTTTCTATTCCTCTCAAGACACTTCACTTAGCATTAACACAACAGTCTGATGCAGGCTTGGTAATTTTCTTCACAGGACTGCACTGTGCGTTGCTGGGATATCCGTTGCCGACAGACACGTGATGCTGAGATGGTCTTGGCAGAATCCTCAGATGCTGTGACATCATTGTTCGTCACTGACCACGAGATAGTGACCGGATCACTGGACGGAAGGGTACGGCGGTACGATGTACGAGCTGGCGAACTCGTCACAGACTGTGTTGCCCGTGAGTTGAAGGAAAAAGTATTTAAGTGGCTCTTAATATGTTGGTATGTTGTTAACAGTGTTATACAACTCCACATTAGAAAATATGATTTCTTACATGCTTCTCTGCATCTATACTCTGCAGATGAGTGTTAACTGCATGATGGGATATTTCTCATTTTCTTTTTCTTCATGAATAAGAGTCAAATGCTTTGTGCCTGTCAAGAAATTTGCATCTACATGACTGTCTTCATCCATGGATTTCAGGATGTAAGAAAACCATAGTTTCACATGACCAATGTTTTTGGAATCCATATTGATTTGCATGGAAGTCATTCTGTTCAAGATACCTCATTACATTTCAGTCCAGGATATAAGATTCAGGAACAGATGTGTTGGATGCTTGTTTTGGCATCATTGCAGACAAATGTGACTTGTGCTTTTTTCCAAGAGCTGGACACAGTTACTTGTTTGTGGGATCTTCTATGATATATCATGTTTTAAAGAGGGGCCAGTTCAGCTTCAAATTCTGTGTAGATTCTTACAGTTATGCCATCAGAAACTGCAGATTTATTCAGTTTTACAGTGTGTTTCACTGCCCCTGACACTGTATCACTCATCTCCACAATAGTTCAAAAATTAAACTCCATGATCTCTTTTTTAAAGGAACATTTGAACAGGGTTCTGCATTCTACTTTTCTTTTTTTTACAACTTTACACCTTTCTTTTGCATCTATTACGCACTAGTCACTCTTTCTATGGAAGTTTCTTTATGGGTTTCATCCCATCATAAACTGTTCTACTAGGTACATATCTGTGAAGTGAAGTGCACAGGCAACTATTCTTTTAAACTTGAGCCACATTCCTTTTACATGCACCACTCCGGAGCTAAATGTTTCCAGTTCCTCATTCATGTATGACACTACTGCCTCTTTGCCCTGTTTACTGAATATGCAGATCTTTCAACTTGTTTAAGTTACCCTTTGTTCTTTGGTAATCATTGTTGCTACAACTGCCTCACGGTCAGCAATACCTGTTTCAGTGTGGATATCCCCCAAGAGAACAGATCCATTGTTACCATCACTAAAGAAATGACCCACCCCCCCTCCCCCAGGAAATACTATTAAAATCCCAGTGATCAGCTGCCAAAGCATTTGCAACCAAGTCCCAGCATTTGAAGCAGTGCTAGAAAGCAGTGGAGCTTACAGAATTCTGGCTAAAGCCTGAAACTGACAGCAATGAGAATTCTGGGGTGAAACAGTAAATACACTCCTGGAAATGGAAAAAAGAACACATTGACACCGGTGTGTCAGACCCACCATACTTGCTCCGGACACTGCGAGAGGGCTGTACAAGCAATGATCACACGCACGGCACAGCGGACACACCAGGAACCGCGGTGTTGGCCGTCGAATGGCGCTAGCTGCGCAGCATTTGTGCACCGCCGCCGTCAGTGTCAGCCAGTTTGCCGTGGCATATGGAGCTCCATCGCAGTCTTTAACACTGGTAGCATGCCGCGACAGCGTGGACGTGAACCGTATGTGCAGTTGACGGACTTTGAGCAAGGGCGTATAGTGGGCATGCGGGAGGCCGGGTGGACGTACCGCCAAATTGCTCAACACGTGGGGCGTGAGGTCTCCACAGTACATCGATGTTGTCGCCAATTGAAATAAGAACACCATGAATTCATTGTCCCAGGAAGGGGAAACTTTATTGACACATTCCTGGGGTCAGATACATCACATGATCACACTGACAGAACCACAGGCACATAGACACAGGCAACAGAGCATGCACAATGTCGGCACTAGTACAGTGTATATCCACCTTTCGCAGCAATGCAGGCTGCTATTCTCCCATGGAGACGATCGTAGAGATGCTGGATGTAGTCCTGTGGAACGGCTTGCCATGCCATTTCCACCTGGCGCCGCAGTTGGACCAGCGTTCGTGCTGGACGTGCAGACCGCGTGAGACGACGCTTCATCCAGTCCCAAACATGCTCAATGGGGGACAGATCCGGAGATCTTGCTGGCCAGGGTAGTTGACTTACACCTTCTAGAGCACGTTGGGTGGCACGGGATACATGCGGACGTGCATTGTCCTGTTGGAACAGCAAGTTCCCTTGCCGGTCTAGGAATGGTAGAACGATGGGTTCGATGACGGTTTGGATGTACCGTGCACTATTCAGTGTCCCCTCAACGGTCACCAGTGGTGTACGGCCAGTGTAGGAGATCGCTCCCCACACCATGATGCCGGGTGTTGGCCCTGTGTGCCTTGGTCGTATGCAGTCCTGATTGTGGTGCTCACCTGCACGGCGCCAAACACGCATACGACCATCATTGGCACCAAGGCAGAAGCGACTCTCATCGCTGAAGACGACACGTCTCCATTCGTCCCTCCATTCACGCCTGTCGCGACACCACTGGAGACGGGCTGCACGATGTTGGGGCGTGAGCAGAAGACGGCCTAACGGTGTGCGGGACCATAGCCCAGCTTCATGGAGACGGTTGCGAATGGTCCTCGCCGATACCCCAGGAGCAACAATGTCCCTAATTTGCTGGGAAGTGGTGGTGCGGTCCCCTACGGCACTGCGTAGGATCCTACGGTCTTGGCGTGCATCCGTGCAGTCCGGTCCCAGGTTGACGGGCACGTGCACCTTCCGCCGACCACTGGCGACAACATCGATGTACTGTGGAGACCTCACGCCCCACGTGTTGAGCAATTCGGCTGTACGTCCACCCGGCCTCCTGCATGCCCACTATACGCCCTCGCTCAAAGTCCGTCAACTGCACATATGGTTCACGTCCACGCTGTCGCGGCATGCTACCAGTGTTAAAGACAGCGATGGAGCTCCGTATGCCACGGCAAACTGGCTGACACTGACGGCGGCGGTGCACAAATGCTGCGCAGCTAGCGCCATTCGACGGCCAACACCACGGTGCTTGGTGTGTCCGCTGTGCCGTGCGTGTGATCATTGCTTGTACAGCCCTCTCGCAGTGTCCGGAGCAAGTACGGTGGGTCTGACACACCGGTGTCAATGTGTTCTTTTTTCCATTTCCAGCAGTGTATATAGCTAGCAATCCATTTCTTGTAATGAAACCACATGAGCGACAACTTCGTACTTGATGACTTGATGTGTGAGTGGACCACTGTGTGTCACATTTAACTGAAATTATCTTGAATTAGAAAACGCTGACACAGCTCCAGTTTGGAGCATATGAAAATATGGTGTACTCTGAAGATTTTGTTCTCATGTGTTCACCTAACCTCAACAACAGAAAGGTTTAAAAAAAGAGAGAAAGAGAGAGAGTGAGTTTTTGCAGACTGTCCATATACCATCTTAATAATTTGTTGCTGTAAATAAAACTAAGATGAAAACACAGACAGGATTTTCAGAACTCACAAAGCCAATAAGTAAGATTATGCATGTCTTATGTATGGGACACGACAATTCTGTTTCGCACCTCCATGTGCTCCTGCTCCAATATCAGTCCTAGAGTAATTTTGATCAGATTATAGAACAGATAGTTCAGAAGCCCACTCACAATGCAAACAAAAAGGGTACATCAAACTATCCTCCCTAATTCAAAGTTCAAGTAATAAAGACTGGTGGATCACAATACAGAAACTATATTAATAACACCTGATACCTATGGAGTGGGAAGTTTTATTTACATGCATTGTCATGGCAATAGGTTGACACAGCGGTATAAAAACAATGACAAGGACGGAACAGAACAACGAATACATGGAACTGACATTCAATTAGTACAAATTGTAATCTGAATCAAATTCCCAACCATGCCTTGGACATATGAAGAATGTGCTTAAGCACAGGAATCATTTTTGGTAAATGGTTATTTTCTCACCAAATTTTGTGACTCTTTGTGAAGGGGACGTACTCTATACGTTTTTAATGAGTGAGTTTGGGAGGATCAAAATATGTGACTTAAATGGCCATATATTTTGATTGCACTGATTTAGATGCTTAACATTTTTACACCACCATAGGACCACAGACCTCTGTATGTGACAAATTTCAACGTGATATGTCTACCCATTCCGGAGGAAAAAGGGTCACAATAATTGGACAGACAGACATAGAGAGTGATAGAAAGTAACAAAAAAATTTTTTTCTTCGTATGATATACTTACAAATTAATAGTTTCCAGATTTTTTCATTTGGTTGTACTGTGAAACCTTGCTTCTTGGTTGATATCATGATTCTAGGTCGATGGGAAGCGCCCTGTAGATTTGGATGAGGAAGTTTGTGAATATTGAGATGTGGGGCATAAATGGCAGAATGTTTTGCCTGTGTTGACTTATAAGCTTCACTTTTTACATCGCAAAGGGACCGTAGACCATAATATGTGATATAAATTTTAACTTAATACCTATATTTGTTCCTCAGAAAAGAGGTTCTGAACAATCAGACAGACGGGCAGACAATAAGATGGACAATAAAGTGATCCTATAAGTGATCCTTTTTTACTGGTTGTGGTACGGAACCCCAAAAACTGAGGAAGGCTACGCAGCATTCAAACTCTAGAAAATATTGATGCAGTATGGTGTTTATTTCAGCAGTTTCCTGAGAGATATGCTCAAAAAGACACAACAGCTCATCAGTTACCTGGCTGAAGTGTGCATCAAATTTTGCAACAGGGGTTGTGATTTCATCAAAACAAGATGGTTGTTGTTCCACAATTGTTTGAGCATGATTATGACAATCATGTGAGGTCATGTGCAAACATCCTAGAAAATGTACCTGTGGTCCTTTGTGGTGATTCGGCATATTTCTAAAAAATGGCTCTGAGCACTATGCGACTTAACTTCTGAGGTCATTTCTATTTATTGCGATTCATTAATCAGCAATGTTTCCGGTATTGGAATGGACGGAATGCTTCAAGAAAAACCACTACACAACGACCATGTTACTGTCTGGCACGAGCTTCCACTTACATGGATTTGTGAATAAACAGAACTGCTTTATCTGGGACAGTAAATCATTGCATGGTTGAAGAGAAGGAAATGCACCCACACTGAGTAACGGTTTGGTGTGGCTTTCAGATGGGTGGTATCATTAGCCTTTACTTTTTGAAGATGTGGCAGGACAAGCTGTGGCAGTTACTGGAAACCAATACTGTTTAATTATAACTGTTTGTGGACTCATTCCAGTGGAATACATGTTCAAGAGCTGCGGTTTCAGTAAGTTGCTGCCACTTGTCATCTGTGCAAAATTTTATATGAGATTATCTTAAATGGTTGGTGTGTGTCAGTAAACCCCAAACATCCCCAAGTTAAAAGAGAAAATTCGACATGATGTTGGCAAAATGCGAGTGGAGTGTTGGCAGGCACTCAAAGTGAATTTCATGGACAGATCTCTTGCATGCCACTGTGGAGGAGGAAGTCATATGACAAACACCATTTTCTATATCGACAGTGGGAATGTGTAATGAACATGTATATGTATTTTGTTAACATCTTTTGAAAAAAATAAATAAATAAAGTTCAGAATTTGATCTATCAAAATTGGTACAACCTTTAGAAGGACCATGTAGTAGCTTGATCTTAATCACAGTGACTAAACGAGAGGCTGAGGATAATTATGCCTTCTAGTAAAATATGAAGCTGATGCCTGGGTCATGGTTGCGACTAGAAACTGTAAAGCAGGTGACAATTTTAGTTGGAACAGACAGCACGAGGATAGGATTTCTTACTAAGCATCTCGGGATTGTAACTCTGCAGTCCCTGCACTTATACCCCTCATGGAATTTTATATGAATAATATGGAGTTACTCACAGTGAGCTGTCTCATTGAGTCAGTGAATGCAAAATGGGAAAACAATTTGTACTACTTTAACCATTGTACAGAGGGGTGCACCCTATTTTGTAAGTATCATTTTCAATAGGCTTCCAGCAGAACTGAAAAATTTAAGTGAGATGGTTCAGTGGATTTCCTTCCCTGCTCAGAGCTTCAGTGTCATTGACAGGAAGTTAAACCCCAATCTTCCTTGCGGCACAATCTTTTATTGTGCAGGAGTTCCTCACAGTAGTAAAGAATCTTGCAGTGAAGTAAGTAGTAGTATATATGTCCTTTTTCACTTCTGTGGTTGGTAGAAGTTTATTCGGTTATACAGTGTTCAAAAAAAAAAAGTAAAGTGCCCCAAAGGGGAAGAGCAAAAATAGAATATCACAGCTCGAGAAGCTGTGTGATGTTATTTCAGTTATAACAATATCGACTCAAATTTACAAAGGATCTGGGAGTATGAGCCCATTTATCATGGTGACGCAAGAGAAACTTTTGAATTGGAGTGGCACTGGACCTGTACTGCACTAAAGTAGGTATTAAGTGTGCTTATAATACGTCCTGGAACACTGTTTCATGTGCATCGATCAAAGGAATACATTGTCGTTGATTCGCAAAAGATTGCCCTATATTTACCACACGGCACTTTCAGCGATACTACTTAGGTTTGTTTAAGCAGCTGCCAGACTGCTACTTTCAAGCACTAAAAACAGGCCTTAGTGCTCATGCGCAGCTGTGATGTAAAAATCCTTGTTTGGTCGTTGCACTGCCTAAACGCTTCTCGTTCCATTTCTGGTTAGAATGCTGCACATAGTGGTGGGTAAACATCTGATTTTCTTACCTTACTATTAACAATGTAGTGTAAACGTGAAATAGCCAAACGCAGGGCTTGTCATAACTTCGAAATGACTGATAACGCGCTATGAACAAAACACAAGTCACATGAAATGTCCCCCCCCTCCCCCTTTCTAACTCAGACAGCTAGGCGCATGTGCAAATGGGGCACCTTGGCAGCACCAGAAAGATTTTTTTAGGTAGATTCTGGCTGCTTGCTCTCACTGCTTATACACCAAACAGCCACACTCCAACTAGCCAGAAGCGGACAGCGGCGCTGCTTATACGTAATTTCAGCTCTGCGCATGCACATCTAGCTGTCTGGCAGTTGCTTAAACGAACTTCTAGAAAATACTCATATATTACGACCAGACTGGCACGTCTGTCCAGCTGCAAAGCTGTTACAACAGAAATACAAAGAATTTTTTCTGCAATTATTTGCAAATCTCTCTCAGTAAAGTAGACTGATGTTCTTATACAAGGGGGCTTTTCCTTCCTCTTCGAGGAAAGCCTTATTGTTATCTCTCAAGAAAAATTAGCACCATCTCCCATAAAGAGTCTTGGCGCTGCATTTTCTTCACAATGTATTTCAATTGTGTATTTAAGGGGAGTGGCCTTTGGTTCTTTTAGATGAGTTTTCGTTCCATTTCTCTTCCAGACTAATTTGACATAACGTCTTTTCTTCCCATAATGAAATTTCATAGTTTTCCAAGAGCAGATTTATTTGTTTTTCTTCGTATGAAGAAGTTATTTTATTCATTTACATAAAGAAGTTATTTCTAAGTTCTTCGTTAAGAAGCTCATCTTCTACCACAATGAATAACTTAGAGTCTGGAAGATATCTCAGGACAGTTTCTCCTCTTGGGACTGTGTGTGTGTGTGTGTGTGTGTGTGTGTGTGTGTGTGTGTGTGTGTGTGTGTGTGTTGTCCCCATCATCATTTCATCATCAATGCACAAGTCACCGAAGTGGCTTCAAGTAAAAAGATCTCTACCAGGAAAATCCCCGCTGGTACTTCCATAAGCACTTTTCATTTGTGTTGCACCCCCCTCTACTCTGGATGTGTGCACTGATTCAGTTGGGATGACTATTACAAATCCATTGCATCCTCTCTTTAGGCAAGCTGGCCCACAGCTATTGTAACCCAAACATTCTATCGATAACAGATCTGGCAGTCTTACTGGCCACATGATTACCTCAAGATTACACAGACGGTTCACAAAGATATGTGCCATGTGTGGATGAGCATTGTCCTGTTGAAAAATGACACCACAATACTGTCTCACGAGGATGCAGGATGCCAGTGATGTACTGCTGTAGTGCCAGAGTTCCTGCGATTGCTGCCCAACATCGTACCTGGTGGCTCCCCATGCCGTGATGCCAGAAGTAGCACTGCTGCGCCTCTCTAAAAAATTAGAAAGAATGGGACCTCTGCCCGGATCAATGCCGTAATCCACAGCGACAGTCATCCGGCACGGCACAGAAATATATATTGGGAATCCGATATACTGATATTTAAAAAAATGTCATTATTGGCTCTTGATATATTGAAAAAGTATAGATATATTGGCAGAAAAAATATTGACGTACCTGCCTATAAAAGTATCGGCTGCACGTTGAAAGTATAGTGCCAGTTTTAGAGCTTGATATTTAAATACTGATTTATTATTAGATGTTCTGTAAATAAATAAACAAGCAAACAGCCCACCTATCCCCATTAGAGCAAGAATTGAAAGGAAAATGATGCACCTTCACACTTGGCGATAACCACTTTGCTAACAATGGTAACTGCATGTAAGTGGCACAGTAAAAGGTGTCTGACAGATCCATCGTTCGGTTTTGTCTCATACCAGATTTTTGTGGAACCCTTCAAGTTGACTTCCCTGTTTTTCCATTTCTGCAAACACCAATGACCTAGCAGTTGTCGTGTCAAAATTGCACGGTGGAGTTAAATGTTGCAGTTTCTGTCGGTAGCACTGAGCACAACAGCATTTACCCTCAGATGTCACCACATACTGCAACGACCAACCTTGTCATTTAGATTTTTGTTCATCATTTTCAACAACTGCTTTTGAAGAATGTCGACCTGAAGAAACAGCACAGTAGCTGCATTATACAGGGTGTTACAAACAGGTACGGCCAAACTTTCAGGAAACATTCCTCACACACAAAGAAAGAAAATATGTTATGTGGACATGTGTCCGGAAACGCTTACTTTCCATGTTAGAGTTCATTTATTACTTCTCTTCAAATCACATTAATCATGGAATGGAAACACACAGCAACAGAACGTACCAGCATGACTTCAAACACTTTGTTACAGGAAATGTTTAAAACGTCCTCCGTTAGCGAGGATACATGCATCCACCCTCCGTCGCATGGAATCCCTGATGCGCTGATGCATCCCTGGAGAATGGCGTATTGTATCACAGTCATTCACAATACGAGCACGAAGAGTCTCTACGTTTGGTACCGGAGTTGCGTAGACAAGAGCTTTCAAATGTCCCCAAAAAATGCAAGTCAAGAGGGTTGAGGTCAGGAGAGCATGGAGGCCACGGAATTGGTCCGCCTCTACCAATCCATCGGTCACCGAATCTGTTGTTGAGAAGTGTAACAACACTTCGACTGAAATGTGCAGGAGCTCCATCGTGCATAAACCACATGTTGTGTCATACTTGTAAAGACACATGTTGTAGCAGCACAGGTAGAGTATACCGTATGAAATCATGGCGGTGAATCGAGGAAGTACAGTACATACTGACGAAACTAAAATGAGCTCTAACATGGAAATTAAGCGTTTCCGGACACATGTCCACATAACATCTTTTCTTTATTTGTGTGTGAGGAATGTTTCCTGAAAGTTTGGCCGTACCTTTTTGTAAGACCCTGTATATACACTACATACAAAGTTTGCCAAGTTAATCCCATTCCTGATGTCCAGGCCGAGCTTCAGGGAATCCTCAGAACCTTAGGCCCCCTACAAAACCTTTCACCTGACTCCATCAACCTCCTGACCCCACCAACACCCCGCACCCATACCTTCTACCTACTTCCTAAAATTCACAAACCCAAACATCCCGCCCACCTCATAGTAGCTGGTTACCAAGCCCCCACAGAACGTATCTCTGCCTACATAGATCAACACCTTCAACCCATTACTTGCAGTGTCCCATCCTTCATCAAAGACACCAACCACTTACTCGAATGCCTGGAATCCTTACCCAATCTGTTACCCCCGGAAACCATCCTTGTAACCAGTGGTGCCACTTCCATATACACAAATATCGTGCACGTCCAGGGCCTCACTGCGATGGAGCACTTCCTTTCACGCCAATCACCTGCTACCCTACCTAAAACCTCTTTCCTCATTATCTTAGCCAGCTTCATCCTAACCCACAACTTCTTCACTTTTGAAGGCCAGACATACCAACAATGGTTACCAGGATGGCCCCCTCGTACGCCAAACTATTTATGGGTCGCTTAGAGTAAGCCTTCTTGGTTACCCAAGCCTGCCAACCCAAAGTTTGGTACAGATTTATTGATGACATCTTCATGATCTGGACTCACAGTGAAGAAGAACTCCAGAATTTCCTCTCCAACCTCCACTCCTTTGGTTCCATCAGATCCACCTGGTCCTACTCCAAATCCCATGCCACTTTCCTCGACGTTGACTTCCATCTGTCCAGTGGTCAGCTTCACACATCCGTCCACATCAAACCCACCAACAAACTACAGTACCTCCATTATGACAGCTGCCACCCATTCCATATCAAACGGTCCCTTCCCTACAGCTTAGGTCTTTGTGACAAACAAATCTGCTCCAGTCCCGAATCCCTGAACCATTACTCCAATAACCTAAAAGCAGCTTTCACATCCTGCAAGTACCCTCCCGACCAGGTACAGAAGCAAATAACCAGAGCCACTTCCTCATCCCCTCAAACCCAGAACCTCCCACAGAACCACCCCAAAAGTGCCCCACTTGTGACAGGATACTTTCCGGAACTGGATCAGACTCCAAATGTGCCTCTCCAGCAGGGATATGACTTCCTCAAATCCTGCCCTGAAATGAGATCCATCCTTAATGAAATCCTCCCCACTCCACCAAGGGTGTCTTTCCGCCGTCCACCTAACCTTCGTAACCTCTTGGTTCATCCCTATGAAATCCCCAAACCACTTTCCCTACCCTCTGGCTCCTACCCTTGTAACCGTCCCTGGTGTAAAACCTGCCCCATGCAACCTCCCACCACCACCTACTCCAGTCCTGTAACCAAGAAGGTGTACATGATCAAAGGCAGAGCCACGTATGAAAGCACCCACGTGATTTACCAACTGACATGCCTACACTATGAAGCCTTCTATGTGGGAATGACCAGCAACAAACTGTCCATTCGCATGAACGGACACAGGCAGACAGTGTTTGTTGGTAATGAGGATTACCCTGTGGCTAAACAGGCCATGGTGCACGGCCAGCACATTTTGGCACAGTGTTACACCATCCGGGTTATCTGAATACTTCCCACTGACACCAACCTATCATAACTCCAGAGATGGGAACTTGCCCTTCAGTATATTCTCTCTTCCCATTACCCACCAGGCCTCAACATCCACTAATTTCAAGTTGCCGTCCCTCGTACATTACCTGTCATTCAACAACATCTTTGCCTCCGTACTTCCGCCTCGACTGACATCTCTGCCCAACCTCTTTGCATTTACATATGTCTGGCTGTGTGTATATGTGTGCTGCTGGATATGTGTGTGTGTGTGTGTGTGTGTGTGTGTGTGTGTGTGTGTGTGTGTGTGTGAGTGTATACCTGTCCTTTTTTTCCCCTAAGGTAAGTCTTTCCGCACCCGGGATTGGAATGACTCCTTACCCTCTCCCTTAAAACCCACATCCTTTCGTCTTTCCCTCTCCTTCTCTCTTTCCTGATGAAGCAACCTTGGGTTGCGAAAGCTTGAAATTTGTGTGTGTGTTTGTGTGTCTATCTACCAGGGCTTTCTCGTTTGGTAAGTTACAGCGTCTTTTTTTTAAAAAAATGTGTCTGGTGTACTGTTTCTTCACATTGGAAATCTTGTTATTCCATTCACACCACCGTCCCCCAGTGCAATAAGTGTCCTTCTTTTGTGCCACTTAACTTGCTTCAGACAATCAAAGAGAAAAATTGGATATGATGAAAGCTCAGAAAGTAAAAAAGACCCCTTCACACGGTGAAAGTAAAATTATGTCCTACTACAATTTCAAAAGAACAACTTCAAATATTTTCCAAAAATTGCAAAAAAAAATAAATAATGTAAAATAAAAACATCAGTACTAGATATTGCCGTTTTGATATCGATATATCGGGGGAAAAATATCGCTGATAAAAATTGATATTTTTTTTGGAAAAAATATTGATACATCAATATTTTATCAACAGCCCTAGAACACAGTTATCATTTAGAGCACCCCTCCAAATGCAGCCATTTGTTTTGTGGTGTTTATGGCAACCTACACAAGGAACAGTAATTTCCCAGTCCAGCTGCTGCTAGTCTCCGATCAGTGATGCCAGATGGCACAGAGTGTTGCAGGGAGTGCCCTACTAGTTCTTGGATGACAGGAGCAAATGTGACGGGGTTACCATGTGCTTTGAGCACAATACAGCATTCCTCCTTTGTGGTAGTCGGATGTGTTTGACAGGAACTTTGACGACGAGTCTCACTGCCCTCACATTCCAGTGCAGCTTGGCACTGAGCCACTGTCATATCCGAATGCCCACAAATCTGGATATTGCACAGACAAATGGGAGGCCCAGAATGAGGCTCCTTTCAAAACTGTCAGGTGCTGTTAGTACTGTCTCACTCAGGATCACTCAGCATCGTATGCTTATATACCTTACCAACACTGGTAACAACACTAAATACAAACAGCATTAATGCACTCTGATGGCTGTTCTGCCTGTCATAGAGAATCACCTGCATACCCACCAATTGTGTGTATGTGTGCGAGTTATACTGATGTCTAGACATGTCTTGTGGGGGCTTCATCTTTCGGCAGGCAATGTATTTAATAGCTTCATTAAAATGAATATTCCAGAGTAAACATTTAGCAAACCATAAATTATTTGTAAGATAATATCTTTGTCTATATTCTCAATTCATTTGTCTTCTTCCTTATGGAGAAGTAGACGACAAACATAAATTTCACTTCTTGACCACCATTAGCATTCATCAGACCAAGAACCAGACCACAGACACCATTGTAATATTGAGAGAAAGGATTCATTTAATTGTGAGAGGAGACACACGAAATAAATGACACTAAGATGATCAAACAATAAAAGATAACCAGATTGGTGTAACGTGAAATTAATTGATTTGTATTTCTAAGTTTGTCCACAGTTAACCTTATCAATCTCTGTCTTGGTATTGAAGTTTTAGGATTCCCAACCTCACTAAGTGTTAAAAAAATATTTAAAGAAAAAAAAGATAAGATAAGAGGAAGTAAGAAAAAGAACTAAGGGGCATAATAACGGTATTTATTGTATATGCTGTTGTAAATCATTTTTGTGTTTTTATTTTATTTTGATGGTCTTCTTTTTGTGCTTTTTAAGTTGCTGTATCAGCTTCCTGTGAATATTGTACTGACTTTTTTGTGCCCTAGAGAACTGCTACCGGTGCATATGTGCTAGTGTCAAGTTTGAAAGCTTCTTGTGACTGAATCAAGTATTCTCATTGTTACAGAGCCGGTGACGTGTGTCAGTCAAACACGGGACGGACAGTGTGTCGTGGTGAGTGGCGCAGATTCTACGGTCAGGTTGCTGGACAGGGACACGGGGGAGCTTCTCGGAGAGTAAGTATTGTATCACAAGTGAACCGAATCAATTACAAAATGTAAGGTTTTGTGACTGGTAGTTTTTGTTTTTATGGAGAAATAGTTACTACTTGGTAAATTGGACTCGCATTCGGGAGGACGATGGTTCAATCCCGTCTCCGGCCATTCTGATTTAGGTTTTCCGTCATTTCCCTAAATTGTTTCAGGCAAATGCCGGGATGGTTCCTTTGAAAGGGCACGGTCGATTTCCTTCCCAATCCTTCCCTAACCCGAGCTTGCGCTCCGTCTCTAATGACCTCGTTGTCGACGGGACGTTAAACACTAACCGCCACCACCACCACTACTTGGTAAATGGTTGTGATCAGTTATCTTGATGAGTGATTCATTCCCATGTAACAACTTTTCAGTAACTGTTTATGGGTCATGAAGTCATTTGGGAATATTGCAAAGAGCTGATTGTTAGAAATGAGAGTAGTTTTTTGCTGTTACAAATTTCTACATTTTGGTGACCTATGGATGGGATTGATGGCATGCTTACGCTGTCTTATGACATCTGCACAACCAGGAAGAGATAGAGGCAAATCTTTTGGAAACATCGTACCAGCTTTTTGAAAGGACTAAATGGTGGTGATGACGATGACGATGACGATAATGATAATGATAATGATGAAGATGAAGATGATGACGATGACAATGACGACGACGTATCACAACACAACTTGTGGCTTAAAACTGTGATTAAGGGACTTGAAACGATAGGGAGCTTAGATCTAGGAGTGGTAAGTGCGGAAAAGAAAAAAGAAATACAAAGCTTTTAATAATATTTATTTGCCTCTACAGCATTTTAACATCAATAAAAAACAAGTCACAGGAGGTTTTATAACAGCCACTATAAAATCATAAATAATTCCAATCATGAATATGCCAACATTCACCAAATAATTTAAGCTTCTACATATGACTTTCAGGTATGATAAAGAGTAAGAGAATCAACATTAACAAGTTCACAAGTTTCAGAAAAATAAGTTACAAAAGAGCTAAATACAAATGGCTCATTGACATCAGACTGCCAACTTGAGCTAGCTCATACATCGCTTGGTCCTTTTAAATCTAATGTACATACAGAGTGTAAACATTAAAGTGGCATAACTGCAAATTACGCACCAGAAGATCTTACCAGGGTCTTACAACTTGAAATAAACCATACAAATTTGCATACCTCAGCACGGTAATCTTGAATTTAAAAACTTACCATAGCAGTTTAAGTGGAACAGATAATATGAAGCAACTGCCAATTTTAAAACATGAGCTATTACACAAAAGCACATAATGAAAAAAAAATATGCTTATAAATCGATAGACATAAGACTTACACCAAATAATCAGCATTAAAATACAATTTCTGTTTGCCTTTTTGCAGTAAGCTTAAAATAGCTTGGGATTAAAGTATTAATACTGAAAGCTGATCCAGCTAGAGGTCTACAACAACTGTTATTGTCACTGCCCACAGCTAAGCAACATTGTACATGAGATCCCCAACTGCATGTTGCTGAATGAACAAGAGATTTCAAGAATGTGAATGGCCCTTTAGTTACACGTAGCAAAAGTATTAAACTTTTCTTGGTATGTCTGTGTGTGGCTGTAAGTAAATGCCAGCAGCAAAGTGAGAAATGTGCTGACTCCGAAGATGCAAACCTGTGACCATGAAGGCAGAGGAAAACAAAAATTCTTCAACTGCATGTAAGCCCTGACACCAATGCCACGACAATAGAGGCAGCCAAAACGAGAAATGTGCTGTCTCTGAAGACGCAAGCCCACAGCGGTGAGGGTGGAGGGAGACAATAGTACTTCAAATGGCATATGTGCACTTTTTCCACAGCTATGAACAACATGATAAATCAGTCCTCTGTCCGTGGTGAGAGACCCCACTTAGTCTGTCAAGCAGCAGACAAACTTTCAGATTCTGAAGGAGCACACAAATCAGTTAAATGAACTCTGCAAGTGACTGCTCACACTGTCATGAAATACCGACCGACCCATCACTTGGAAACAGAAATCAGTCGTAACATGCACATGGCTCAGGATGGTTGAAAGAAAGATCAGTGTGGCAAGCCAAGATACGAGAATATAAGACAAGTCATCGATGATGCCAGGATGCCCTAGGTATGCTGGAATGGAGAGGATAGTTGGTAAAGAATGTATTGGAGAACTGCACCAGATCAATCTAAAGGTGGATGGCCGTAATGTCTGGAGGCTTACTCTGATGCTGTCTTGTGTAGTTTGTACTTCAGTCTTCGTAATATTGATCTTAAGACCATATGTGGAGTCCAGCTGGGGAGTGCCTTGTCTCCACAGCTGTTAATCATTGTGATGGATGTTGTTATGAGAAAGATATGAGAGAAATAGGGACCTGAATTGAAAACAATGTACTGTGTCATCCAAACAAGACACACCCAGGTCAAAAGCACTACAGAGACAATGATGCAAGCTGGTGCCAGTGCCATAGGTCCGCACCACTTGCCTAAGTGCCATGGCCGGTGCTGAGGATGAAGATATCGACTTGCCTCGGCCAATTGCCGACCGAATACAATCCCCCAATGACCTGACTATAAGAGGCAGAAGCCTACTCGGAAGATAGAAGAGCATCTTTTGCCCACTTGGTTATAGATCATTGTCCAGGGCTGACTTAGACAGGGAACGTCATATAGTGAGCTCCTAAAAGTGAACAGACAGTTTTTCTAAATTGCATTTGCTATGAACTGTGAAGTTTATGTATGATTATTTGCATTTAGCCATTGAGGATCTTTTTTGTGTAAACATGCAGTATTGCAGAGTTCATTATTCGACAAATCGCAAAGATAAGTAAAACTTTTTAACTCATTTGTGTGACTTTGTTACTAATTTGTTGGAGTGCTGTAGAACCTTCGTTCTCCTATGCTGTTACCTGACCCTGGGGCATAGCTGTGTAACAGTGGCAGAGAGAAACTGTCTTAGCAGTGTACTGCACCAGAAGCCATTTCACGAACTCACAAACTTTGCTGCTGTAACAACAGTGCCAGCTTGGCCTTCACAGCAGCAGTGACGAGGCCTTTACAAAACGGGTGACAAGGATTTGCAAAACTTTCATCTAGAGAAACCAGTTGAGTGCAATTCTCACTCTAAGAAGTTGAATAGATGTGGCAGAAATCTGTTTATTGCATAACTGAATATTCTATATAGCAAGAATGTAAGGCAGACAAGACACTTGTGTATTCCACATTTGATTTACAATCTGTCTTGCAAATACCTTCAAGTGAAATTAGTCAGATGTATAATCTGTACATACAGTTAGTCAGATGTGTAATCTGTACATACAGTTTTACTGTCTATGAATTTTCTGAGACAAATGATGCATTCTGCTATGCCTGGACTGAGCTAAGCTGAAAGAAGGATAGTTCAGAAATAGGCACTTGCATCATGAAGTATATTAAAGAGATTCAACCAGATGTAAAACATCTTTTATTCTTCTTGGCATCTGCGGGGTTCAGGACAGGAATCAAAATATAGCTGCAGTGTTCTTGTACTTGGTTATAAAGTTACAATTATCCACCGGGTTGTAAAGAAGTACATACATTTGGGAAAGGACATCCTTTAAATACAACACATATTGACTTACAAGATCTCCATCCTAAGATTCCTTCAATAATTGGAAAGAAAAAGAAGTGACTGATATAGTTGTGCAAAAAGTGAGGCAATCCTGAGGAATTTCATTCTTTGTATAAGTCTGTTCCTACTTCATCTGCGACCCATGACACAATTCTGAAACTGGTATAGAAGACAGCAGCAGCAGAAATGCAGGTGTATAAAGTACAGAGGAAAAAGTAAGTATTTAGGGGTCTTACAAAACGACAAGTTATAGTGATAGCAGCTATATGCTTTTGTAAAATATAAAACTACAAAATCAATTTTCTCAGAACTACTCCCTTTCTCAGGAAAATTCCAGGACAGGTTCTTTTATTTCTGAGTTTACAATACTAAAAAGGAATAAATGTTGTTTTTATGTTACATGGTATGTGTACACTTGTGAAATGATCCTGGTCATGTTTCTGCTGAAACTCATTGAGTGGCAGGGCTGTGCTTAGTTACACACTTTTTCAGTTCTTGGTGCATTAGTTACGTGACAATGGATGCTGATTGTGAGCAAAGAGTGAACATTAAGTACTGCATTAAGCTCAGGAAAACACCCCTAGTGAAATGTGGACAGTGATTAAACAAGCATATCCAGGTGAGGCATTTTCAAGAAGTCATGTTGTTGAGTGGTACAAAGGGTTTTGTGGAGGCAAAGATTCAGGGCAAGACGATCCCTGAGCTGATCGCCCATCTACAGCACATACCAATGCAAATGTGGAGTGTGTAAGGCAGTTATTCTAAGAATACCCTCATGTAACTGTGTGATGCAATATCAGAACAATTTAATTTGAATTGTGATGTATGTCAAGATTTTACGCAAAGATTTTGGGGTGCGGAACCTTAATGCAAAACTTGTCCATCACACACTAACAGATGAACAGAAAGAGGAAATGTGAAGAATTTCTGCTCAACTGCTGGGTAGATTCAGGTGTGATCCCACATTTCTGTCAAAGATGAGATGCTTGGGATGAAAGCTGGTGCTACCAGTATGACCCTTACAGGAATCATCAAAGTGCTAAATGGTGCAGCCCTGGATCAGCTGCCTTGAAAAAAAAGTTAAAGTGACAACCATCAAGAACAAAGACAATCTTGTCACATTCTTTGATAGTAAAGGATTAGTTCACCATGATTATGCTCCTCCAGATCGAACAGTGAACCAAACCCTTTACATCGAAGTCTTGAAACATTTGTGACAAGCAGTTCGATGTTGCTGCCCTGATTTGTGACAATCCCAATACTGTTTCTTACTGCATGACAATGTAAGATCCCATACTGCTTTATCTGTTACCGAGTATTTGGCGAGACACCCTATTATTGCCATTCCACATCTGCCGTATATGCCCGACCTCTCACCTTGCGAGTTTTTCTAGTGGAAATGCGACTGAAAGAGAAGCTAAATCCAATGGGCTGTGACAAATGAGCTTACAAGCTTCGCAGTTTAAAATTTCCCTGCTTGCTTCAAAGACCTCCAGAAACACTGGCAGCTGTGTATTGATAGTCAAGGGGACTACTTTGATAGGAGCTAGGATCACTACTTGGTAACTACAATTTTCTGTTTTTAAAAAACCTGTCCTGGAACTTTTCCTACAAAGGAAGCTTGCTTTTTTGCAGTAATCCCATGTTATGATCTTTGGAAGTACAAATGAAGTCCAAGGAAAATTGAATATTTGTGACAATCACTTTGAGATATTTGGTTTCCAATTCAATGAATCATAAACTGTGGCCACGGAAGTAAGCATACAAGAAGAAAATCCAGAATTGTAGTTGAGTGGAAGATCACTGAAGAAAGTGCAATATTTCCCATATGTGGGCAGTGTAATAGATTGCAGAAACTTAATTCAAAGGGAAGTTCTGAACTGTACATGTAAAGCTGCCCAGTTTTACTGTCAAGTAAAGTGTACACTTTAGGACCACCACATACCACACAAAGCAAAACTAACCATCTTCAGTACCTACTATCCTCTTATTGTGACCTACACACTGGAGACCTGTGATCTGACAGAGAGACACAGAATAACCAAATCCAAGCTACTGATATGTAGTTAAGAAGGATCTCGTGAAAGTGGTCTCCTTTGGGATGGGATCAATGAACAAGAGTTGTGCAGGGATAGAAAATGTTGGATGAGGCTAATCACCAGCACCTGGGAAACTGGAGCAGTGACCTGACATTGATGAATATTGTCACAGAAGAAGTTAAGTAGCACAGTCCCCGTGGTGTAGTGGTTATGATACTAGACTGTTGCATGGAGGGTTGTGAGTTCAAAACTCACCTGAACTGTAAAATTTTAATTTGTATATTCGGCTCGAGTACATTCTAGAAGTATCCACAACTGTCAAGAATCATTGTACTGGTATGTTCCGTAACTGTAGAAAGGATATAAAATGTAGACTGGCAATGGCAAGGAAAGCGTTTCTGAAGAAGAGAAATTTGTTAACATTGAGTATAGATTTAAGTGTCAGGAAGTCATTTCTGAAAGTATTTGTATGGAGTGTAGCCATGTATGGAAGTGAAACATGGACGGTAAATAGTTTGGACAAGAAGAGAATAGAAGCTTTCGAAATGTGGTGCTACAGAAGAATGCTGAAGATTAGATGGGTAGATCACAAAACTAATGAGGAAGTATTGAATAGGATTGGGGAGAAGAGAAGTTTGTGGCACAACTTGACCAGAAGAAGGGATCGGCTGGTAGGACATGTTCTGAGGCATCAAGGGATCACCAATTTAGTATTGGAGGGCAGCGTGGAGGGTAAAAATCGTAGGGGAAGACCAAGAAAAGAATACACTAAGCAGATTCAGAAGGATGTAGGTTGCAGTAGGTACTGGGAGATGAATAAGCTTGCACAGGATAGAGTAGCATGGAGAGCTGCATCAAACCAGTCTCAGGACTGAAGACCACAACAACAACAACATATATACCGTATGTGTTCCAGCTGGAAGCAGTTTGCTCCGCACCCCTGTATGTGCAAGTGCTGAATAAACCTTCGTTAAGTGAAGTTAGTGTTCATCATTCATCTAATTACACTTTCTTCTATGTGACAATATCATTAATGAAGACTAATTAATTTTGCCTCCAAAGTATTGTACATTTATGAGCAGAACAGACAAAAAAATTACTCTGCCGCAAGTGACATCACACTAATACTGTGTAACACTTCCACTTGCCTTCATAGCAGGGAATGCCACATCTGGCTGAAGCCATTATTGATGATTAGATCCCATAGAACATCCAAATTGTGCAGATGTTGATGACTACGGTTTAACCCTTTGATTGCCGTGGACGAGTGAACTTGTCATGGTGCGCTGCTCCCCTGGTGCTGAGGACATGTTTAAACATGGTCCTTAAGCACTATTGACATTTTCAGGCATCGCATTTCACCAGCCTCAATACTGCAGATGAGTTACTTCGATATATTTGAGAATAAAAAAGTTTCAAGTATTTATCATTCAAAATATGTGCCTTTTTGCATGCTACAATTTGCAAAAAATCTTATTTTGCCATTTATGAAATTGACAGTTGTTGTGACCAAATGATACCTGATGTGCAGGGACAGAAATGGGGTGTTGAGTGTGACCACCCAGCAGATATAAAAACCAATAACTCGAGAACAAAATGAGATATCATTCTGCTCTTAGTTTTGAACAAAATTTCGAATTTCACACACAGCAATGTGTGAGCTAAAATCAACCATACGCTAAGTTTACAAAATGCGTTTTTACCTCAACAAAGTCATTAAAAGTTCATGCAAAGGTTTACTTCATTTGATGCTACGAAAAGAAATTCAGTCCCTTATTGAGTGAAGATGTGCAAAAATTAAATTTTTCACTGAATAGTTTTCTTACAATTGGATGAGAAGTATTCCATAGCAGTCAAAATGCCATCTCTCGACAAAGTAGCAGAATTTAGTGAGCAGTACAGTGACAACAAAACAGCACTCAGCACAGGATACAGAGTGTGCATCTGTAGCAGTGAAAGAGTTAATCTGCTGTCCCCAAACCTTTTTTATAGGATTAGTAGGCCAGTGGAAGTGAGACAAACCTGAGTGTATGACAAACCGGGACCGAATGTATGCGGCCTGTGAACACAGCTGTAGTCGTTTTTGGAAGAGTGGAGTGTCCACAGCATAATCACGTTGACTTATAAGAAAGGACTACAATGGGTCACTGAGAATGTTGAAATAAACTTCCTGGTTCATGTCCACGGTAACATGAATGAGGTGGTCAAAATCACATTATGAGAAACAACACCAAAAGATCGCACAATCATCTCTGACCTGAGCTACACCCTCTGCACACTGCTCGCTAGAAGCATATTGAGCCATTGAGGCACTCGACACCTTGTGCGATTTGAAAAGAGGCAAAGTCACAACTCATTGCACAACTCTACATGCCACCAGTTTCTGTGTTATTATATGCATTGCAGCTTTAAGTGCCGCAAGTGTCAATTGTGAACTTGTCATGCTATACATTAGGACATTTTTACAAACTAGACATGTTAGACAGTTTGAATGGATAGTTTAACAAACCAGACAGTTTCATCGTAGTGCGGCCGTGGACACATCCGAACACGGTAGCTCTTTGATGCCATTTCATCACATCTCCATGTCAATCGCTCTTCCTGCGCTGTTTTCGTACAACCAAAAGGCACGTACACACCTCGTCACTGCCATGACTTATGTAACTGGTGGAAGGTCACTAGACTGCCAGGTACCAGTTGTACACCATCAAAGAACTTCAAAGTGACCAGTATACATTTTTAACTATTTCACTGCTACAGACCTGCTCTCTGCATTCTCTGCTGGGGGCAGCTTTTATTATGGGTGCTTGCCAAATGCTGCTACCTCTGCCAAGAGATGGTGTTCCAACTGCAGTGGAATATTTGATAATCTGATTTTAAAGAAATTATTAGGTAAAAAACATTGATTTTTGCACGTCTTATAGTCTGATATCTTTGCTTCATAAAGCACCAATTTTTTTTTCGTTATTTCTCATAGCTAATGTGCTGCATAAAATTAAGTGTACCATAACATGACTTTTTAAAAAAAATTGCTGAGGTAAAAACACATTGCGTAAACGTGGCATGTGGTTGATTTAAGCACTCACATTGCAGTGAAAGAAATGGAGATAAGATACCAAAATTTTATTTAAAGTTGAGAGCAGAACGGCATCTCAATTCATTTTCGAGTTATTAGGGTTTACATCTGACAGACAGTTGCACGTGACGCACCTAGTTCTGTCCATGTGGACTTGCTGGCTGCTCTGAAATACTTATCATCCAATTTTAAGAAAACTACTACAGGGAAAAAATTTGAATTTTGCACCTTTTACAGTTTGATATCTTTGCTCAATAGAGAACTGAATTTCTTTTCATTATATGCCGTAGTTACTGCGCTTAATCAAATCAAGTGAAATGTTATGCAACATTTTTACAGAGTTTCCAGAGGTAAAAACGTATTGCGTAAAGTTTGCAAATTGTTGATTTAGCTCGTAGATTTCAATGAATTTTTTAAAAAATTGAGAGTGGAAAGATATCTCATTTTGTTGTCAAGTTATTGGGTTTTATATCCAACCAACAGTTGCGTGTGAAACACCCATTTATGTTCTTGCGCATTGCAAATTAGTGGTCATAATAATCGTCCCACAGCTCCTGGGGAATTCTGTAGCAGGACGCATATACACGTTTACAGCAGCAAAGGGGTAAAGAAAGTGACTAATATTTCGCCCGGTTATCTTGTCTTCGACTATATTTTCACATTCACTGATCATGTGACACTATTCCACAATAAAATTGAAAAAAAAATTAATAAAGGAAGGAAAGGCAGTCACTCATCTATGAGGTGTGTCAATAAAGTAATGAGACTGATGTGAAAAAAATGTTGCTTACCGTTTTAATCAAGTGTAGTGTTGTTTCCTGCAAAGTAGTTTGGTTCTGATTGCACACACTTTTTCCAGCACTTACGCCATTGATGTTAACATTTCTGGAACTTATCTTCTTGGACATCTTGTGTTGTTTGAAAATGCTGTTCCTTGACTGCTGTTTTGACTCTTGGATGTTGTGTTGGCAGAAGAGCCAACACTGTGTTACTAGAGGAGGCCGAAATGCACGCATTTTAGCTCATGCAGGCTGGCATGAGGAGGGAAGGACTATACTGACGTGAGGTCTGGAACATGACATGGAATTAGAATTCAGAAAGTGGACATAATTAGTTCGATACTTAACTTTAATCCATTAATGATGAACGTTGCTCTTGATGGTACATGATTCACAATATTATCTGTTCAGAATACATTCATAGTAACTGAATATGGCGCCTTGCTAGGTCGTAGCAAATGACGTAGCTGAAGGGTATGCTAAACTGTCGTCTCTGCAAATGAGAGCGTATGTAGTCAGTGAACCATTGCTAGCAAAGTCGGCTGTACAACTGGGGCGAGTGCTAGGGAGTCTCTAGACTAGAGCTGCCGTGTGGCGGCGCACAGTCTGCAATCACTGATAGTGGCGACACGCGGGTCCGATGTATACTAATGGACCACAGCCGATTTAAAGGCTACCACGTAGCAAATGTGGTGTCTAGCGGTGACACCACATTGGAAATATAAAAAAGTCGCACTAAGCGATATCTGGTGAATAAGGTGGCTGTGGTTGTACTGAAATTTGTTATGAGGTTAAAAATAGCTGTACTGACAGAGCAGTATGGGATGGCGCATTATCGTGATGCAGAATCCAATTATCAGCAATGTTGGCACGGACACGATTAACTCTTTTACGAAGTCTTTCTAAAATTTCTGTGTAGTAATATTGGTTAACTGTTTGTCCAGGAGGCACCCACCTTTTATGAACAATTCCCTTGGAATCAAAGAAGCACACAAGCATGCATTTCACTTTTGACTTTGACATGCGAGCTTTTTTTGGTCTGGGTGAGCCCTTTGAGCACCATTGCGAACTTTGGCGTTTTGTCTCTGGATCGTACTGAAAAAACCGTGATATCACGGCTCAACAATTCTGGATTGATTTCCGTTTGCTCTAACAGATCTGCTGCCACATTTTTCTGTGTTTCTCGCTGTTGTGGTGTGAGATTTTTGGGGACCATTTTTGCACAAATCTTTCTCATACCAAGATCTTCATTTATTATTGGACGAACCGTTTCTCAATTGATGGTCAGTTCTTCTGCAATCATTTTCACGGATAGTCTTCAATCAGATCGTACGAGTTCATGCACCCTTGCCAAGTTGACATCCGTCTGTGAGGTTGATGGTCGTCATTGCGGTCTTCATCTTTAACATACGTTCTGCCTTTACTAAGCATTTTATGCCAACAAAAAACTTGAGCTTTTGACATAACCTCCTCTCCATAGCCTTCTGAAGCTTACCATAAGTTTTCATTGCGTTTTCACCCAATTTAACGCAAAAAGAAATGGCATACCGTTGCGCAATATTATGCGGTTCCATTTCCATAATGAGAGACACAAACACATGTTAACTTTTTACAGCACAACTCACGACTGAGCAGTTGCATTGATGTGTCACTTGGATTAGAAGCAGCTTATAGACCAAGGTCAAAGATATTGTGCCTATGCAAGCCTACAGGGTTGCCACATCAAGCAAAGAAAATCAGTCTCATTACTTTATTGTCGCACCTCGTATAACAGACCGATGTGGGGTACACCAGCACATGTAACTGAAAACAATATTTGCTAACTTTTGACTTTTAACACTGCTGTTGCTGCCACATCATGTGCTCATGACCACATTATGAATAAAGTTGCTCGATTTGTTGATGTATCAGTGTGGCTGCCGCAGCTGGGGTGATATGTATTTGTGTGTGTGTGTGTGTGTGTGTGTGTGTGTGTGTGTGTGAATGTGTCTACTTCCTACTAGAAAAAGAGCTAGAGCCTGAAAGCTAATGAACACAGTTTACTGTTATGTGTTCTTATGTGCCACACATCAGACTGCTATAGGCGAGTCATTGTGTTATCCTTATTTTACATGTATTCTATCCAGAATGTGACCTAACACTGAGGTCATAATTTTTTTTACCCGAAATTGATGTTTAGAATTTTTTAGCAGATGGGGAATTGGCGGGATACCATTGTGATAACTGTCTTTATATCTAAGGTGTGTAATGAGCCAGCCATGTATCATCACCAGTCACAGTAGAGCTCAGAAAATCCTCACCTTCCGTTTCAGGTTGCTCAAGAACTAGTGGGTCATGTTGATTTTTCTTGTGCTGCTTTGTCAGTTGTTATGGGACCCACTTTCCCCACGGTTTCCGGTATGCCATAGCTTCTCTGATAGTCTCATTTAAGAGAGTTCTGGACAGGTGTGGAAACATTGCAGCAATTTCATCCTCTGTCAATTGATAGTCTTTGGAAACAGTTTCCCCGAATTTTTGCACCAACTTATCAGTCAAAATGGAAGGTCTTCCACCCTTCTGTTCAGCATAAACATATGTTCATCCTCCACCAAATTGCTTACTTCACTTAAACACACTTATTCTGTTTATGACACCTTTGCTGTAAACCGTTTTGATTCAAGGAAAAAGTACGTGTTATTCCTTCTCCGAGGAGGGAGTGGATCATAGCAAGTGGCTCACACTTGTTGGGATTTCTTGCATCATTCACGCAATTGGACACATCAAGGTGAGTTTATGTACAACAGTGTTTCTGCAATTCTCATCCTGGTCAGGTGTTCCCCACTACCACTCAATGTTGCCGACTCTCAACAAACAAAAAATCACAGCTCATTATGGTCACGGTACACTTATGTTCTGAAAATGCCTAGTGTACTCATTTTGTTGCAGGTACCGTGGCCATGACGTGTCTGGCTTTACGACGGAAAGCTGTGTCGATAATACGGACCGCCACGTGCTGTCCGGGTCAGCCGACGGTCACGTCTACTGCTGGGACTTAGTGCGTGAGAAGCTAACGGAGACGCTGCTGCACGGAGAGGTGAAGGGCAGTGCGAGTGTCGTGTCTTCCCTGAGCCCACACCCACTGCGGTCTGGTCTGCTGTCAGCTGCCGGAGGCACGGTCAAGCTGTGGGGACAGGAAGAAAGCCCAGACGGTGCAGATGAGGCATGACCCGTTGCGAGGGTTCGTCACTTTTGGTTAAACTGGTTCCTGTTTTGAACTGATTCTGATTTATTACTACCTTGTACATAAGTGTTTAATATTTAACTGAGCACCTAGCATCAGGTTTCTCAGTGTCAAAATCAGTGGTGATGGTAGCACTGTACCTGTACAAAACCGAGTTCATTAATATTCAACTCTGAGATTACCAGTTAATAAAATAATTTCCACACATTAAAATACTAATGTTGATTTTGTGGAAATGACAAGAATATCCATTTATTGAAAGTGTGATGTACTGTGTGAGAACTATGATATGGCACATGGATTTCCCAGTTCTGTTCACTAGCAGTTGGGAGACTGTGCTTTAGCGATCTGCAGGTGTCCATTGTCAACTGTGCGGAGTACTATTAGCTGGTGTTAACTGCATTGTCTTTTTTTTGTGCTGAGCTGTGCTGCCACTGTCTGTATGTTGTTATACAATTTTTTTGTGATTTTTTGGAAAATGATTGAGTTAGTTGGTGGCCTATTGCTGGAGTTACCTCCTACTCAAGTATGGAAAAGGAAGCCATGTATCAGGAGCAGTTCTGGAAAATGGTGAAGTGCTGTGATGCTGAGAAAACTGAAAAGGAACTGTTACTTCTTACAGTCTTCCGTCAGAGAGATGACTTAAGACTTGCAAGAGTCTGCCTAGTGTTGCTATAATTTGCGAGTGTGCAGGAATCACCCAGATGTATCTGCAGGAATTCCTGGCAAGGGGCAGTTAATTTCAGTTGCAGTTCAATTAAAGAGTAATTTGAAACACCTCTGCATATGATCCTAATTACATTAAAATGCACCCTCTTGTTACTGGCACAGCACTTCTTATAGAAAGACAGATGTATGTAATGACTAGTAATACATTTTGACGTAAAAGGTAGTGCCCACTATGCATAAATTTCCTGCTGGTTCTTCGACAGAAAATGGAGTACCATCTCCCTTACCCAAGTGTTGGATTGAGAAAGGCTGAAAAAAAGATAACTTTGTTATTGGAACATTGAACACTAGCAACCCCAGTTGTTCGTGGAAATGAAAAACATTAGGAAGGCTGGCACAGAAATGTTTTATTTGGATGAATCCTAGATGAACAGTAACCCAATGTGTGGTTATTACTGTGTGGGGAAGCATCTCCAAAAGACTAATAGATGAAAGTGTGGATTCTAAAACAGGATTCATTAGACAAGCACAGCTAAAGTTTCCAAATCTACCCTGGAAGACTACCAAGGGCAGACGAATTCTGCTAATTTTGAAAAATAGTTGAACGAACTTGTGCCTCCAAATCTTCCTCCCCTGTCCATAATAATCATGAACAAAGCTCCTTATCACAACAGTCAAGCCAACAAACCACCCATGAAATATGATAGGAAACTACCGATAAGAGAAGAGAAAAATACAATATGATGAGAACACAACAAGCAAGTGCCACAAAGTAATTCATATGCTGCCATACAATTTTGTCTTAAATGCCATAGAGAACATTACAAGTGAAATGTTTTCTGCAAATCTTTTGAATCCTGCAGGTGGTTGCTTTCACGTTGTTACTGAGGAGCACTGCAAAAGTGTTGCACAAAGGCATAATAACTCAAGAAGGAGCACTGGAGGCACGGCGATGTAATGGATGTAGCCTTATTGTCAACATTGTCACTTCAGACACTAGTGACAAGTATGAGAACACATTTGTAGGCAAGAATAAAACTGTTAAGTGTACTGGAGCTTCAGAGAACTAGAGTTCTTCATTTTAGTTTTACAGGGTGTCTACGTGGACAAGAAAAATAAATTCCCGGATTTTTCCCGGATTTCCCAGTTAAAAACACAATTTCTCCCGGATGAAATTGCGTATAAAGCGGGTGAAAATACATCCGGGTTAAGTAACAGTATACTTTCCCTCGGAGCTATAAAATGTATCAGTCCTTTGAATCGTAAAGGTCTCATACCGGCGGAGGACGTCCCACCACTTTATGAAATCCTGGAAAAACAATGCGTTTGGAAAGTTGTTTGATGCGAGACAATTATTTTCGTATTGCAAAAGTATTTACACAAATTCCACAAATTACAGCACGGTAGCTTCCGAAACTCTAAAATAGAGATTGCGTTGAGCGATGCACTTTTGTCAGCCAGTCATAGCTCATGTCACGTGACCTCGCTAGCGAATGACGGCAGTTATTCGGAGCACGAGGCCTACGAGAAAGACAGGCCGCGGCGCCTACGAGAAAGACAGGCCGCGGCGCGTACGTTACGAAGTTACGCCGAGCTCGTTCAACTCAGCTAAGTGCGTTTCTACACCGGTTAACTCGTAAGCAGATGTGTATGTACGAACGAGAATTGCATCGTCTATTGACATCCACTGTTATTAGTCCTACAATGATAGGAAGTCCGTAGGCCTACTAACAGGCTCTAATTTGGCAATTAAAATTGTGCCAAAATGATCATCAGTTGTGTAGAAAAGTCGAAGTGCTCTGGCATGAAGAGACTTGTGACATTGCTCAGTAACACATTATGCACATTTTTTTGAAGGTCAATACACTTTTTGGCATCGATTGCATAATTTTTTATCTATGAAAGAACAACATTAAATATGAAAACTAACCTGAAGCTCGGTCTTTTTTTAGCGTGTGTTACATGTTAAGTCATATCAAATACAAATGTGCCAGTAAAATTTTAAATAGTGGCATAAATGACATCTTCTGGGCCCGACATTTTTCAAATAGCTGATCCTCAAAGTGTTACGTTTTGAATGAGAGTTATAAAGCCCTGTGATTTAAGAAATTCACTGCACATTCTCACACCTAACATAAATCATCTTGCATGGAAATTTACTTCGAAAGTAACGCATCTCAAGCCACTATTCGTAATATTTTCTGGTGATCTGTTAGAAATTTAAACAGTTGTGACGTCACGCACATCGAATGCACGTTAGTTGTTACGGATGTACTGCATAATCTTCGACCTAAAGCCTTTGACACTTTTCGGTGTCGGCAAACTGGTCTGAGCATTGTGTAAATAAATTACCCATTTTCTATCCAACTAAACTTTTATTTTGGTGTTATTCTCTGATTTATGTTCCATTGCTGCAGTATTATTCAGCAGTAGTGGACTAAAGTTCTTTGTCAGCGTATCTGATCTTACACGTCAAACCTACAAAACTAACTGAAATCTAAAACAATGAAAAATCCCGGAATTCTAAAAAATTCCCGGATTTGTCCCGGATGAAAAAATTCCCGGGTTTTTCCCGGATCTCCCGGATGTCCCGGGCCGTATACACCATGTTTTATTTCTTTGTTCATGTTTTAAGTTGCTAATGTTTTGTTAAAATGTGTGATATCTAGTAAATTTCAAAAAACAGTAAGTTGTTTTGATAGTTGTACTTCTATCTGTCACATTTATTTTGACAACTGATACATAATTTTCTTCAATTAATATCTTTCTTTAACATGTCAGTACAAACAATGAGCCCAGTTTCGATAACATGAAGGATTTAACTGATCATTACCTCTTGTGTATGTTGCTACTTTTGTGGCAGCTCAAAACACAAGTTTGTGCTGACATACTGCGTGCTTACGTTACATGAAGGCAGAGCTCGTTCCCCACCTGTCTCCACAGCAGACTCTGTGTGCTCTCCCTTCATCCCTGCTCACTACATGCCAAGTACAGTTCACGAGCAGTACACAGATGTAAGCCTCCACACAGAACACTACTGTAACCGCAGGAAAAAGCCATGTCTAATTACAGTCGTTCTCAGGCAGTACGATGGAAATAATACGTAAACATTAGGTGAGTTAAAATGTAAAGCTGGGCGCCGGGTGTGGCAGAGGGGTCATAAAGAAACAAGACCCAGCTGGATAGCCGAGGTGGAAGTCCCTAACTGTCGGGCAGCTGCGCATGGTAAGAAAGTAAAGTTATAAAGAGACAAAAGAAGTTCTGTGTAGGGGACCTGTGATAAGCAGTCGATTTGGAGTATCAACAGAGAGCACTTCTGGTTAGAGAGAGAAGCCTGGAAGCAGAGAGAGAAAGAAAGAGGGGTCTTGTTGTAGACAGCACTACGTCATGAGGAGCCAATGAAGGGCTCAGGACACAGTGGGTGGCCATATAGGGAGAGGCACCTCCATCCCTCCACCCAGCTTCTGAAGAAAAATAATGAAATCAATACTTAAACAATACCAAACAAGGACAAGTGCACTCGACGCTACGTCATGCCAAGCACTGGTGGGATCGAAGGGGGAAAGCTAACAAAACTTGGGAGCATGCCGCTCTGGGGCTCTCGAGGTTAGGCTCCCAGTAACGACAGTAATCAGTGTGGATTGCAGCGACTTGGGGTGAGGAACAGGCTGTAGACAGGCATCTGGAGATAGTCGCTGATGTGTGTTTAGGCAGTGGCCGCAGGACTCTGGTGTAGGGTGCTAGTGTGGGCAGCAGTGTCACTGAAGAGCTACTATCAGGCAGTCGGAATGGTAGTAGTTAGTCGCCGTCTATGTGAAAGACTTCCATTCCGTGGGTACAATCACCAACACAGTTAGGGTGATCTGTATTCTTTCTGAATAAACTAGAACTTGCGTAATCTTCAGAAGAGTTTATTTCCACCTACTTCCTAGCCTTGTACCTTCACACCAGGGATTTCAACATCTTAGCCGGATCAAAAGTCTCCCTCTCACTAAGGTCAACCGGCTAAAACCCTTTCACGAGCCGTGTTGCTCAGTTGCCAGCAAACCCCACGCTTGGGACGCAACATAAATAAAACTTTTGGTGCCAGGTGTGGGGTACCACAAAGGCACATAGACAGTTAGGAGGTACGAGTCAGTAGATTTTGCTACAGCGATTGTGGCAAACTGCAAGAAATTGTGGCAGCTTGCAACTTTCAGCATTAGTAGTTCCACTACGGTAGAGGCCAGAAATGTAGTCCTCACAGGTGCAGGGCAATGCAGGACAGTGGCAGCAAGATGCAGAGTGACGAGGCACAGGGGTGCCGAAGCAGGCAGTGGTTCGAGACCGAGGGTACGGGCCGAGCAGCGGCAGCCAAGGCGAGCGACGTGGTCAGCATAGCCCAGCAGAGCAGCGGTCGACGCATCACAGGTAGCTTTAAATTTTGAATATAGTTAAGTTGGTAAGATGCCCCAGACTAACGAAGTTCCGTCGTCCTCTAATAGCAGTAAAATGTCAGTTAAGGAAGCATTGTGTATTGTGTCGAAAGTGTTCAAAGGGAATAAAAGGGATCTCAGAGAATGTATTGAGAATGAGAATGTGGATGCGGCATTTGAGCTTGTAAAGCCGGAACAACCTGAAACATTATTGAAATTTGTTAAAGCAAAGATAACTGGTGAGACTAGATTGAGATTGCAAATGTGTGAATGCACGGGTACATGGCAGGAAGTGAAACGTGTTTTAGAAGAAAACTATGCGAGTAAGCATGCCATAGACTATTACACGTGCAAGATTTATCAAGCAAGACAGGGACAGAGAGAGCCAATTGCGATGTGGGAAAGTCGAATTGATAAGGTGCAGAGAGATTTTAGGGAGACAGTAAGCAGAGTCACGGCTAGAGATAATTTAAAAGGCACAATAGAACTTGTCGATTTGCTATGAAGAGCCCGCTTTATACAGTGTTTAAGCAGTGATAGAATCCAAACAATAGCAAGAAGTAGAGGTGATGAAATTACGCTGGCAGCAGCTGTGGAGTTAGCCCTGCCAGAGGAAAGCGCAATACTGTCCATGAAAGAGCGGGGACTAGCCCCGAGGGCAATCTTTAACCGTGGAAAGGAAACGGTGAAGAATGCAAGAGAGATTAAAGAATTGAAATGTTTCACATGCGGGTTGAGAGGTCATATTGCAAGTATGTGCAGAAAGA